>NC_133335.1:85768005-86128005 GCF_042186555.1 Aquarana catesbeiana | reverse complement strand
TACAGATACAGTATAGCCTCAGGTAAAGATAGTTGTAAAGGACAGGTTTAAAGCCTAGTGCACATGATGGGATTATTGGATGAATGATTGTCTGTTTTTTTGCACGCTAGTCTTCATATCAAAAATGAATAGGCTACTAAAGTACAAAAATTCTCATACGACAGAATAAAGATTCAAAAGTGATGTAATGTATTTGTATTGTATTGTCAGATGAAAACTGTACTGATTAAATGAAAATCATACGATCTGGTATCGTACAAGATTTTCATGTTTGTCCTTTCAGAAAGCTGTGTACTAACGATCAGACTATCGTACGTTAGCTTCAAAATTGGTATTTTTTGTACAATATTCTGATTGTATATAATGGGCTTAAGTCCCTGAAATAATAAATTCAGTGGAGACAGTTGCTGGGCAGCAAGAGAAAATGTTTAACTGAACTTAATTCATCTTTATTAGGTAAGCTGAAAAGAATTGACATCCATGCTTGCCACCATAAAATCCAAAGTCACTATAACTTCCTGTAACCTAGACTGAAAATGATTTGTGTCTAGGAGATAAGAGGGAAATGCCAAGATTAAGGCTGGAGATGAAAGTCTAGAAACTTGGCCAATGATTGTGTGGCCATCCAGAAGACACTATTGGTTTAGGGGGCTTCAGTGGATAGAGTCCTTTGGTAAACCATAACCAACTGTAAAGTCTGGATGTTCAATCAAGATGTATTTAGCTGCATCTTCAGTTAGGCAGCCATTTGTGACATGAATTTTAGTAAATTGCTATTGCAATTTAGTTTAAAAACTCAGTGTGGGATCTATTAGATCCTGTTGGCAAGTATTGATGTAACCAAGATCAAGCATGCTTTGTCTATAACCAGCATATTTGGGACTGACTATGGCTCCCCCTTTAATAGCAGGCTTCCAAATGATTGTTTTATCCTCCTTGAAGGATATTTGCAGCACTCCCCTTTATCAAGACCAGAGAAATACTTTCTATTGCAGGGAAACTGCAGTGTGTTTCTTCTAATGGTTTTAATGAACGTCTCAATAGAAGAGGCCTGGAGGAATTAAGGAGCTCTTCAATTTAAATTGTGGCGATGCAAGTCTGGTTAGTTTACGGCAAGAATAGAAATATTGAGTAATTTCCAACTCTCTTAAATTAGAATATCTCAACACCCAATTTAAATAAAATATTCAGTAGTAGTATTAAACCATCAGTGTTTTTTTGGTTAAACACATGGAGGACATTCAAATAAACATTCCCCAGTAAACTATTTGTTAAAAATCTTACCCCAGCGCTTGCAGTTTACAACTTTTTATTCTGCTAGCTCCTGTTCTCTCACTGCTGCTTCCCTGAATTTCCAGTCTTCATGGGAAAGAATTAGGCTCCTTTCACACTGATGGACTCCGCCAGCAGATACTTCCACTCAGCAGGGGATCTCTCTGATGATCCCCGCTGAGCAGGTGGATGACAGGTCCGTGTCTTCTTCGCTGATGCAGAGCAGACATGGACACAGCCTGCTGTTTACTCTGGGGCTGTGGGATGGAAAAAAAATGACTGTCCGTTTCCATCTGACTGTCATCAGATTTGATCAGCCAGACGGATGGGGAACAAATCCATATCCATCTGTTTTTAGTGGACAGGATCAGATTGAATGTCAGCAGACACATGTCCTCCGACATCCGCTGCTCCGTAGAGATCAATGCATGGTCTGATCAGGTCCGCCTGTGTGAAAGGGGCCTTACCAGTGGACAGTGCAGTCTCCAGCCAGTCTGTTAACTTGGAGAAAGGAGGTGGGAGCAGGGGAGTGCCTTTCCATCCTAGGCTATGGGGCTGTGTGTTTCTATTGATGCACACAGTGTAGGGAGACACAACTCTAGTCCTTGCATGCAAAGATGGCTCCATAAGATGCTTCAAGAAAAAAGTCACCCTGAAACAGGAAACCTGGGGCAGTGATAACGACACACGCTAACTCTGAAATACAGGCAAGGACTAAAAAATACAGACGCTTCATACTCATAAAATTAACTGCTGAAAGTGCTTGAAAAAACTTAGGGTTTAATATCACTTTAAGGTAAATGAGAGGACAAAAAGATAGTCATCGATTCAGCAGCTTATGTTTACCCACTGAAATCTGGTAGCTGGTTTTATGTACCAGATCCTCCGCTCCCTCTATGCTGCTAGACAGGTCCTTGCAGCCTCTTCTCTTCTGTGCTTCAGTGGTCGCAGGTCCTCTGATGTCATCAAATCCAATGCATAGACTTACATTGAATAGGAGGACCCTGAGGGACATTCCACTTTATAGGAAAAGATGATCAGGTAAGTAAAACTGCTGTTCTTGGCCACTGGTCCTAATTTAACCCTTGCAATGCAAGAAAGTCCCACTACAAAGGAGCATTTTTTCTTTCCCCGTGGATTAAACCCCAATCCAAAAATGTTATATATTGCAGCTTACCAATCAATAGTGTATTAGTTTTCTTTTTTCCCTCTGTTTTCACCTGGTGATCTAGCTAGTAACACATCTACTGTATTAGAGTACCCCCACTTTGGATGAAGGAGCACAGGGACACCTTTGGACATCAGCATTGTCAGTCTGAGCGGAGGGAAGTGTTAAATGTACTAGCATATTTATATACACAAACACATTGCAGCCAGCACCAGCTAATATATAACTGTATATATAAACAGTTACAGTAGTTTTGTTTTGGGATAAAGGTTTTACATGAGTGAATAAAAGATGATCATTGTTAGCACCCCTGGTTCGTCTCAACCCTTTAACTGTATATTTTTTAGGACAGCTTCTTCTGAAAAACAATAGACTTACTGGCAGTATCACCAGGTGAAAATAAAGGAAAGAAAGCCTTACAAAGAAAACGAATACAGCCGTCACATCTAAGAATTAAAAAGCTGCAACAAATGTTTGTTTTTGGGTTTAATACTGCTTAAAGTGTGAGTTCCAGAGCAGTGGTCTCTCTATTAGGTCAACGGAGTTGTACCTTAAAGTGTTACTTAACCCACAACAGTAAAATCAGTCTGTATATGCAGGGAAGCATGCTTGTTATACTCACTGTGCAACCTAAGGGGTTAATCCTGCACATTGTGTAAAAAGTTTGATCTTCTCTCCTCTGATCCTCCCTTTTTTCCAATGTCCCAAATCCATCGCCTGATAGTACAAAGCCTTGGGGACACTCTACACATGCTCATTTTGGTGTGTTTTGCTAGAGAGTTTTTTTCTTGGGAGGGTGCATGTCATGAAGATCCTGCCAGTAATCGGCGATCCAGGCGCACGGGAACACGGCCACGGGTTTCACCGTGCATGCGCGCGCGTTCACGGGTGCTGTCACGCACGGGCATGCGCACTCCCGCTGGTGTCAGGCGGGCTATTTAAACCAGCCTGTCACATTCAATTCCCGCTGTCTGCTCTACAGCGTTCCGTGTGCCATAACCTGATCTGACCTGTGTACTCTGTTATCTGACCCGGCTTCCTGTTAGACCATCCTGCTATCCGCCTGCACCAGACCCTCTTGGCTTGCCTGACCATCCCTCTGTGTAATCCCTCGTACCTCTGCTGCTCGACCGATACCGACCACCGGCTTGTTTGACCATCCCTCTGTCTGATACCAGTATCCAGTCTACTACCTGCTGCTTGTTCCTGGTTCCAGTCCAGTGTTCCAGTCTACTACCTGCTGCTTGTTCCTGGTTCCAGTCCAGCGTTCCAGTCTACTACCTGCTGCTTGTTCCTGGTTCCAGCCCAGCGTTCCAGTCTATTACCTACTGCTTGTTCCTGGTTCCAGTCCAGCGTTCCAGACTACTACCTGCTGCTTGTTCCTGGTTCCAGCCCAGCGTTCCAGGCTACTACCTGCTGCTTGTTCCTGGTTCCAGCCCAGCGTTCCAGTCTATTACCTGCTGCTTGTTCCTGGTTCCAGTCCAGCGTTCCAGACTACTACCTGCTGCTTGTTCCTGGTTCCAGCCCAGCGTTCCAGGCTACTAACTGCTGCTAGTTCCTGGTTCCAGTCCAGCGTTCCAGTCTACTACCTGCTGCTTGTTCCTGGTTCCAGCCCAGCGTTTCAGGCTACTACCTGCTGCTTTGTTCCTGGTTCCAGTCCAGTGTTCCAGACTACTACTTGCTGCTTGTTCCTGGTTCCAGCCCAGCGTTCCAGTCTATTACCTACTGCTTGTTCCTGGTTCCAGTCCAGCTCTTCAGTTCCTGCCTACTTACCTGCTGTTGTTCCTGGTCCACTCTGCATTCCAGTCTCCAGTCTCCTCTTCAGCTTCAGGTTCCAGAGGGTGCCACCACTCCTGAACTTCTGGTGACTGTTGATCCTGCCAGCCACCCATACCACTCCTCACTCCTGGGCCCTCTGTCTCCATTCCAGAGGAACGGGAGTGGGAGCTGTAAGGGAGGTCTTTCTCTGCACTTCAGGCTCAAAACCTACCAGGTACGTGACAGTGCATGTGATCAGCACAGGACCAATCAGCACTGTCCAGACAGAGGGTCAGGGGTCCTGGATCCTGATAGGACAGCTCAGTTCCCTTTATAGATACAGTGGTGTAAGCGTAGCCACACTAGCACAGACAGAGTGTTATGCAAAGGATTGCAAAGTGAAAATTGGGGAAGAAAGATGGAAAAAAATAAAACAAAATGGTTTAATATGCTTTAAGAGAATTTTGATTTGCAACTTCAATCAATTTTGCACACAATTCCAATTTTTGTTTACCTATTGTAGGATGATTGTGAGTCCTGAAATTGGGAGAATTGTTTTGTAAAATATTGTATAAAATTCAGAGTACAACCAAGCTGAAGGTCTATACAGCACTTCCTTAATCATTTATATTCAGGTAATTATTCTTTGGTAGTATCACTGCCTGGAGCAGCAGACCACACCTATTGTTATTTGAACAGTGTATATGTATGGATGACATTGTCATTTCACTTTGTCGATCACCCTTTTGCAATTTGCATATACTCCAGAATGTTATATAGAGTGATCAGATGAATTGCAATTAATTGCAAGGTCCTTCTTTGTCATGAAAATTAACTTAATCCCCCCAAAAAAAACATTTCCAATGCATTTGTGAAGAAGGCTTTAGGGTTCCCAAGAAAGTCCAGCAAGTGCCAGGACCGTCTCCTTCAGTTGATTCAGCTGCGGGTTTGGGGCCCCACCAGTGTAGTGCTCAGGAATGGCAGCAGGCAGGTGTGAGTGCATCTGCACACACAGTAAGGAGGAGACTTTTGGAGGATGGCCTGGTGTGAAGAAGGGCCGCAAAGAAGCCACTTCTCTCCAGGAAAAACATCAATGACAAACTAATATTCTGCAAATGGTACAGGGATTGGACTGCTGTAAACTAATTTTCTCTGATGAATCCCCTTTCTGATAGTTTGGGGCATCTGTAAAAAAACCTTGTCCGGAGAAGAAAAGGGGAGCGCTACCATCAGTCCTGTGTCATGCCAACAGCAAAGCATCCTGAGACCATTCATGTGTGGGGTTGCTTCTCAGCCAAGGGAGTGGGCTCACTCACAATTTTGAAAACGGCTATGAATAAAGAATGGTATGAAGAAAAGTTTGGTGAGGGACAATGCCTTTTCCAGCATGATGGAGCACCTTACCTTAAGGCAAAAGTGCTAACTAAGTGGCTTGGTGAACAAAACATCATAATTTTGGGTCCATGGCCAGGAAACTCCCCAGACCTTAAGCCCATTGAGAACTTGTGGTCAATCCTCAAATGGCAGGTGAACAAAAAGCAGCAGACTTTGTGAAAATTATTATTTGTGTAATTCTCAAAACTTTGGCCACGGCTGTAGTTCTGCTAGGAAGAACATTACTTTATACAAGAATTTAACATAAAACACTGCCATCTAGTAGCACCATCACTAACCTCAATATAATAAATGAGAATATTTGTATGTCTGTACAAACAGTACTACAGTATGTCTGTATAAACAGCATGCTAACATCCCCACTCAACTATTTCTAATATAAGTCACATCTTTATTTAATTGCATTCCAGTCTCTTTGCTGGGTTTACTTCAACATCTGCGTAGAAGTGACATGGCAGCTTCTATATCTGGACATGTAGTGGTTGCCATGTATTAAAGTGCCCCCGCTGCTTGTCTGTACTGTCCATTGTCGTTAGAAGATCTCCTTCAAACTCTAGGTAAGCTGTTTCCATTGGTGTGCTTACACCTTTGTATTTTGCTAAACAAATAAAAAAAGACTGAAACTTTAGAAAAAAAGTGTTTTACTTTGTTTCTGTTATGAAATTTTGTAAATAAATAGTTGTTCATAAATTTAAATCAAATTGTATTCTGCTACATTTCCTTTGGTGAAAATAACCCAAATCAGTGTATATTATTTAGTCTGTAGGAAAGTTTTAGAGTCCTCAAACTATGGTATATATCTGAAAATTGATCAATCCTGAAGTACTAACAGATTTATTTTCAAGAGGCCCTAAAATGCCAGGACAGTACAAATACCCCCCCAAATTATCCCTTTTTGGAGTAATAGACAGTAGACAGTCCAAGGTATTTAGTGAGAGGCTTGGCCTGTTGTTGTACCACTCTGGGGAAGTGATCAGGTTTTTTTTTTTATTTACACATAATTGCTTATAGCAGTGAATTACATTGCTATAAGCAAGCGCTTTACTGAATGAAACAGATTAATTCAGTTTTTTGTTGCTGTGATTGGTCAAAGCTAATCACATGGTACAGATGGACTGTGATTGGCCATGTCTGAACCATGTGATCACATTGACCAATCACAGCCATCCATTGTTTATGACTGTCATGTGATCTGCTATGATTGGTTACAGCGGTCACATGGTACCAATAGCGAGCTGGTACACTGATCAGTCATCGGCCGTGTCCGGTGGAAGCAGCCGGTGACAGATTGTGCCGCTGTGCGGCCACACGAGCATTGCTTCCTGAAAAGAGGTCACATATTACTCAGAACGGTAAAGAACGGGAAGTTGTTAAAGAAAAATGGAAAAAATATAAAATAAATGAAAAAATATACACACTTTTTAAAGTGCCCCTGTTGCCCCTTGTGTGCGTGCAAAGATGAATGCACGCGGTTTTCCTGCACACATATGTAAACAGGGATCTCACCACCCATGTGAGGTATTCCTGTGAGCGTCAGCGCGAGAGCAATAATT
Organism: Aquarana catesbeiana; assembly: GCF_042186555.1. Lineage (NCBI taxonomy): Eukaryota > Metazoa > Chordata > Amphibia > Anura > Ranidae > Aquarana > Aquarana catesbeiana. The sequence goes on along the minus strand of NC_133335.1, from coordinate 86,120,859 downwards.
CTAGCACCAGACCTCCTCTGTAACTATAAACTGGTAAGTAAAGTATTTTAAAACCTCGTCCATAGAGATTTTTAAATACTATAGTTTGTTGCCATTCCACGAGTGTGTGCAATTTTAAAGTGTGACATGTTAGGGATCTATTTACTCAACGTAACACTAACTTTTGTATTTCACCAAAAAAAGTTTTTATAAAATAATAATAATAGTAAAAAAAAAAAAACCTAGATCAAGCTTTGATCTAGGTCAGCACCAGGGTTAGTTTTGGGTCAGGGTCAAAGGTCAGTATTTTTTTGGGACAGGATTTTTTTTAATTGGTATCAGTGTCAGTGTGTTTTAGGTAGGATAAAAAAAAAGCAAAATGTACACTATTGTTTCTGGGCTGTACTGCGGGTACAAACAACAACTAACATACACATATGTGGTATTGCTGCGATCATCAGGAGAAAAAGAATTTATTTTGGGTTAGTTTCTTTGAAGAAGGAGGAAGGTTATGGTAGTAGCAAGATATATACAGCTACATTTAAAAAAAAATCCTATTACTATTTACTAGTCTTCATTTGATAATAAAAAAAATAAAAAATCAGGAGATATTCATTACCATTTACCACCAAATGAAAGCCCAATTTGTCCTTAAAAAAACAAGTATAATCCACCTGGATGCATAAAGTAGTCCTGATGACATGTAAGGTTTTACTAACACCTGCCAAAGTTACAAAATTGTGCTTAGGCATTAAGATTTGTTTTACCCTTAGGTGCAAAGGGATTAGAACTCATTAAAGTGTATTTTTTCCATTTTATACCTCATATTGTATTTTCTGTTGTTTTCCCAGTTAAGTGGTTTCAGAGATAGCAGGCCATCATAATTATCTCTCTCCATTATGTTGTTGCCATAACCGTATCAAAAAGCGTGCTCCTGCCACTTTCACATAAAGTGTGGTTCATTCCCTTATCTGTTCTGGATTGTATGGTCCAGCAGTCTGGAACAATATACCATGTTTCCTCAGAATAGCTTGTGTTTTACCACTTGTGTACTCTGTGCCATTATCTGTTTGGAGTATTTTAGGCATTTTGCCAAAGTTGTTGCTTACTTGGGACCAATATTGTTTAAGCTTATATTTGCTGTATAACACTTAGGGCACACTATACCTTGAGTGGTTGGTATTGAATGTGGAGTGGAAAAAAAGATTTTCTTTCTTGAAGTCTGAGCTTTTCTAGGATCACATTGTCAGGACCCAGGGCTGAACCTGAGATCTCTACTGTGTCTGGTGATGGCTCTTCTTGCTGAGCCACCTGAGATGCTAGAGAACACCCTGTCTGATCCATTGGACAATCCTACCCTGCTTTGCTGAATCTTGAATATTTTGCTCCTCCCATGAACTTCCTATTTTACCCTCTGCACTCCTCTCCTGCACATACTGCCCACTGTAATACCATTCACACTCCCTATCTGCTCATAATGTCTACTGCAACGCCCTCTGCATTCCTCTCCTGCTCATACTGTCCACGTTCATACCCTTTGCACTCCTCTGCTGTTTATTATGCAGGGGTAATAGCCTCTGAACTCCTCTCCTGCACATATTGCCCACTGTAATACCCTCCACACTCCTCTCCTGCTCATACTGCCCACCATCTCGCCCTCCACACTTATCTCCTGCACATACTACGTTCTTAGTGTAAAAGTGTCCTTCGCGCTATCACTACCGTGTACAAAAAATTATTAAATAAGATAAATGCAGCAAAATCTCAAATGTGCACTGTGACACATGTAAAATAAAAATACTAGAAAACCGTGATCTCGCACAGTGATCTTATACCCTGAGATCCTTCCTCTCGGTAAAATAATGTTTGGAAAGGTACATAAAATAAATGATAATAAATGGTGACGTGAAAATAATATTAATTAGCATAAGTGCATAGGTATACAAACATTCTATAGTGAACTCTTAGGTGGTGAAAATAATAACTAACTAATGACAAATAAATGCTAGTGCAAAATTAGTGTTACCATAAACATCAGTATATATACTCTGGTATATCATACAAATTCAAGCCAATAATGGATAAAGAGATAAAGTCCTTAAAAATGGATAAATTATAATGAAATGTCCAAAATAAAGATATGGAATGAATCCAATGTGAAATATATTAGTGGAGCACTATAATAGTATTGCCCTTCTGGAATTTCTGTAAGTATGGTCTCTCAAAACTCTCACCTCAAAGCTGTGGTGTCATAGCTCTTTGTGAGTAATAATCCATAGATGTTGTCACCGCTGTTGGTCAGTGCTGCTGGTCATGGATCTCTCCTCTAGGATCGCCTGCTGTAGCTTCTAAAATAGCTGCAGTAAAATCAGCTCGGCATTGGGGGTGAAGGAGGAAGAGAAGAAAGGGGGCTCCACTAGTGTAGTATGTTAAATTATGGGGACATTTATTAAGTGTAAAAATAGACTCTTACATTTCAACAAAAGTTAAAAAGCAGATACAGCAAAACTGAGTTAGTGTGGCGCTTTCAGCGCACTCTCACTTCTCTTCCTGTGCTCGTCTCGCTCCGGCCAATCCCTAACCGTTACGACACATCACGTGTCTTCATCTGGGGAACTGGATTGGTTGTTCTATTCTGTGTTAAATAGCGAGGTACCGGAAGTATTGTAGCGGCCATCTTAACTGTGGTCAATGCTGAATTTGCATGGTGGCCATTTTCCCTTAGATCGATGGATAATATATATTGGCCATTTTATTGTGGCTAGGGTGTAGTTTGTCTTTACATGCAAACCCGAATGTCTGCAGCCATTTTTTTGGTGGGGAACATTTACATGTGTAGTAAGGCGTCTGTAGTTGTGTCTCATGAGTCACATGGATTATTAAAATAAACTAAAAGCCAAATATTAACTTAGAAAAGAAATATTAACTCTGTGAGTAACCATACACATATATATAAAATCATATAAAAAATATAGGATCCCAGGGTATAAGATCACTGCGCGTGATCACGTTTTTCTAGTATACATACTACGTTCTACCTACTCCTGCACATACTGTTCACTGTCATACCCTCCACACTCCTCTCCTGTACATACTGCTCACTGTCATACCTTCCACATTCCTCTCCTACTTATACTACGTTGTACCTACTCCTGTACATACTGCTCAGTGCAATACCCTCCACATTCCTCTCCTGCACTTACTGCCCATTGTCATACCCTCCACACTCCTCCCCTGTACATACTGCCCACTGTCATACCCTGGTATTACCCCAACGCTGGGTATACTGAGTAATGACGGAGGTCTTAAGCGGATGCCTTTACATTAATATAACCTGTTACAGCTATTCCTTCACCACAGCCAGTAAGGATTGTCTAAACTTCAGACTCATTAAGGCTCTAGTTATCCCTTAGTAATTAATCTATATGCATTGGTTACTTTCTACCTTTTGCTTGCTACATTGTGAGGTCCTATAACGGTCGATGGGCTGTGTTTAAATACTTTCCTTATTTTTATAGAGTTCTGTTGCTGTGATAGGAACATCAGAGGATATATTTGAGGTGGACTGCAGGTGAAGTGAACCCCTCGATTGCCATCCATTGCCTACTGATCTCTGGTTATGAAGTTTTGTTATGGTGGAGGCGCCAGGTGACACCTCTAAAATGAATTTCTGCTGAAATTGTTATTGAATAACATCCATTGCCTTATTTGCCTAAGAGTCAGTGTGTTTTGGGTGTTGGTGATGGTCTTGTCGCACTATTGATGCATGTCATTTCCAAGAACGCCTTCTTGAATACTCATGGACCCTATAATATTATGGACTCTATTTAGTTTAAGCACTGCACCATTACCTTATTATCCTGCTTATACTACATTGTACCTACTCCTGTACATAACTGCTCAGTGTAATAACCTCCACATTCCTATCCTGCACATACTGCTCACAGTCATGCCCTCCACACTCCTCTTCTGTATATACTGCCCACTGTCATTCCCTCCACATTCCTCTCCTGTGCATACTGCCCACTGCTTACCCTCCACACTCCTCTCCTGCTCATAATATGTTGTACCTACTCCTGCACATACTGCTCACTGTCATACCCTCCACACTCCTCTCCTGTACATACCGCTCACTGTCATACCCTCCACACTTCTCTCCTGCTTATACTATGTTGTACCCAGTGCTCAGTGTTATACCCTCCACATTCCTCTCCTGCACATACTGCCCACTGCCATACCCTCCACACTCCTTTCCTGTACATACAGCTCACTGTCATACCCTCCACACTTCTCTCCTGCCTATACTACGTTGTACCCACTGCTCAGTGTAATACCCTCCACATTCCTCTCCTGCACATACTGCTCACTAACATACTCTCCACACTCCTCTCCTGTACATACTGCCCACTGCCTTACCCTCTACACTCCTTTCCTGCTCATAATATATTGTACCTACTCCTGTACATAATTGCTCGATGTAATACCCTCCACATTCCTCTCCTGCACATACTGCTCACTGTCATGCCCTCCACATTCCTCTCCTGTACATACTGCCCACTGTCATACCCTCCACACCCCTCTCCTGTAAATACTGCCCACTGTCATACCCTCCAAATTCCTCTCCTGTACATACTTCCCACTGTCATACCCTCTACATTCCTCTCCTGTACATACTGCCCACTGTCTTACCCTCCACACTCCTCTCCTGTACATACTGCCCACTGTCATTCCCTCCACTCTCCTCTCCTGTACATACTGCCCACTTTCACACCCTCCACATTCTTCTTCTGTACATACTACCCACTCTCATACCCGCCACACTCCTATCTTTCTCATACTGCCCACTGTAATACCCTCTGCACTCGTCTCCTGCTAATACTGCCCACTGTAGTCCTATACTCACTGGCCAGGCTACGATGATGTCAAGATGGTATGTGTGGTATTTCAATCCTCTCAGCAAAATTGTGCACAAAATTGTACACTGAGCTGCGCATGTGCAGCTCGGTGAATGTTGTGAACACGCAGGTAAAAATACTTTGAAATAGAAGAGATGTAATATGTCTTTTCTGTATTAAAAAGCCTGCCTGTTAACACATTTTGTTTGTAGTAAAGTTGCATAGGTTAACTGGCTCCTGCCAAAATTGGCCCTAGTATGTGTATGTAGGGACCTTAGATTGTAAGCACCTTGAGGGCAGGGATGAATGTGAATGTAAAGTACTGTGTAAATTCCTGGAACTATATAAGTACCTATAATATATAAATAATAATAAATAATGACAGTTTGGGCTTTGTGTAGACATCGTGTTGCACTAGGTACGCCTAAATGATGACACTCTGCAAGCTCTGCCCATTGTTTCATGTGATTATTTTAATAATAACCAGTGTTAGAATGTGCTCTTTTAGGCAACAGACATAAGATACAAATTAATATAGCTCTATATTCATTATTAAATCATTGAATACATTTTTTAATGTAACTAAAGTGGGTACATGAATTTGACTTCGCATCAGCCTCTTGCAATTTCTGGTTATGGTTCCCCATAATCAGCCCTAATAAACTCCATCCTCCCTTCTCTATTTAGCTATTATTTTTCTACAAATTGTATTTATTTCTATTTTTTTTACCATTTACAAACCGTTTTTGTTTTGTACCAGAATTTAATTTTAGCATCATTAAAAGTGGGACAATTTATAAAAAAAAATGTAAACCATTTATCTATAGTAACGCTACTTGTTTAAAGTTTTTTTCCTTTTTTTCATATTTTTGTCTATAGTAAGTACTACTTTGTTATGCATAGTAACCAATCAGCTTCTAGGTTTTATTGTTAAAGCTTAATTGAATAAGCTGAAGTTAGAAGCTGATTGATTACTATGCACAGCTGCACCAGATTCTGTGTGCATCAGTTTTAGTAAATCTACCCCCCCTCCTATAGTTCCCTTACTGAATTTAGCCACAGAATAGGCCAAAAATTGAAAGAATTGTGCAAAAAAAAAAGAGAGTTTGTAACTTTTGAGGATTGTTGCTCCCACTTACTCCACTGCCCTAAGCACGGGCCCACAAGAGCTACTATGGTAAACAGCCCTAACAACTGAAGCCAAGTGATAAGTATAAGTAGAAATCATAGCCATGTCCTCCCAATGCACAAGACTAACTAATGTTTGTGTTTGTACCAGTAAAATAACAATGACTAATAACTTCCTTAAGAAACCAGATTCTGCTACTGTGATGCAGTACCTGCAATTAATTGTTGTAAAACGTGTAAGAGGCACAAAGTTCAAACACAAAGCAATAGTTACTGTCTGTTCTGCACTAAAGGTGCTTTTTAGCACCCCTTTTCCTTTATGCTAAATTATAAGATTGGGTGGAAGGTTTGGTGCAATAAAATGCTTTTGCCAGTTATATAGTACATTTATTTTTACAGATTTGTACATCACCTAAAGAAGGACTTCTGAGGAAGCAAAAGAGGGTAGAAGATTGGATTCCAAAGAGGGATAGACCTTCCAAATAGGAAGGCTGGGAGCGGTGCTAGATATACACAAATAAAACAATGAGAGGTCACCAACGCTTGCAAACATATACACTCATTTATTAGTGCAATGTCATATCAGTCAAGTATGCCAAAGTTTTGGGGCCACAAGGGATTCCTGCCTCAAGGCAACTCAGTGGTTGATCATTATGTCACCTTGGGAAAGGGACCCTATGTGGTCCTGCAACTTTGGCTAAATTGACTGATGTGATTTTGCACTAATAAGAGTGTATATGTTTGCAAAAGAGTGCTGGTGATATCTCACCATTTTTCTGTGGTTTGCACTGCACCATCCTCTACAGTCACTATGAGCACCCATCTGTTACCAAGCTCAAACACTGGAATGAGTGCAGTCCTTGCCCTCTGATTTATAAGATATACACAAATAACATTTCATCTGCTTTGCTTACAGTGGGAGAGCAGTTAATATACAAATTAACTGTAGCACCCCTCTGAAACCCCAAAAGGTAGGATAAGTAGAAAGGTAGGTTGTCTTTTTAAAGTTTTATTACCAGATGGTTAAGGAGGTGAGGGTTAGGGGTCTTAGATATCGTAGAACAGTGGTTCTCAACCCTTGTTACCAGGACCCACTAACAGGCCAGATTTTAAGTATTACCTTGGGGAGATACAAACTAGAATACTTCAATCACTGAGCAGCAAATTATATCACCTATGATGTATTTCAGTTATCTTGCAAACCTGGCCTGTTAGTGGGTCTTGAGGACAGGAGTTGAGAACCTCTGTCTTAGAAGATCTCTTACAGGCTCTCCAGCTCCAGATCAATGTCCAGCTTCACAGTGTTAAAACCTTTAAGCTGGCCTGGCAACACTTTTCAGTGTGTCCTTCAAGTGAGTCACCAGGCCCTTTTGAGAGACCAGCTTACTTCCTGGCTCTCTACAGCAAGGGGCCTCCGATGGGTCATCGACTTTGCACAGCTTCCTCCACACCAGACAGGACAGCTTCAGGACCACTTCAGCACACGTTAGGCCCCAACCAGGTGAAAAATGATACAATCAGGCTTACAATAAGGTGCAATGAGTCATAGTGACCAATCAAAGTTCAACTTGCACTGGTCAGAATTCTGTAAAGTAAGTTTTGATTGGTTGGTGTGGACTACTGCACATTGTGTTTGCTCCTGGTACTGTTCATTGAATAAACCTACCAGGCTTCATTCCCATGTCCATTTAGCATAAAGGAAAAGGGGTGCTAAAAAGCACCTTTAGATGTAACTCTGCAGAACAGACAGTAACTATTGCTTTGTGTTTGAACTTTGTGCCTCTTACACATTTTACAACAATTAATTGCAGGTACTGCATCACAGCACAGCTCATGGATTTTTATTTTTTACACCCTGAGAAGATATTTGACAATCAATGACATTCTTTTACAAAAGTAGGAATGAATTATGATCAAAAGAGTTCCATCCTTCAAAAGTGCCTAGGTCAGCATGACCTCCAAATATAGCTCTATGCAGAAATGGTTGTATCATTCTAAAAATATTATAAAAATGTGATAATTGTGCGAATGGAATCATTTTATTTGTGTCCTTATTCACCAATTTACTGTTTTATGCAAATGAATTGGGGAAGAGAGAGAGAGGCTTTTTATGTCACCTACACCTATGTCACAAATTGCTCCAATTTTTAAGGATAAAAAGTATGTAATCAATGATAATCTCTGCATAGATGAAGATGTTGTCTGTGATGCCCAGTCAAACTGTTTTAACCTCTTGCAGAATAAGGCCAGAATGGTTGGTACTGGTGACCAATGAAGCTCATGGTTAGACTGGTTATGACTTGGTTAGACTTTGGTTGGTGGGAACCAGGTTCCAGCTCATGTTCCACATAGAGTCTTGAATGGGTCTGGTTTTACAGACCCACAGCTGTCGACAATATGTGACCTGCAACTTGCTTGTTCATTAACAAAAACCTGTACCCAGAGTTATACCAGAAACCATATCTTAATGCTGCTATGTCATAAAATAGAGCTGCTATATGACAAAGGACAGTGTGGTTACACAAAGGCTTCCAGAAGCTGACCAAGTTTAGCAGAAATTTGCAAGAAACTGCTCATGTCACAGACTGCTAGAAATACAGAAAGTCTGCTTGAAACTGCCTTCAGAACCAGAACATTGCCAATGTTACAGGAACATTTCATGGCATATCATATCCTCTTCTATCCCTTCATATAATCTGCATAGTTACATATACAGTTAATAAAGTTGAAAAATGTCCATAATATTCAACTGCTATTAGAAATATATATTTCAAAACAAGTCAAATTTAAGATCAAACCAAACCAAAAACAGTTGATGATTCCAATAGACTTCCAGCAAAGAATGTGAGTCAGTCAACAGTAAGTGGCTTCAATCATGCTTTGGACAAACATCTATACTCAGACATGAAAAAAAAAAAAAAAAACAAAGCAAACCCCCCTCCCCCCCAAAACATAAAGTATATGAATACAAAAATGGGGCAGATTCAATTGACCATTTGGTCTTTTTCCTGCTATTGCTCTTCTACATTTCTTCATTTGTCAAGGACAAACCACATTTGTAAAGGTGAATTTAGGATTAAGCTAAAAAAACATTCCAGAGATTTCATTAATGTAACATGGTTCACCAAATCAGATGTGACAAGTCATTAAGAGCGTACTTTACCAGGTGGCGAAAACAACGTCAGGTCAGGAGCTCTCCATAATAAGTGGTCCTAGGAGATGAACTATATTTTCCTTGACAACGTAATCTACAAAACGCACATCGTGCAAAAGGAAAAATACAACAAACTAAACATATAATTGTCTCTCTAGGAAAGAAGACACCCAGGTAAAACCGCTTTGAACGTGAACAGGTTGCAGCATGTGTTATCTTTTCAATTCCTGTTGCTGTGAGGTTCTTACCTGCTGCAGGTGAGCGATGCAGTGACAGCGATTAGTGCTGATCTCAGGAGATTTGTGTAACCATTTAGTGCTGAGTGCTGTTCCTTCCTGGGAAGCCTTTTCAAAGCAAAGCAGCAAAATGTCTAAAAGTAACTTGGGTTGTAAACCAACAGGTTCTATACGAGTGACACTCCCAGGAAAATTATTACAGGAGGTGCTGTGCGTGGGGTAAGAATACTGTTCACGAAAATGTTTCACTAGTAGGACCAACACCCACAGGCTGTACGATTACTGTAATCTGTAATACCAGCCTGGCAGGGGTTTTGGCTTTGTCTGGATACTGAAAGTAGAAGGAGGGGTTTCACAAAGATAGGGTCATATACTTCACTGGATTTTGTCAAACATTAAATAGTCTAATGCCTTTCATTGCACAATAAATTGTCTAAACCTGTGTAAGTCCTTGCATTTGCTTTATTGTTACTTGAGTGTACTGAAGGTACACATGAGCATCAGTTATTCACGTAATGCTTGGGCACCTTTAATTTTTTCTTTGACCTTCAAAAATCAGTTGCTGCCACGTGTTGACTCTGGGCAGCTTCAGTTTTCAGTTAAATCATCCAATTAAAGTTACACAAACAAGATTACATGTGCGTTAACTTGCACTATGGTAAGGTGGCCAATTCATTTTGAATTAGCTGCCAACCCACTGCTAAGGGCAGTTTAAAATAAAAAACACACAAAAAAAAAAAAAAAAAACACATCACAAACATACTGCCTCTTGCTTTAAAATAAAGGAAGTGTGAAGTTCTACTTAGCTTGCTCTTTAAAGCCCACTTGTTTTTGGTTTGGATTGGTCTGAAAAGTGTTAGAACCTTTGCCTGGTTTTGATTACCATTTGTGACTGGAGAAGTTGCTTCCTGTTCCAGTGCTTGGGGATCAAAAGGGACAAAACTGATGACAAATCATCCCAACAAAGGACAGATGTATCAGCAAAACGAATTATGTAAGACAAAGGCTAGGCTTCTGAGTGTTTTTTATTACGGCTTTTGCCTATCTTACTCAGTAACCTATTTTTGTCTGCTCTAAAACCAAACTTTTGACTTTCATTGGCAGTTGACAGGATACAAACTGTGCTACTAAAATACAGTAACTAAAAGTTATGCTACTCATAAATTTTGTTAAATTTTGTTCTTAGTTAATCAAATGACTCATTGAACAAAGAATCCCCCTAGGATTGGGACTTTAACAGACCACCAGACCCATTCAAGTAAAAAAAAAAATATTTCATTGATCTACTTAAAACAGACGTGGAGACGTCTATATTGTACAGTCTATTAAAAAATCTGAAAAATAAAAAAATCAAAAAAACTTTTGGCTAAAAATTAGGCTTTTAGCCAACTATCATGGGACTGTCCCTGGATATTTCTCCTTCCGGCATGCAGCTGGCATACCACAGGCTCCTATGAATGGTTTTCCCCTAGTTGGCTCGCTTATTATTAGTTTTGACATCATTTTTCAACATATTTACGATCCTTACATAATTTCGGTCTGGCACAAATGAAAATATAATATTTGAACTGAGGGGCCGTGAGTGCTACATAAACACAAGGTCATTACTAGAGAATCCATACATGTACATAACATTTTCAACTCTCAAAGCCCCTGATGAAGGTACCAGAGCTACCAGAAACGCGTCGGGTATCGGGGTACACTACCCCCATGAGAGTACATTAATATTGTTACCTTGTAGTTTTTCTCTGTTCTTTATTCTATCTCCATGCTGTATGATTTTTTTGATTTTTGATTTTTTTGTTTTTCTGATTTTTTAATAGACTGTACAATATAGACGTCTCCACGTCTGTTTTAAGTAGATCAATAAAATATATATTTTTTTAATTGAATGGATCTCGTGGTCTGTTAAAGTCCCAATCCTAGGGGGATTCTTTGTTCAACAAGTCATTACGTAAGGGATGGGACCACCACACTCCATATTTGTCATGATGGAAGCCCCCCTCTTGCTTAGTTAATCAAATCAACAATAAATATTTGATTGGTAGCCATGGGCGGTATAACGTTAATTTACTTGCTGTAATTCAACAGCAGAGTTTGTACAGTGTTAGCCATCAATGAATGGATATTGGTACTGGAATGTACAGTGGTTGTAGAAAATTAAAACCCCTTTAAAATAATCACGTTTTGTTGCTTTGCAGCCTGAAATGAAGACACACTTTACTAGTGCAACTTATAACATCCAAGTGAAAGATATAACACCAACATGTCATAACTAAATAAAAAACAGAATCACTGAGTTGGAAAAAGGATCTCCCCCTTACGTCAGTATTTTGTTGAACCACCTTTTGCTTTAATTACAGTCTGGGATATGTCTCTACTAACTTTGCACACAGAAACCATAGAAGATCAATTAATACAGAATAAGTTTTCCCTACGGTACAAGAAGTCAAAGTGAATGCAATATGATTACAAGTGTATTTCATAAAATTTTCCAGAGTCACTTTCAAGTACAGCAATGCGTTATGTACTGTAATTACGTGTTAAAAAACACGTTTAAACATTCAGTATGGTGACTGTGAGGCAGCATTCAAATTTGCATGTTTCAGGAAAGCACTCAGATGCATGTGTAGCACCCCCCTGACCCCTGGAAGTATGGCAGTAAGCCCCAGAGACAGGTGGGCTGACATTTCACCATAGGGTGTGTCTTTCACCAATAGTGGGATGTGAACAGATGAGTTTATTGCTCACACCAAAAACTCCAGGGAGAGAGGGATAGGGCATAAGACACCCATGAACCAGCAGACTCCACAAAAATAGAACAAAAAGGGGCAAAGTACTTGCAGTCCTCACAGATAAAGAGCCTTGGAGCCGATCCGGCATTCTGTGATTGGTGATCCTGATACTTGCAGATTCAGTTGCCAGCATCCTAGATAGAAGACACCATACTCCAGTGAGGAGAAGCTCCGAATCAAAGCTTTTTCTAGTCCCTCTGTCAGAAACCATGGAATCAGACCGAGACAGAAGTACAGTTAAATCACACTTGTTTACTAATAAAAGTAAATAGAACAAACGTAGTCAAAACATAGCCAGAGTTCAGGAGTCAGACAAGCCAAACGTCAGGGAGCCAGAGATGAGTGTAGTAAAACAGCAAGCAGGATCTAGAGCCAGAAGGGATGTCAGCCAAGCAGGTCTTTTAACAGGAATGCAGGCGATAGTCACTGTGATGTTGACTAAGGCGAAGGCAGAGATCCCCTGGGTTGGACGGCTTAAGTAGGCAGGAATGACAAGCAGGATATCATCAACAGCTGAGTAACTGTGGAGAGATGGGAGCTGGCAATTAGCTGACAGCTGAGCGGCCAGCTCAGAGAAGGAAGGGCTGAGCCCAGCCGACACCCTCAAAACATCTGGAGGCCCTTAGTTTCTTAGATCCTTAGTTTCCAAGCTCTATAGGCTAGGCTCCAAATCCACTGGTGTTTGTCATACGCCTGCGTGTGCTGCCACATTCGGGTGGCGGTGCGCATGCGCGTGACGTCACGGCATTGTACAGGTTACCATGAAGCCAGCGGCCTTGGCTGGGATTCTCCCGGAAAGCCAGAGGAGGCCACGCAGCAGTCCTTTGATTATATCATGACCCGGGGGGGGGGGGGGGGCGTGCAGCAAGAGGTAGGGAGATGACACATTGGTGCGCTTGCTAACAACCAGACCACACACAAGTGATACAGGTCAGGGTAATTAGGAGGCTTCTATTTAAACAGCACATTCAATTCAGTCCATACTTCATTCTCATGCGGACACAGCACACTGGACAGCTGCAGGATAGGATTGAGTGGTGAGAGACGGTCCCCAGTAAGTAGCTATTCATCAACTATCATCTTTCACACATATTGTAGTATGGTTTGTTGGCCTTCGAGGCTTGAGACAGATGTCCCTGCCTTATTGATTGATTTATTCACATACATAAATATTCCTCTTATAGTTCTTGTAAATACAAATGTTTCTCCTAATGCAGCATTTGGGTGCTACAACAGTGAGAAATCTTTGATACTATTAACCTTGTGATGAACATAAAGGGGTTCATTTACTAAAGGCAAATCCACTTTGCACTACAAGTGCAATTGGAAGTGCATTTGGAAGTGCTGTCGTTTTAGATCTGAGGGGAAGATCTGAAATGAAGGGAAGCTCTGCTGATTTTTGTATACATAGCTGACAATTCCCTCTACCACTAAATAAGGGTTTATCACTTTATAATAATATATATTGATTTTTGGGAGTTTTATATTATATATTTTTTAAGAAGCAATTGTATCACGCACTAGAGCACTTGTCAATTCTACAGTTATACTTTTGTTCTAACACAGCGCCATTCCCTATATTTTGATTTTAAGCTTTTTTTGGGGTATCACTGAGGTGTTCCCTACTCACATAGGGGGGCTGCAGTTGTAAAAGAGTCTGAAGCGCGGATCCATTGATAGATTTATAATTTTTCTCTGCTGATTTTATCATCCAATCATGTATAAGCAAAAATGCTGTTTTTTAAAATTTTCCTTTATTTTCCCCTCAGATCCCCTCAGATCTACAGCAACTGCACTTCCAAGTACACTTGCAGTGCAATTGTAGTGCAAAGTGGATTTGCCTTTAGTAAATAAACCCCATAATCTGCTGGTTATTCCATGACACGATCTCCACAAGCAAAGGCAAATACTGCATACACTAATACATCTCCTCTGGGACCTATATATAGCCAAGTAAGGTAATTATGTTTGATTTTACAACACATATCCTCCTCCATATATACGTCGTGAACATTTATAAGTAAGATATATATGCACACATGTGGAGGGAGCAATGCTTCCCCCAACTGGTGTATGGAACCTGGAAGACACATTCATTTGGTAAAAATCTATAAGATTTGTGTCAGTACAATGGACACATTAAGGCTGGCCATACACCTATAGATTATCTGCAGATTTTCTATGGTTAGATGGAAAAAGTGGGAGATTCCTCCATCCACACAGTTTAGCGAACATGGAGGGATCTGTTGCACATTTTCTATCTAACCATACAAAATCTGCAGATAATCTATAGATGTATGGCCAGCTTGAGACTTTTGGATATTGCAAATTTGGCTGTACGAAATTCATTCTTTAGGCATTAAACACATTGCATGCGCATCTGTGCCTCCTCCTATCCTTGCACGCCTAATGAAGTGTGACCTCTCGCAGGCTAAATTGGATTCCTCACCCACTCCCTTGATGGCTGACCACCCTGAGAACCCCCTGGTGTGATGTTTTTTATTTTCTGCTCTGGCCATCCATTACTTTTTTTTTATTGAAGGTAGGACTTCCTGATACTTTGGATACCTGTATATACAGGTTTGTCCTCCTCTAAATGACATTATTAATATTATGTATTGATACTTTATAGATGTCCATATATCCCTGAAGAAGATCGCAAGCAAAATTATGATTGAAACGCGTTGAGATATTTCTAACAATAACACTCACAGAGATATATATATTTTTTTGTGTATTGTTTAATGTTCGTATCTTTTTGGACATCCATTATGTAAATTCCCATGTACACCAGAGCTCATGTTGTTGTTTCTTTTTGTTGTTGCTGTTTTTATTGAATTTTTTTTTTCATCAATTGGAATAATAAAGCATATTTTTATATTTAACAAGTATATCCATTTCTTGTAAGCTGCGCATAAGCCCTTGGAAGTTTTTCCTCTTTCTTTTTCAGGCTCCAAATCCAGGCCTCTGTCCACCCCTCTCAGACAGCAGGTCTAAGAGGTTTCAGCAGTAAGCATGCCCCTCCCCCAGGCAGGAGACCCAGACTGACTCAAGGTCACACCCTGAATATTGACTGAAATAAATATTCATAACTTTAATGAATGCAGCTCTCATGCTATTACCAGAGGTGGCAGTGCCACTTACTGACAAGGGAAGGACACCTACAGTAACCAGAGTCCAGGAGAGACTTAAGCTAAACTAACAATCCAGCTGAGCTGACTGCAGCTTAGCACTACTACATTTAGGTAGAAACTTCTGCTTAAGGCGAGGAGTCTACACATACATTTCCTTGAGAGTTCCTGGAACATGTGAAAGAAGCACATTGTGCTTGTGGTACCATTAATTGTTAATGGCATCCCAAACAGAGCCAGTAGACAACATTTTTTTTGTGTTTGACAAACCCGTTAAAACGTGGCAAAAAAAAAAATATGTGAAGCTCAACACCTGAAAAGGTGTTATGCAACGTTGCTTCACCCTGTGGCCACTAGGGGCGTGCTCCCCGCCGGAGGCACATGCCCGCTGCTCACCCCCGGAGCCGATGCAAGGTCACGGCTGACACACGGAGAACCGGGATCTGTGTGTGTAAACACACAGTTTCCGGTTCTCTGAGGGGAGAAGAGACAGATCGCTGTTCATACAGGGTATGAACAGCGATCTGTCATCTCCCCTACACGGTCCCTTCCCCCTTCAGTTAGATCTTCTTCAGGGATATATGGACATCTATAAAGTATCAATACATAATATTAATAATGTCATAATAATGCTGATTTTTTTACCTACTGCCAATATAAGGAGGAGTTTCAACACTGGCCACCAATCTAATAGAGATTTACACTGACCACTAATGTAATAGAAGCATTCACAGTAACCATCAATGTAAGGGGGACCTTCACACTAGCCACTATTGTGAATGAAAAGATTCTACACTAAGCACCAATGTAATGAGAAGATTTACACTGACCACCAATGTAAGGGGGACCTTCACGCTGGCCACTATTGTGAATGAAAAGATTCTACACTAAGCACCAATGTAATGAGAAGATTTACACTGACCACCAATGTAAGGGGGACCTTCACGCTGGCCACTATTGTGAATGAAAAGATTCTACACTAAGCACCAATGTAATGAGAAGATTTACACTGACCACCAATGTAACTGAGACATTTAGCCTGCGTTCACATTTGTGTGTGTTGGTAACACAAGCAAAATCGCTTTCCTGACACCACAGAAACGTGCTGCTCTTTAGCAGATACACAGCAGCGCCATTTAATTGTTAATGACACCCTCACGCATCGGCTGATATGTGCCATGGCAGCATGTGTTTTTGAAAAAGGGTTTGGGACTTTCTTTTGCATTTGTAGCGCATAGAGCAGCCCATTGAAATAAATGGGCTGCCCTACACGTGACCTATATCTTTATCCACCCTGTCAGTACACCTTGGCATCCTAAAACCTATGCTAACCTCTGCACCCCAAACCTCCCCCCTCCCCTTTAGGTCTACCTGCCTCCTCTGCTCATGTTTGCACCCACCTTCCTTACCTCCATACATCCCCTCCTTGCTCACCTGTGCACCCCAAACTGTAACTCCTTCTCTGCCTACCTCTGCACACCCCACACTACCCTCCCCCAACTAATTCTCTTACCTTTGCAGAACAGGCTGATGTTAGGCTTAATGACCACAGTTGTAGGCAGGGCTTTCAAGCATGCCCCAGTGGGCAGCATTCAGTAGAGGTGATGGTGGATATGACCTCAGGGGGGCATGATATACATATGAATGCTGCCTCTCCGCTGCTGTTTACCTATGAATGCCGCCGCTATTTACATATCATGTAAACACAGGGTCTGCAGGTGAGTCATCTGTACGCAACAACAGGGCAGAGCTGGGCAGCATTTGTAACAGAACCTCACACTGAGATATCGGTACACAGCACGGGCCTAAAACCTCAAGGAACAAGGGAATTTAAACTGGGATAGTTGGCAAGTATGAGGCAGCTGCTTTTGGCCTCACAACAATGATAGGGCCCAGGACAGCTGCCCCTTTTGCCCTGCCTTAAAGACGGCCCTGTCCTTAGTCATGGGCACAGATTTGGATAAGCCACAGGATCCTGGTCAAGCCAAGCTGGTTTGTCTTTAGGGGCTTCGAGAGGTAAAGGAGACAGTGGCGGTCCATCCCAGGAAAGTAACTTCAAAGGCCCCATGCTAAAGGATTTCTATGGGCCATTGGGCACCACTCACTTCTAAGCTCCAGAGAGTTAAAAAGGTATACGTGCTGATCCCCCTACTCTACAGGTAATCAAAGAAAAGGCTCCCAGGAGGACCAAAGATGGATTCTATCACAAAGAAAAGAGCGGTATGATCACTCCTGGAAATAACGGACTTCATTAACAGATTTTTTTTCACCTCAAGAGTATTAAATTGATTTTTAAGACAGTGATTGTCAACGCACTTCAATCACCATGTGTCACCCTTCACACAATTAAATAGTCATTTTTATATATCCAATTAAAAAGTCATCAGCCTCTACTTGTATAATTCGTAGCGCAATAATTATAGTACATACACTGTGTAAATCAAAGAAAAGACTTGTTACAATAATCTGTTTTATAGTTCAAAATTTTTAGAGGCACCTGAAATGTAAAATAAACAAAAGGGTAAATATGATATAAGATGCATATGTAGTGCAACCTCCAAAGGAGCTACTTGGCTATTTGGGTTCTCTGCTTATTTACCTTGACTCAGTGAATAACCTAATTTCACTGACACACCTTGTTGAATAACAGTGCAGCGCTAAGAATATATACAGAAACAAAATAACAGATTGCTCATAGCATAAGATGTTAAAAAGTCCCCTTTGGTATAAAAGATGGATATAAAAGTTGACAGATAAGATCTCCTCAGCGGTAATAAGGGTGTTCGTAGACATTCATGTGATATCTCCTAATCAGTGATTCTTCCACCAGCTATCCAAACCGCTCACCTCAATCACTGGACCCCTGAGCTAACAGATGGGTCAAACAGACGTTCACCACTTACAGTGGTCACAGATGGAAGCTTGATTGTGCAGATGAATAAGATACGACGTCCAACCACTTTTAACAACCGCACGTTGTCACTCTTAAATTCCAATCGCAGTACCATGAAAGAAACAATGAAAAAATATATAGTGCACACTGTACGGCTAAAATACTTTCTTTTTATTCATAAAAATCAGGTACTCACATAAAAAAGCACTGTAACCACAGTGCTAGGATGAATGGCATGTAGTCGGTATACATAGCTGGATAAGGTAGCTGCAGTGACGTCATAAAGTCCTCTCGCACGCGTATCGTCCCTAAGCGGGACTTCCTCAGCGAGGATCCTCGTTTGTTTTGTCTTACCAGAGATCTCTTCCCTCATTGAGTGCTGCAAAAGTGTATGAAGACCTCATGTTGCCTGAACTGTATCCACCTCCATTACAGACAACCCTCTGCCCAGTCCTGTTATTCCATATAAATAGGGGCTCATTACTATCCAAGAGGTTAAGAGAGCAGAGGTCAGATTGTAGCTGTCATGGGGAGAGCCCAGTCAGGGTTCCCAGTGAGGTCTGGAACCTTTTGACTTATACGGACTTGGTTATGAGTTATTGCTCCCTCTTGTGGATTTGCTGCCTATTACAGACTCTTGCTTTGAGAAGGACTCTTTATGCATTTAGCCATCTGCCTCAAGTATGACTACCTTGTGGGGCACTATTCAAGGGCATTAGAGAACTTAGTATAGGAAAGTGTGTGAAAGAGGTCTTTGAGAACTCTTTACTTATTACCTGCAACTTTGTCAGTAAAAGATCTTTATTGTTCATTTAAATTGCATGGTCTGAAGTCCCCCAAAGGGGTACTTACATGGTGTATCAAATAAGCAAGGCTTACAGCAGGGTACTGAAGAGAAGTTAGAGATGATACAGTACAGGGTCTAATGAGCAGAATGCTGTCCAGAGGAAGCTATATTGCTGTTAACCACTTCAGCCCTGGAAGGATTTACCCCCTTCCTGACCAAGCAATTTTTTGCGATACGGCACTGCGTCTTTTGGTGGTATTTGATCACCTCTGCGATTTTTACTTTGCGCTATAAACAAAAAAAGAGCGACAAATTTGAAAAAAAAAAACACTATTTTTTACTTTTTCCTATAATAAATATCACAATTTAAAAAAAAAAAATTCCCTCGGTTTAGGCCGATATGTATTCTTCTACATATTTTTGGTAAAAAAAAATTGCAATAAGCGTATATTGATTGGTTTGCGCAAAAGTTATAGTGCCCACAAAATAGGTTATTGATTTATGGCATTTTTATTTATTTATTTTACTAGTAATGGCGGTGATCTGCGATTTTTATCGTGACTACAACATTGTGGCGGACAGATCGGACACTTTTGACTTTTTTTTAAATCATTGACATTTATACAGCAATCAGTGCTATAAATAGCCACTGATTACTGTATAAATGTCACTGGCAGGGAAGGGGTTAACACTAGGGGCGATCAAGGGGTTAAATGTGTCCCCTCGCTGTGTGTTCTAACTGTGGGGGATGGGGCTGACTGGGGGAGGAGACCGATCGGTGTTCCAATATACTAGGAACACACGATCCGTCTCCTCTTCCCTGACAGGATGTGGATTTGTGTGTTTACACACACAGAGCCCCGTTCCTGCTCTGTCACAAGCGATCGTGGGTGCTGGCGGACATCGTGACCTCCAGCAGCGCGCGCACGCCCCTATACCCCTTAAAGTGGCCGCCATACAGCTATGGTGATTTTCGCAGGGGAGCCATTCTGCTGCCGTCAAACGATGGCTGACTGTCAGTTAGTGGTTAAGGACTACAGTATATCTGCCAATCGCTAAAGCAACAAATCAGCCAGGAAATGGGTGACATGGCTGAGGTGATGGATACTGTCAGGAAAGGGGTGTTTTGCTTTGTCCCATCACTAGCGACCAGTTACCCTTATGATGGGCCTGACCTCGTGGGACAGAATACTAAGGGACCTAGCCTGGGAGTGACGGGTGATGTAGTGAGGCCTTGAAAGGAGAACAAGCATGAAGTTATGGAGAAGTGCGTTTCCTGTATCCAATAGCAACATATGGAAGATTGCCACTATGAATGAGGTGACAAGACTGCTGAGTTAGTGGAGACTGGCACAAGCTCTGTGGTATGGACTCAGAAATGCTGCACACTTTGAGATAAATTTTCTCTAACAGAAGTTGTGTCTGAAGTGTAACAGTGTGAATAAGTGTGAAGAGTGTAATAAGTAGGGATGGGCCGAACACCCCCCGTTCGGTTTGCATCCAGAACATGCGAACGGACCGAAAGTTTGCGCAAACATTCGAACACCGTTATAGTCTATGGGACTCGAACGTGAGAAATCAAAAGTGCGAATTTTAAAGACTAATATGCAAGTTATTGTCCTAAAAAGGGTTTGGGGACCCGGGTCCTGCCCCAGGGGACATGTATAAATGGAAAAAAAAAGTTTTAAAAATGGACGTTTTTTCAGGAGCAGTGATTTTAATGATGCTTAAAGTGAAAAAATAAAAGTGGGAGGTGTCTATAGTATGCCTGTAAAGTGGCACGTGTTTCCCGTGCTTAGAACAGTCCCTGCACAAAATGACATTTCTAAAGGAATAAAAGTCATTTATAACTGCTTGAGGCTTTAATGTAATGTCGGGTCCTGGCAATATGGATGAAAATCAGTGAGACAAACGGCATGGGTACCCCCTCAGTCCATTACCAGGCCATTTGGGTCTTGTATGGATATTAAGGGGAACCCTGCACCCAAAGTTTAAAAAAAAGGTGTTGGGCCCCCAGGCCCTATATACTCTCTCTGAACAGCAGTATACGGGCAGTGCAAACAAGACAGGGACTGTAGGTTTGTTCTTGAAGGGATAGTTTAGCTTGCTGTCCACCATTTTAGCTATACACCCCTGTAAAAATGTGTATCCATTTTAGAATAATATGTATATGTGACGTCTATGAGAAGTTAAGTTTCAATTTCTTACAAATGGTTTGATCTCCCCGAAATGATGTATGAAGTCCTTTCCTGTTAGCCTTTTCCTATTGTTAGTTTCTATATGAGTTATTAATATTCAATTTTTGCTTGTTTTAAAACATCCTGTATGTCTGTATCTTTACCATATGTTATATGTTAATGAAAGGGTTGGACTTTTGTTGTGATGTCATTTTGGTTATATAAGTGGAAACTCGGAAATAAATTGAGCAGATCATTCTGAGAACTAAGATGTTATGCGTGACAGTGGTGATAGGTTAGTGATGTGATCTCAGGGAGGGGGTGTGGCCAGCCTAGTCAGTGCTGTGCATGCCATGCAGACATGGTAAGTCACTAAAGTCAATGTGTGTGCTGCATTGTTCTGCTGTAGATAGATTTAGATTGGTTTGTGGAGTGGACTGTATTTAATCTCCCAGATGGGACATCATACACCTGACCCTGTCAAGCTAAAATAATGGAGTTACATTTTGGAGAGGGAGGAGGATGTTTTTGGGTGAAGATGAGTTACATTGTGGAGAGCCTCTTCACAATGTAACTCTCATCTCCACCCAGAATTATCCTTATCCCTCTCCATCATCCTCATCCCCACCCCAGATCATCCATCCCTCTCCATCATCCCCACCCCGGATCATCCATCCCTCACCATCATCCCCACCCCGGATCATCCATCCCTCTCCATCATCCCCACCCCGGATCATCCATCCCTCTCCATCATCCCCACCCCGGATCATCCATCCCTCTCCATCATCCCCACCCCGGATCATCCATCCCTCTCCATCATCCCCACCCCGGATCATCCATCCCACTCCATCATCCTCATCCCGGATCATCAATCCCTCTCCATCATCCTCATCCCGGATCATCCATCCCTCTCCATCATCCTCATCCCCACCCCAGATCATCCATCCCTCTCCATCATCCCCACCCCGGATCATCCATCCCTCTCCATCATCCCCACCCCGGATCATCCATCCCTCTCCATCATCCTCATCCCGGATCCTCCATCCCTCTCCATCATCCTCATCCCGGATCATCCATCCCTCTCCATCATCCTCATCCCCACCCCAGATCATCCATCCCTCTCCATCATCCCCACCCCGGATCATCCATCCCTCTCCATCATCCCCACCCCGGATCATCCATCCCTCTCCATCATCCTCATCCCCACCCCGGATCATCCATCCCTCTCCATCATCCCCACCCCGGATCATCCATCCCTCTCCATCATCCTCATCCCCACCCCAGATCATCCATCCCTCTCCATCATCCCCACCCCGGATCATCCATCCCTCTCCATCATCCCCACCCCGGATCATCCATCCCTCTCCATCATCCCCACCCCGGTTCATCCATCCCTCTCCATCATCCTCATCCCGGTTCATCCATCCCTCTCCATCATCCTCATCCCGGATCATCCATCCCTCTCCATCATTCTCATCCCGGATCATCCATCCCTCTCCATCATCCTCATCCCCACCCCAGATCATCCATCCCTCTCCATCATCCCCACCCTGGATCATCCATCCCTCTCCATCATCCCCACCCCGGATCATCCATCCCTCTCCATCATCCCCACCCCGGATCATCCATCCCTCTCCATCATCCCCACCCCGGATCATCCATCCCTCTCCATCATCCTCATCCCGGATCATCCATCCCTCTCCATCATCCCCACCCCGGATCATCCATCCCTCTCCATCATCCTCATCCCGGATCATCAATCCCTCTCCATCATCCTCATCCCGGATCATCCATCCCTCTCCATCATCCTCATCCCCACCCCAGATCATCCATCCCTCTCCATCATCCCCACCCCGGATCATCCATCCCTCTCCATCATCCCCACCCCGGATCATCCATCCCTCTCCATCATCCTCATCCCGGATCATCAATCCCTCTCCATCATCCTCATCCCGGATCATCCATCCCTCTCCATCATCCTCATCCCCACCCCAGATCATCCATCCCTCTCCATCATCCCCACCCCGGATCATCCATCCCTCTCCATCATCCCCACCCCGGATCATCCATCCCTCTCCATCATCCTCATCCCGGATCCTCCATCCCTCTCCATCATCCTCATCCCGGATCATCCATCCCTCTCCATCATCCTCATCCCCACCCCAGATCATCCATCCCTCTCCATCATCCCCACCCCGGATCATCCATCCCTCTCCATCATCCCCACCCCGGATCATCCATCCCTCTCCATCATCCTCATCCCCACCCCGGATCATCCATCCCTCTCCATCATCCCCACCCCGGATCATCCATCCCTCTCCATCATCCTCATCCCCACCCCAGATCATCCATCCCTCTCCATCATCCCCACCCCGGATCATCCATCCCTCACCATCATCCCCACCCCGGATCATCCATCCCTCTCCATCATCCCCACCCCGGATCATCCATCCCTCTCCATCATCCCCACCCCGGATCATCCATCCCTCTCCATCATCCCCACCCCGGATCATCCATCCCTCTCCATCATCCCCACCCCGGATCATCCATCCCACTCCATCATCCTCATCCCGGATCATCAATCCCTCTCCATCATCCTCATCCCGGATCATCCATCCCTCTCCATCATCCTCATCCCCACCCCAGATCATCCATCCCTCTCCATCATCCCCACCCCGGATCATCCATCCCTCTCCATCATCCCCACCCCGGATCATCCATCCCTCTCCATCATCCTCATCCCGGATCCTCCATCCCTCTCCATCATCCTCATCCCGGATCATCCATCCCTCTCCATCATCCTCATCCCCACCCCAGATCATCCATCCCTCTCCATCATCCCCACCCCGGATCATCCATCCCTCTCCATCATCCCCACCCCGGATCATCCATCCCTCTCCATCATCCTCATCCCCACCCCGGATCATCCATCCCTCTCCATCATCCCCACCCCGGATCATCCATCCCTCTCCATCATCCTCATCCCCACCCCAGATCATCCATCCCTCTCCATCATCCCCACCCCGGATCATCCATCCCTCTCCATCATCCCCACCCCGGATCATCCATCCCTCTCCATCATCCCCACCCCGGTTCATCCATCCCTCTCCATCATCCTCATCCCAGTTCATCCATCCCTCTCCATCATCCTCATCCCGGATCATCCATCCCTCTCCATCATTCTCATCCCGGATCATCCATCCCTCTCCATCATCCTCATCCCCACCCCAGATCATCCATCCCTCTCCATCATCCCCACCCTGGATCATCCATCCCTCTCCATCATCCCCACCCCGGATCATCCATCCCTCTCCATCATCCCCACCCCGGATCATCCATCCCTCTCCATCATCCCCACCCCGGATCATCCATCCCTCTCCATCATCCTCATCCCGGATCATCCATCCCTCTCCATCATCCCCACCCCGGATCATCCATCCCTCTCCATCATCCTCATCCCGGATCATCAATCCCTCTCCATCATCCTCATCCCGGATCATCCATCCCTCTCCATCATCCTCATCCCCACCCCAGATCATCCATCCCTCTCCATCATCCCCACCCCGGATCATCCATCCCTCTCCATCATCCCCACCCCGGATCATCCATCCCTCTCCATCATCCTCATCCCGGATCATCAATCCCTCTCCATCATCCTCATCCCGGATCATCCATCCCTCTCCATCATCCTCATCCCCACCCCAGATCATCCATCCCTCTCCATCATCCCCACCCCGGATCATCCATCCCTCTCCATCATCCCCACCCCGGATCATCCATCCCTCTCCATCATCCTCATCCCGGATCCTCCATCCCTCTCCATCATCCTCATCCCGGATCATCCATCCCTCTCCATCATCCTCATCCCCACCCCAGATCATCCATCCCTCTCCATCATCCCCACCCCGGATCATCCATCCCTCTCCATCATCCCCACCCCGGATCATCCATCCCTCTCCATCATCCTCATCCCCACCCCGGATCATCCATCCCTCTCCATCATCCCCACCCCGGATCATCCATCCCTCTCCATCATCCTCATCCCCACCCCAGATCATCCATCCCTCTCCATCATCCCCACCCTGGATCATCCATCCCTCTCCATCATCCCCACCCCGGATCATCCATCCCTCTCCATCATCCCCACCCCGGATCATCCATCCCTCTCCATCATCCCCACCCCGGATCATCCATCCCTCTCCATCATCCTCATCCCGGATCATCCATCCCTCTCCATCATCCCCACCCCGGATCATCCATCCCTCTCCATCATCCTCATCCCGGATCATCAATCCCTCTCCATCATCCTCATCCCGGATCATCCATCCCTCTCCATCATCCTCATCCCCACCCCAGATCATCCATCCCTCTCCATCATCCCCACCCCGGATCATCCATCCCTCTCCATCATCCCCACCCCGGATCATCCATCCCTCTCCATCATCCTCATCCCGGATCATCAATCCCTCTCCATCATCCTCATCCCGGATCATCCATCCCTCTCCATCATCCTCATCCCCACCCCAGATCATCCATCCCTCTCCATCATCCCCACCCCGGATCATCCATCCCTCTCCATCATCCCCACCCCGGATCATCCATCCCTCTCCATCATCCTCATCCCGGATCCTCCATCCCTCTCCATCATCCTCATCCCGGATCATCCATCCCTCTCCATCATCCTCATCCCCACCCCAGATCATCCATCCCTCTCCATCATCCCCACCCCGGATCATCCATCCCTCTCCATCATCCCCACCCCGGATCATCCATCCCTCTCCATCATCCTCATCCCCACCCCGGATCATCCATCCCTCTCCATCATCCCCACCCCGGATCATCCATCCCTCTCCATCATCCTCATCCCCACCCCGGATCATCCATCCCTCTCCATCATCCCCACCCCGGATCATCCATCCCTCTCCATCATCCCCACCCCGGATCATCCATCCCTCTCCATCATCCCCACCCCGGTTCATCCATCCCTCTCCATCATCCTCATCCCGGTTCATCCATCCCTCTCCATCATCCTCATCCCGGATCATCCATCCCTCTCCATCATCCTCATCCCGGATCATCCATCCCTCTCCATCATCCTCATCCCCACCCCAGATCATCCATCCCTCTCCATCATCCCCACCCCGGATCATCCATCCCTCTCCATCATCCCCACCCCGGATCATCCATCCCTCTCCATCATCCTCATCCCGGATCATCAATCCCTCTCCATCATCCTCATCCCGGATCATCCATCCCTCTCCATCATCCTCATCCCCACCCCAGATCATCCATCCCTCTCCATCATCCCCACCCCGGATCATCCATCCCTCTCCATCATCCCCACCCCGGATCATCCATCCCTCTCCATCATCCTCATCCCGGATCATCAATCCCTCTCCATCATCCTCATCCCGGATCATCCATCCCTCTCCATCATCCTCATCCCCACCCCAGATCATCCATCCCTCTCCATCATCCCCACCCCGGATCATCCATCCCTCTCCATCATCCCCACCCCGGATCATCCATCCCTCTCCATCATCCTCATCCCGGATCCTCCATCCCTCTCCATCATCCTCATCCCGGATCATCCATCCCTCTCCATCATCCTCATCCCCACCCCAGATCATCCATCCCTCTCCATCATCCCCACCCCGGATCATCCATCCCTCTCCATCATCCCCACCCCGGATCATCCATCCCTCTCCATCATCCTCATCCCCACCCCGGATCATCCATCCCTCTCCATCATCCCCACCCCGGATCATCCATCCCTCTCCATCATCCTCATCCCCACCCCAGATCATCCATCCCTCTCCATCATCCCCACCCTGGATCATCCATCCCTCTCCATCATCCCCACCCCGGATCATCCATCCCTCTCCATCATCCCCACCCCGGATCATCCATCCCTCTCCATCATCCCCACCCCGGATCATCCATCCCTCTCCATCATCCTCATCCCGGATCATCCATCCCTCTCCATCATCCCCACCCCGGATCATCCATCCCTCTCCATCATCCTCATCCCGGATCATCAATCCCTCTCCATCATCCTCATCCCGGATCATCCATCCCTCTCCATCATCCTCATCCCCACCCCAGATCATCCATCCCTCTCCATCATCCCCACCCCGGATCATCCATCCCTCTCCATCATCCCCACCCCGGATCATCCATCCCTCTCCATCATCCTCATCCCGGATCATCAATCCCTCTCCATCATCCTCATCCCGGATCATCCATCCCTCTCCATCATCCTCATCCCCACCCCAGATCATCCATCCCTCTCCATCATCCCCACCCCGGATCATCCATCCCTCTCCATCATCCCCACCCCGGATCATCCATCCCTCTCCATCATCCTCATCCCGGATCCTCCATCCCTCTCCATCATCCTCATCCCGGATCATCCATCCCTCTCCATCATCCTCATCCCCACCCCAGATCATCCATCCCTCTCCATCATCCCCACCCCGGATCATCCATCCCTCTCCATCATCCCCACCCCGGATCATCCATCCCTCTCCATCATCCTCATCCCCACCCCGGATCATCCATCCCTCTCCATCATCCCCACCCCGGATCATCCATCCCTCTCCATCATCCTCATCCCCACCCCGGATCATCCATCCCTCTCCATCATCCCCACCCCGGATCATCCATCCCTCTCCATCATCCCCACCCCGGATCATCCATCCCTCTCCATCATCCCCACCCCGGTTCATCCATCCCTCTCCATCATCCTCATCCCGGTTCATCCATCCCTCTCCATCATCCTCATCCCGGATCATCCATCCCTCTCCATCATTCTCATCCCGGATCATCCATCCCTCTCCATCATCCTCATCCCCACCCCAGATCATCCATCCCTCTCCATCATCCCCACCCCGGATCATCCATCCCTCTCCATCATCCCCACCCCGGATCATCCATCCCTCTCCATCATCCCCACCCCGGATCATCCATCCCTCTCCATCATCCCCACCCCGGATCATCCATCCCTCTCCATCATCCTCATCCCGGATCATCCATCCTTCTCCATCATCCTCACCCCGGATCATCCATCCCTCTCCATCATCCCCACCCCGGATCATCCATCCCTCTCCATCATCCTCATCCCGGATCATCCATCCCTCTCCATCATCCCCACCCCGGATCATCCATCCCTCTCCATCATCCCCACCCCGGATCATCCATCCCTCTCCATCATCCTCATCCCCACCCCGGATCATCCATCCCTCTCCATCATCCCCACCCCGGATCATCCATCCCTCTCCATCATCCTCATCCCCACCCCAGATCATCCATCCCTCTCCATCATCCCCACCCCGGATCATCCATCCCTCTCCATCATCCCCACCCCGGATCATCCATCCCTCTCCATCATCCCCACCCCAGTTCATCCATCCCTCTCCATCATCCTCATCCCGGTTCATCCATCCCTCTCCATCATCCTCATCCCGGATCATCCATCCCTCTCCATTATTCTCATCCCGGATCATCTATCCCTCTCCATCATCCTCATCCCCACCCCAGATCATCCATCCCTCTCCATCATCCCCACCCCGGATCATCCATCCCTCTCCATCATCCCCACCCCGGATCATCCATCCCTCTCCATCATCCCACCCCGGATCATCCATCCCTCTCCATCATCCCCACCCCGGATCATCCATCCCTCTCCATCATCCTCATCCCGGATCATCCATCCCTCTCCATCATCCCCACCCCGGATCATCCATCCCTCTCCATCATCCCCACCCCGGATCATCCATCCCTCTCCATCATCCTCATCCCGGATCATCCATCCCTCTCCATCATCCCCACCCCGGATCATCCATCCCTCTCCATCATCCCCACCCCGGATCATCCATCCCTCTCCATCATCCCCACCCAGATCATCCATCCCTCTCCATCATCCCCACCCCGGATCATCCATCCCTCTCCATCATCCCCACCCCGGATCATCCATCCCTCTCCATCATCCCCACCCCGGATCATCCATCCCTCTCCATCATCCCCACCCCTGATAATCCATCCCTCTCCATCATCCCCACCCCGGATAATCCATCCCTCTCTATCATCCTCATCCCCACCCCGGATAATCCATCCCTCTCCATCATCCTCATCCCCACCCCGGATCATCCATCCCTCTCCATCATCCTCATCCCCACCGTAGATCATCCATCCCTCTCCATCATCCCCACCCTGGATCATCCATCCCTCTCCATCATCCCCACCTCAGATCATCCATCCCTCTCCATCATCCTCATCCCCACCCCAGATCATCCATCCCTCTCCTTCATCATCATCCCCACCCCGGATCATCCACCCTTTTCCATCATCCCCACCCCGGATCATCCACCCTTTTCCATCATCCCCACCCCGGATCATCCACCCTTTTCCATCATCCCCACCCCAGATCATCCATCCCTCTCCATCATGGCTCTCTTCCCTGACAGCGCTGAGATTGGCCAAAGCATGCGGGTCATAGTGCATGCTTGGCCAATCATCAGCCAGCAATGCACTGCAATGACGCAGTGCATTATGGGCCGTGACGCGCCGCTCGAATTTGGCACGAACGGCCCATAATGTTCAATCTTTGTTGAACGATCGAACAGCTGACGTTCGAGTCGAACAGACAGCCCATCCCTAGTAATAAGTATGGCTACAGATTACGAAATGTTAAAGGATAAGTTCACCTTTGTAAAAAATAAATAAATAAATGCACATCTTTTTGCAGGTAAAAAAAATGTGAATTTTTTTTTTTACTAGGAGCCTGAGTTCTGTCAGAATCAGCGACCCGTCAGATTAGGTAACTGAAGTGACATTCCATCAGCTGCGCACACGTTCCACCGCTACCAGGTTTGCTCATCTGACAGAGCACCTGCAGTCAGAAGAAGGCAGCGGACATCTTTCTACACTCAGCTATGTCTTGAATTTCACAGTAATCTTAGCAATAAAGTGAGTGTATATAAATAAATATAATAAAAAAAAATCAATTGCAGCCACTGCGCCCATCAAACGCAGCCACTGTGCCATCAAATGCAGCAGCTGTACCCATCAAACGCAGCCACTGTGCCCATCATATGCTGCCAGTGTGTCCAACTGCCCATCTTATGCTGCCAGTGTGCCCATCAAATGCTGCCAGTGTGCCCAACTGCCCATCATATGCTTCCAGTGTGCCCATCAAATGCTGCCAGTGTGCCCAACTGCCCATCATTTGCTGCCAGTTTTTCCAAACACTGCCAGTGTGCCCATTAAATGCTGCCAGTATGCCCATTAAATGCTGCCAGTGTGTCCATTAAATGCTGGCAGTGTGCCCCCCGTCCGCCCGGCACTTACCCTGTGCCTGTGGGGCAGCGGGTGACAGCGATGAGTGGGGTCCTTCATGCGTCTGCTGCCTCCTGATAGGCATCCAATAGCAGCGCCTGTCGTTTCAGCCAATCAGGTGACAGGTAACAGATCCAAGCACCTGATTGGCGGAGAGGCGGTTCAGTGTTAGGAAAGTGAATAGTCATTCGCTTTCCTAACACAGCTGAGTGGACAGCAAGCTCCAAGCATGGCACTCGCAGTTCACCTATTTTGCAGCCTTGCTTACCAGCTCCGCTCTGGCCATGCGTTCCACGGAGCTTCTGACGTTACTTCCGGTTTCCCTGGCACAGGGAAACCAGAAGTAACATCCTAACTCGAATGAACAAAGCATTCGGGCGGAAGTTGTTCAGCGCAATGGAATGCGCCATAAAGCAGGTAAAAATCCTGCAAATGAAGCTTCTCGTCTGCAATCTCGTGATTTCATTGACGTAGCACTTCCCATAGTGCACTGTGTCCGGCGCCCGAACACAGTGCCATTAAAGAACATTTTTTTCTATTTTTTTTAAATATATATTTTTAATTTTTTACTGCTGGGGGGGGCGGCATCCGTGCGCCCCCTATGGACTGGCCACCACTGGCGCCGAGGTCAGATATCAAATAAAAAACACTTTATTTAAATAATAATTTAAATAAGCAGCACACTTACACTGAAGTTATCATGAATCAGCGTGGATAGGGAACACCTGAGACCAAGCAGCTGTGATCAGTGTGAGGGTGTAGCAAACAGAGACTGAGGATGACAGGGAGCCAGCCAGCTCAAAGTGCAGATATTCGCGGTGATGCTTGGTGGATGTCGGGAGAGGGGGTGTGCATGATGTGTTTGCTCAGTGATGCCTACAGCCTCAAACTGATCACAGCTGCTTGGTCTCAGGTGTTCCCTATACTAAGGTGACCACATTTCCAAACTGCCATTCAGGGACACCCCGCCCCCCGCGACCCCCCCCCCCCGGAAGAATGGAGGGGGAGAGCAGGACAGAGGGGGACAACATCAGGACAGAGGGGGACAGCAGCAGGACGGAGGGGGACACGGAGGGAGAACGGAGGGGGACACCAGAATGGAGAGGGACAGCAGCAGAATAGAGAGGGACACGGAGGAAGAATGGGGGGCTACAGCAGGACGGGGGGGGAACAGCAGCATAACAGAGGGGGACAGCAACAGAACGAAGGTGGACATGGAGGAAGAACGGAGGGGGATAGCAGCAGAACGGAGGGGGACAGCAGCAGAATGGAGCGGGGTGGGGGACAGCAACAGAACTGAGGGGGGTGAGGGGAAAGCAGCAGAACAGAGGGGGTGGGGGACAGCAGCAGAACGGAGGGGGAGTGTGGGGGACAGCAGCAGAATGGATGGGGGTGGGGGGGACAGCAGAAGAATGGAGGGGAGTGTGGGGGACAGCAGCAGAATGGAGGGGGGTGGGGGGTACAGCAGCAGAATGGAGGGGGGTGGGGGGGACAGCAGCAGAATGGAGGGGAGTGTGGGGGACAGCAGCAGAATGGAGGGGGGTGGGGGGGACAGCAGCAGAATGGAGGGGGAGTGTGGGGGACAGCAGCAGAACGGAGGGGGAGTGTGGGGGACAGCAGCAGAACGGAGGGGGAGTGTGGGGGACAGCAGCAGAACGGAGGGAAGTGTGGGGGACAGCAGCAGAACGGAGGGGGAGTGTGGGGGACAGCAGCAGAATGGAGGGGAGTGTGGGGGACAGCAGCAGAATGGAGGGGGGTGGGGGGGACAGCAACAGAATGGAGGGGGGGTGGGGGGGACAGCAGCAGAACGGAGGGGGGTGGGGGGGACAGCAGCAGAACGGAGGGGGGTGGGAGGTACAGCAGCAGAATGGAGGGGAGTGTGGGGAACAGCAGCAGAATGGAGGGGGGTGGGGGGAACAGCAGCAGAATGGAGGGGGGTGGGGGGGACAGCAGCAGAATGGAGGGGGGTGGGGGGGACAGCAGCAGAACGGAGGGGAGTGTGGGTGACAGCAGCAGAACGGAGGGGGAGTGTGGGGGACAGCAGCAGAACGGAGGGGGGTGGGGGGGACAGCAGCAGAACGGAGGGGGGTGGGGGACAGCAGCAGAACGGAGGGGGGTGGGGGGGACAGCAGCAGAACGGAGGGGGGTGGGGGGTACAGCAGCAGAACGGAGGGGGAGTGTGGGGGACAGCAGCAGAACGGAGGGGGAGTGTGGGGGACAGCAGCAGAACGGAGGGGGACATGGAGGAAGAATGGGGGGCTACAGCAGGACGGGGGGGGGAACAGCAGCATAACAGAGGGGGACAGCAACAGAACGAAGGTGGACATGGAGGAAGAACGGAGGGGGATAGCAGCAGAACGGAGGGGGACAGCAGCAGAATGGAGCGGGGTGGGGGACAGCAACAGAACTGAGGGGGGTGAGGGGAAAGCAGCAGAACAGAGGGGGTGGGGGACAGCAGCAGAACGGAGGGGGAGTGTGGGGGACAGCAGCAGAATGGATGGGGGTGGGGGGGACAGCAGAAGAATGGAGGGGAGTGTGGGGGACAGCAGCAGAATGGAGGGGGTTGGGGGGTACAGCAGCAGAATGGAGGGGGGTGGGGGGGACAGCAGCAGAATGGAGGGGAGTGTGGGGGACAGCAGCAGAATGGAGGGGGGTGGGGGGGACAGCAGCAGAATGGAGGGGGAGTGTGGGGGACAGCAGCAGAACGGAGGGGGAGTGTGGGGGACAGCAGCAGAACGGAGGGGGAGTGTGGGGGACAGCAGCAGAACGGAGGGAAGTGTGGGGGACAGCAGCAGAACGGAGGGGGAGTGTGGGGGACAGCAGCAGAATGGAGGGGAGTGTGGGGGACAGCAGCAGAATGGAGGGGGGTGGGGGGGACAGCAACAGAATGGAGGGGGGGTGGGGGGGACAGCAGCAGAACGGAGGGGGGTGGGGGGGACAGCAGCAGAATGGAGGGGGGTGGGAGGGACAGCAGCAGAATGGAGGGGAGTGTGGGGAACAGCAGCAGAATGGAGGGGGGTGGGGGGGACAGCAGCAGAATGGAGGGGGGTGGGGGGGACAGCAGCAGAACGGAGGGGAGTGTGGGTGACAGCAGCAGAACGGAGGGGGAGTGTGGGGGACAGCAGCAGAACGGAGGGGGGTGGGGGGGACAGCAGCAGAACGGAGGGGGGTGGGGGACAGCAGCAGAACGGAGGAGGGTGGGGGGGACAGCAGCAGAACGGAGGGGGGTGGGGGGGACAGCAGCAGAACGGAGGGGGAGTGTGGGGGACAGCAGCAGAACGGAGGGGGAGTGTGGGGGACAGCAGCAGAACGGAGGGGGAGTGTGGGGGACAGCAGCAGAACGGAGGGGGAGTGTGGGGGACAGCAGCAGAATGGAGGGGGAGTGTGGGGGACAGCAGCAGAACGGAGGGGGAGTGTGGGGGACAGCAGCAGAATGGAGGGGGAGTGTGGGGGACAGCAGCAGAATGGAGGGGGGTGTGGGGGACAGCAGCAGAATGGAGGGGGAGTGTGGGGGACAGCAGCAGAACGGAGGGGGGTGGGGGGGACAGCAGCAGAACGGAGGGGGGTGGGGGGGACAGCAGCAGAATAGAGGGGGAGTGTGGGGGACAGCAGCAGAATGGAGGGGGGTGTGGGGGACAGCAGCAGAATGGAGGGGGAGTGTGGGGGACAGCAGCAGAATGGAGGGGGGTGGGGGGGACAGCAGCAGAACGGAGGGGGAGTGTGCACTGCTCACTGTAAGTGTAAAGTTACACTAACCTGGAAGTTTGTCTGGCGGCGGCGGGCGGCAAACTCACGGACTTCGTGGGCGGGAGGGAGGGAGGACTCGGAGACTGGACTGGAGAAGTTGAAGTCGGGCAGCTCGGAGTCGGGTTGCGCTGCTGGCAATGTGCTGCTGCTCTCTGCTGCACCGGCTGCTGGATAGTCGGTGGCCCCGGGACTGGCACTGACTGGGCACAGGGCCAAAGGCTAGTAAGTGTGGCTGGCTGCCTGGGCCAGGCTGGCAGCTGCTCTCTCTATCTCTCGGAGTGGAGGACAGAGGCGCGCTGCTCAGCTGTAGCCGTAGGTCACTGCCCAGTGCCCACAATGTGCCTGACTGCCCACGTGACGGTGTCCGCTGACGTCACTGGTTGCTAGACGCGGGGTGGGCGGCCCTAGCCTAGCAACCAGTTAACTGTTAAGCATATGATGATGTGTGTGTTTTACTGTTACACAGTTTATGATTATAAGGGTGGCGGAGTCGGACTGGTGCTGGCGGTGTGTTTTTTTTTTCCATTCCGGGACACTGTATTGTCCCGGAATGAAGGTGCCCGGGACACGGGACGAAAATCTGAAATAAGGGACAATCCCGGGCAATCCGGGACACGTGGGCACCCTACCCTATACATGCTGATTCATGCTAACTTCAATGTAAGTGTGCTGCTTATTTTAATAAAGTGTTTTTTATTTGATACTGACCTCAGTGCCCTGCTGCACAGTATTGCATGACTGTGCAATTGTCAATTAAAGTAGCACAGTGCTGAATAGCAAAAAAATGCCCTAGTCATGAAGGAGGTAAAACCTTCCAGAGCTGAAGTGGTTAACATTTTTAAATGTTCCATATTATAAATTGTCACTTTTTAAAGTTTGGTTTCATTTAAAAAAACAGTCACCTTGCTTCTAGCCCACCATTACTGACCACTGCTTGCTGCTCTTAGTAAGTGGGATTTATGGCAGAGGCCTGGTAGCCTAACATCTCCCAGGGCAGGTTATCAGGCATTCAGCAGAGAAAAGATAGGTGATTCCATCAATAATACCTCTTACTGCAGTAAAGTCAAACCTCAGGATGAACTGCACTCAGGCCATAAATGTTGTTATAAATAATTTAAAAGTAATTAAGTGGTGATATCACCTGCTAAGTACCTTCTGGTAAAGGAGTGGAGGCTATCCTAAATCATGTTCCTCCATTGTCTGCCTTGGTGACCAGTGGGAAATAGAAGGGAGAAAATGATGACATAAAAATCTCCTGTGGTTAGAGTCACCCTGCACTGACACGGAACACATAAAAGTACTGTATTTACTTTCCTATGAATCATCATTTGAAATATTCATCTGGCAGGTCCACTATTGCTGCTAAGTGCTTTTATACACTACTAAGTAGTTTTTGTCAGGAAAATGTTATTTCCAAAAAAGATTTAACTGGGAGTATGATCTGCATGTATTTCATCAAACAAAGTAGCTGCAATGTGTGTAAAGTGGACCTTCACTTCCTCTCTGTTGCCTCCTTCCTGACCTCTATTGTATTTGGACCCTGGCCATGTACAGACATGTCATGGGTATCTCTGGGTGACCCCTAGGTGTCTGTATGTGCAGAAACACTGCAAGATCTCTGCCTGTTTTCTGGCACTGGCAGAGCCCACACATCTGATGTATGCACAGATACCGTAGGGTCTGCCAGTTCCCATCGACTTTGCAAAGACCCCCCGAGGGTCTGTCTGTAAAGGGAATGAAAGTCAAGTGCCCATGTCACATAGGAAGATTGGTGGATACCCAAAGAAGGACCTCATCTCCTGTACACAGAAGAAGGGAGAAGACACTGACTGACACAGCACGTGTCCATGGATTTAGACATTTAGTAAAGGTTTTTGCAACTTCTATAAGGCTGGGCTTACACTTGCGGTTAGTGGCGGTAAAAACATGCAATTGAGCCGTGTTTTTGACGCTCTCCCTTAAAGTGCAAACTTCAAAACGGACATCAGTTAAGTAGCCCTGTGAAATTCCCACAAACCCCTGGCCTGCCTGTCTATTCTTGGTATGGGGAAGTTTGAGAGGGTGAGCTGCAAAAAATATACAAACTGACAGGAGTTTGCTGGGGTCTGAAGGGCTGGATACCTGATAGATATGTATGATCATGTTTGCGGATAAGGCCAATACGCTGTGGCAATATGCATCGATAAACATGGAGGAACCATACCAGACACACAGAAAACTGGTCCCACATGATTTAAATCGGGCACTGCTTCTGCTTGTAACCTGACAACCAAGTTGGAGACCTGAAACAAGGGAAGGAGGGCCAGACTCCATCCTGGGGAATAAGTCTCATGGCATGATACAGCATACCCAAAGTGATTGTAAGCCCCCCTTTTTGAATAGGCTGGGGATTAGACAAAAATGAATGGTCTGATGTACCTGATCAGTTCTCCAGGCAACCTTGCAATCAAGACATTAGAGCCGAGAGTGGAATCCAGAATAATGATGATATTTGGCCCGAACCTACCACTTTGTGGGCCATCAAGGGGACGTTGGCTCAGCAAAGACCCTGCGAGAGACTGCAGATCCCTGGGCGGTCACTAGGGTCTCCACGCAACAGGATATCAACCAACTGAATTAACCCCTGACCCCCCTGCAGGTACCCAAGATCCAAAGGAGTGCCTGGTAAAGGTGTCAAAGCAAGGACTGCTTTTAACCCAGTGTTTAAACGAAACTTGCGCCATTTATCTTGCCCCACCAGCAGGCAGGTCTGATGGAAGTAGCTTCAAAGCATTGGTGATATCAGCTTGGATAGCCAATACACCCCCCCCCCCCCCCCCACACCTGTAGAAAGTGCTGAATTGTCAAACCCACGGACAAGTACTTTGATTAAAAATATTTCCGCAGGAAAGAGGCAACCAAAAAGTAACAAACGATGTTGGAAACTTGCCACTGGGCTGACCCCTATCTTCGGAACAAAAGTGAAGAACCAGACCAAGCACCCCTTGGAAATTACTGCCTCCAGTAACTTAGTTGGCAAAGAAAGCATGAATGTCTGCTGAAACCAAGATACTACATACCAAATACTCCGATGAGATAGTGATGAGGCCTGCGTGTAGGCCTGAAAATTCCATCGGTAGGGGCTGTCTGAAGACCAGGGATGGGAGATCCCAACACCGCCCCTGACGCGGAACATTGCCTGGCTCAGACATATTAAACCAGAAGGCTTGACAAGACCAGTGGACTAAGGGGATGCTGACCTTGCCTGCAGGAATGTAGGAAAAGCAGGAGCAGGTGGTGCGCTGACACCCCGCCTCTGATCGAGCGAGCTTCAATCACTTTCATCCTGTCTTGCAACCATAACAAGCCGTAGAGAGCATATTCAGCCCACATGAATCTGCATCAAAGAATAATGCCTAGAACATGTTCCATGCTGGTGGATGGGAGTAGCTGGGACGGAATTGAAAACAATCCGAAACGTCCCGGTGTTCTTCCGAGAAAGTTCCGCTCGGCGGCTAAGTTCCCTGTGCAGTAGGATCCGGCGGAAATAGGCGAAGCGGAATAGCTGAAAATCAGCTGTACACGGCGCCTGTAAGAGGGCCCCTCGCGGGCTTGCTTTGCTCGCCACGCTTCGGGCACGGCCTCGCTTCGCTCGGCTCTTTTAGATTCCCCCTCTAGGTCCACTTGGATGGTGGGGAAGGAACCTTGACCTAGGGCGCAGGCGCCGTGTACAGCTGATTGAAGCGTTTGAGCTTCGGCTATCTCCGGTGGCTGACAGTAGTCCGTACTGCGCAGGCGCTGCGCCTGCGCAGTACAGGGGGGGAACTTATCCGCCAAGGGAACTTTCTCGGCAAGACACCGGCTGTGGCCTGTGACAAAGCTCTGCTGTGTGCTTAAGTATGGACCAACTCCTAAATGACGGAGTGCTACCATGCTCTGAAGCCCCACGTGGGGTTAAAGGGATAAACGTGAAGTAGTTGCTTCCGAACCGTGCGGCATGGCAAAACTAAAGAAACACAAAGTAGAGAAAGTGATAACAGACAATCAGACATGAGAACACCCCCCCTCTGTGCCTAACTGAGTATGAGGACGTAAGCAGTAATGACAAAACCACAGTGCGTGAATGACCTGATGAGGTCCCCCCCCTAGTGTATGTAGCAAATGAGCCCAAGAAACCTGCAGTGCAGAGACAGATCATTTAAAAACTGAACACTGAGGGCTAGTGTACCCACAGACCGTGGTGGGTAGTCGTACAGGTGTAATGAAATGAAACGTGCATCGTATAACATGTGGTATACGGGCGAGAAGATTGTGGTCAACAATCATTTAACCACTTAAGGACCGCCTCACGCCGATATACGTCGGCAAGGCGGCACGGGCAGGCAAAATCACGTTAATGTACGTGATCTGCCTCCCGCGGGTGGGGGGTCCGATCGGACCCCCCCCCGGTGCCCGAGGCGGTCCTCTTTTGTCCCCCGGCAATCGGAGGTGAGGGGGAGGCCATCTGTTCGTGGCCCCCCCTCGCGATCGCCGCCGGCCAATCAGAACATTCCTTGGCTGCTGTATGCTAAACAGCAGCAAAGGAAATTATGTCATCTCTCCTCGGCTCGGTATTTTCCGTTCCGGCGCCGAGGAGAGAAGACATCCGAGTGAGTGAAAACACTACACACACACACACTCAGTAGAACATGCCATGCACACAAAACACCCCCGATCCCCCCCCCCCCCCGATCACCCCCCCAATCACCCCTCCCTGTCACACTGACACCAAGCAGGTTTTTTTTTTTTCTGATTACTGCATGGTGTCAGTTTGTGACAGTTAGTGTGGTAGGGCAGTTACTGTTAGCCCCCTTTAGGTCTAGGGTACCCCCCTAACCCCCCCTAATAAAGTTTTAACCCCTTGATCACCCCCCCGTCGCCAGTGTCACTAAGCGATCATTTTTCTGATCGCTGTATTAGTGTCGCTGGTGACGCTAGTTAGGGACGTAAATATTTAGGTTCGCCGTCAGCATTTTATAGCGACAGGGACCCCCATATACTATCTAATAAATGTTTTAACCCCTTGATTGCCCCCTAGTTAACCCTTTCACCACTGATCACCGTATAACCGTTACGGGTGACGCTGGTTAGTTCGTTTATTTTTTATAGTGTCAGGGCACCCGCCGTTTATTACCGAATAAAGGTTTAGCCCCCTGATCGCCCGGCGGTGATATGCATCGCCCCAGGCAGATTAGCGTCAGTACCGCTAACACCCACGCACGCAGCATACGCCTCCCTTAGTGGTATAGTATCTGAACGCATTAATATCTGATCCGATCAGATCTATACTAGCGTCCCCAGCAGTTTAGGGTTCCCAAAAACGCAGTGTTAGCGTGATCAGCCCAGATACCTGCTAGCACCTGCGTTTTGCCCCCTCCGCCCGGCCCAGCCCAGCCCACCCAAGTGCAGTATCGATCGATCACTGTCACTTACAAAACACTAAACGCATAATTGCAGCGTTCGCAGAGTCAGGCCTGATCCCTGCGATCGCTAACAGTTTTTTTTGGTAGCATTTTGGTGAACTGGCAAGCACCAGCCCCAGGCAGCGTCAGGTTAGTGCCAGTACCGCTAACACCCACGCACGCACCGTTCACCTCCCTTAGTGGTATAGTATCTGATCGGATCAATATCTGATCCGATCAGATCTATACTAGCGTCCCCAGCAGTTTATGGTTCCCAAAAACGCAGTGTTAGCGGAATCAGCCCAGATATCTGCTAGCACCTGCGTTTTGCCCCTCCGCCCAGCCCAGCCCACCCAAGTGCAGTATCGATCAATCACTGTCACTTACAAAACACTAAACACATAACTACAGCATTCGCAGAGTCAGACCTGATCCCTGCGATCGCTAACAGTTTTTTTGGTAGCGTTTTGGTGAACTGGCAAGCACCAGCCCCAGGCAGCATCAGGTTAGCGCCAGTACCGCTAACACCCACGCACGCACTGTACACCTCCCTTAGTGGTATAGTATCTGATTGGATCAATATCTGATCAGATCTATACTAGTGTCCCCAGCAGTTTAGGGTTCCCAAAAACGCAGTGTTAGCGGGATCAGCCCAGATACCTGCTAGCACCTGCGTTTTGCCCCTCCGCCCGGCCCAGCCCAGCCCACCCAAGTGCAGTATCGATCGATCACTGACACTTACAAAACACTAAACGCATAACTGCAGCGTTCGCAGAGTCAGGCCTGATCCCTGCGATCGCTAACAGTTTTTTTGGTAGCGTTTTGGTGAACTGGCAAGCACCAGCGGCCTAGTACACCCCGGTCGTAGTCAAACCAGCGCTGCAGTAACACTTGGTGACGTGGCGAGTCCCATAAGTGCAGTTCAAGCTGGTGAGGTGGCAAGCACAAGTAGTGTCCCGTTGCCACCAAGAAGAAGACAAACACAGGCCGTCGTGCCCATAGTGCCCTTCCTGCTGCATTCGCCAATCCTAATTGGTAACCCACCACTTCTGCAGCACCCGTACTTCCCCCATTCACATCCCCAACCAAATGCAGTCGGCTGCATGAGAGGCATTTTCTTTATGTCCTCCCGAGTACCCCTACCCAACGAACCCCCCAAAAAAGATGTTGTGTCTGCAGCAAGCACGGATATAGGCGTGACACCCGCTATTATTGTCCCTCCTGTCCTGACAATCCTGGTCTTTGCATTGGTGAATGTTTTGAACGCTACCATTCACTAGTTGAGTATTAGCGTAGGGTACAGCATTGCACAGACTAGGCACACTTTCACAGGGTCTCCCAAGATGCCATCGCATTTTGAGAGACCCGAACCTGGAACCGGTTACAGTTATAAAAGTTAGTTACAAAAAAAGTGTAAAAAAAAAAAAAAAAAAAAAATATATATATAAAATAAAAAAAAATAGTTGTCGTTTTATTGTTCTCTCTCTCTCTATTGTTCTGCTCTTTTTTACTGTATTCTATTCTGCAATGTTTTATTGTTATTATGTTTTATCATGTTTGTTTTTCAGTTATGCAATTTTTTATACTTTACTGTTTACTGTGTTTTATTGTTAACCATTTTTTTGTCTTCAGGTACGCCATTCACAAATTTGAGTGGTTATACCAGAATGATGCCTGCAGGTTTAGGTATCATCTTGGTATCATTCTTTTCAGCCAGCGGTCGGCTTTCATGTAAAAGCAATCCTAGCGGCCAATTAGCCTCTAGCCTGCTTTTACAAGCCGTGGGAGGGAATGCCCCCCCCCCCCCCCACCGTCTTCCGTGTTTTTCTCTGGCTCTCCTGTCTCAACAGGGAACCTGAGAATGCAGCCGGTGATTCAGCCAGCTGACCATAGAGCTGATCAGAGACCAGAGTGGCTCCAAACATCTCTATTGCCTAAGAAACTGGAAGCTACGAGCATTTCATGACTTCGATTTCGCCGGATGTAAACAGCGCCATTGGGAAATTGGGAAAGCATTTTATCACACCGATCTTGGTGTGGTCAGATGCTTTGAGGGCAGAGGAGAGATCTAGGGTCTAATAGACCCCAATTTTTTCAAAAAAGAGTACCTGTCACTACCTATTGCTATCATAGGGGATATTTACATTCCCTGAGATAACAATAAAAATGATAAAAAAAAAAAAAAAAATGAAAGGAAAAGTTTAAAAATAAGATAAAAAAGCAAAAAAAAAAAAAAACAAAACACACCCCTGTCGCCCCCTGCTCTCGCGCAAAGGCTAACGCAAGCCGCGGTCTGTCGTCAAACGTAAACAGCAATTGCACCATGCATGTGAGGTATCACCGCGAAGGTCAGATTGAGGGCAGTAATTTTAGCAGTAGACCTCCTCTGTAAATCTAAAGTGGTAACCTGTAAAGGCTTTTAAAGGCTTTTAAAAATGTATTCATTTTGTTGCCACTGCACGTTTGTGCGCAATTGTAAAGCATGTCATGTTTGGTATCCATGTACTCGGCCTAAGATCATCTTTTTTATCTCATCAAAC
Source organism: Aquarana catesbeiana (assembly GCF_042186555.1). Classification (NCBI taxonomy): domain Eukaryota; kingdom Metazoa; phylum Chordata; class Amphibia; order Anura; family Ranidae; genus Aquarana; species Aquarana catesbeiana. The sequence goes on along the minus strand of NC_133335.1, from coordinate 86,078,641 downwards.
ATTTGGGCAATATAGTGTGTTTTAGTGCATTAAAATTTAAAAAAGTGTGTTTTTTCCCCAAAAAATGCGTTGAAAAATCGCTGCGCAAATACTGTGTGAAAAAAAAAAAAATGAAACACCCACCATTTTAATCTGTAGGGCATTTGCTTTAAAAATATATATAATGTTTGGGGGTTCAAAGTAATTTTCTTGCAAAAAAAAATAACTTTTTCATGTAAACAAAACGTGTCAGAAAGGGCTTTGTCTTCAAGTGGTTAGAAGAGTGGGTGATGTGTGACATAAGCTTCTAAATGTTGTGCATAAAATGCCAGGACAGTTCAAAACCCCCCTAAATGACCCCATTTTGGAAAGTAGACACCCCAAGCTATTTGCTGAGAGTCATGTCGAGTTCATGGAATATTTTATATTGTGACACAAGTTGCAGGAAAGAGACAATTTTTTTTTTTTTTCACAAAGTTGTCACTAAATGATATATTGCTCACACAGGCCATGGGCATATGTGGAATTGCACCCCAAAATACATTTAGCTGCTTCTCCTGAGTATGAGGAAAATCCTCGCCCAGTCCTGGATGTCAGTATTGGCAGTGATTTGGAAGAAAGTACTTCAGTTCCTCTCCATCCACATAGCTTGCTTTCCTTCTCCTCACACAGGGGAGAACTTCAGCGTTGTATCAGTGCCTATATCCTGACTCCTGGATACTTTCTCCATAGCATGCTTCCCCCCCCCCCCCTCCTCCTGGATCTTACATCCTCTAACCAGATCCTCTCAACTTCCCATGCAGAAAGCATGTGACCAGGCCTTAAATAGAAGTCCCGCCCCTGTCCCAACAAATTAACTATTGGTCCAGAGGGGTCTTCCAGAAGCTACCTGTCACACTTGTATTCCTCTTATCTTCTAGGCCAAACCCCAGAAAACAAAGCAAACTGTCCAAGCAGAGTGCAGGGGTTCACACCCTCCTCTACTCTAATAAACCTCGCCAGAAATCAAACCCCACCAGATTACACTGCAGAGTGAGATTCTGGCAACTTTAACCTATTATAACACCTATCTCTCTACTGTAGCACTCACCCAAACCAGTGGGCGCTACACATGGAAACAACGAAGATGAAACGGCTATTGGTGAAAGCCGTAACTGCATGGCACCGACAGAACACGCTACGACATGACCGCTATGACAGAAACACGCTATGACTGTACTGCTGTGACTGGAAAACTAAGGCCATTTGTAGCGAGTAGAAGGAAACTACGGCCATTTGTGAGTAGAAGGCATTGTGGGTTGCTGCCAGGAAAGGCACACAACATCCACTCTCTATTTAGATTCCCACACACATTCACAAGAGAAAAGGAGGCCATTTCACCATTGTCCTTCCTGTCCAGTGAGTAATACGGCACAGGAATTGCGTAATAACGAAGCATCCCAGTAGTAAAAGCTGATACACAGCTGGGACGTGCTCTCTTCCTACATAGCAACACTAATCTGCTGCGTCGCTCCACTGATGTACCAACCCAACAGGACTCTGGTAAACAATCAGGGAGTTTGCTCGCTGAGATTATTGCGACACTCGGTTGAGAAGCATGGATCACTGAATACAAGAAGCATGTTCCTCCTCAGCAGCACGCTGCACCCTGGTCCTTGTAGTTTCTCTCCAAAGGCTGCATCGCTCCAAGCACTACCCGGAGGAACTACGATTCCCATAAACCATTGCGCCGATCCACATGAGACAGTCGGCTAGCACCCTACAGCAACCAGCTAGCTGCTTACTAGCAACTCCACTCGCCACTTGATTGGTCGCCCCGACATTCGGTGCATGCCCCCTCTCCTCACAGTTCTCCTTCTGTCCAGCCTCTACCGCTTTGTGTGGTACGGGCGGGCACAGCCCTAGCATCCGTACCGGCCAAGATAGGCGCTCCCTAAAGAGCCTGAAGGAAAATTAAATGGAAATGCCAAATACGAAACCTCAAAGACAGCAGGTTCCTCCCTGTTTAAACAGCAAACTTAGCACGAGGCCAACAAGCCAGGAGCGCACAGCTGACGAGCGGCAACCCTGAATACGAGCCGACGCAGGATCAGGCAGAGGAGGAGGGATATATATATATATATATATATATATATATATATATATATATATACCCCTAAGACTCCTCCTACAAATACAGGCTGCGTCCAGCCTTCTTACATGCATATGTATATATTATATGAGTTTTACTTTCTGAATTGAATTACTGAAATAAATTAACTTTTTGATGCACCTGTAGAGTGTGTATGTGTGTGTGTGTGTGTGTGTGTATATATATACACTATATTACCAAAAGTATCGGGACACCTGCCTTTACACGCACATGACCTTTAAAGAGAAAGTAAGCCCTGCAGGGAAAAAGTTTTCCCTTCGCATACTAGCACAATATGTGACACTTACCTGCAAATGAAGCAGGCACTGTCTCCGCTGCAGGGTGCATCCACGTTTCCCCCTCTTCCTTCCGGGGCCATGGACTCCAGCTATGTGACTGGCCGGAGCCGCATGACGTCACTCCGGCGCCTGGGAGTCGCCAGTCACGGCACTCGCTCTTGAATAAACAGCACAGGCAGCTGTTCCTTAAGGGCGCATGCGCTGATGACATCATTGGTGCAGTATACAGTAAATATCTCCTAAACGATGCACGTTTAGGAGACATTTACAGTACCTATAGGTAAGCCTTATTCTAGGCTTTCCTATAGGAACAAGTACTACAGGGAGGTTTACAACCTCTTTAATAGCATCCCAGTCTTAGTCCGTAGGGTTTAATATTGAGTTGGCCCACCTTTTGCAGCTATAACAGCTTCAACTCTTCTGGGAAAGCTGACCACAAAGTTTAGGAGTGTGTCTATGGGAATGTTTGACCATTCTTCCAGAAGTGCATTTGTAATGTCAGGCACTGATGTTGGATGAGAAGGCCTGGCTCACAGTCTCCACTCGAATTCATCCCAAAGGTGTTCTATCAGGTTGAGGTCAGGACTCTGTGCAGGCCAGTCAAGTTCCTCCACCCCAAACTCGCTCATCCATGTCTTTATGGACCTTGCTTTATGCACTGGTGCACAGTCATGTTGGAACAGGAAGGGACCATCCCCAAACTGTTCCCACAAAGTTGGGAGCATGAAATTGTCCAAAATGTCTTTGTATGCTGACGCCTTAAGAGTTCCCTTCACTGGAACTAAGGGGCCAATCCCAACCCCTGAAAACAACCCCACTTCATAATATCCCCTCCACCAAATGATTTGAACCAGTGCACAAAACAAGGTTCATAAAGACATGGATGAGCGAGTTTGGGGTGGAGGAACTTGAACAGAGTCCTGACCTCAATCCGATAGAAAACGCCTTTGGGATAAATTAAAGCGGAGACTACGAGCCAGGCCTTCTTGTCCACATCAGTGCCTGACCTCACAAATGCACTTCTGGAATAGATATGTGTATATGTGTGTGTATATAGAGAGGGAGAGAGAGAGATATACTGTAAGTGATCTCACTCAAACAATAGTTACAAAGTAAAAAGAAATATGCCTGGGATCCAATAATATATGAAAGTAGGAAAATTGTCTAAAAGTTTATTAAAATACTTCAAAAGTACAGCACATTATTAAAGCATCATTGGCCCTCGTGCATTGCAAAATTTATCAGCTGATATCTTTTTACTGGAATAACATTGCATCACATCCTCCAGTACTAATCATTTTGGAGATGGTTGTTACCGTATTCCTTGTCCAAAAAAGATTTTTTTTCAGGAACAGTAGCAGGAAGGAGCACTCCACTCCACTGTTTCACAATAGTTCTTCAGCACCTAGCAGGATGCTTTTCCAGGAGCCCTTACACCTACTAAGCAGGCACAGTACATTACCTGGGTTTCTCCCACACACCTGAACACACCTGGGTTCTGTTTGGGCAGGGTTCAGTAAACATGACTAAGATTCCATTCACATTAGCGTGCCTCCAAAGTCGATTTTCAGAGCGACTTTTTATGCGATTTTGATACGATTTTACATTCTTTGGTTTAATGTCACATCAAAAGTCGCACCAAAGTAGTGCAGACACCTTTTCAGTCGCATCGATTTGAACATGTGCCAGTGGAAAGAATGGGGTGCGACTTGCCATGTGATTTTTATGTGCCAAATCCTAAATCAATTGAAGTTAATGGTAGCTAAATGTTAATATACTGTTCTGGCCATTCAGGCCATTTTTTATTCTAAAAGGCAAGGGATTGTCAGATAAATAGAAAAGGTAGTTGGTGGGGAGCATTAGTAACGCTTCAAGTGAAATACATAAAAAATCTGTAGCACTACCCCTGTAGGGGCTGGAAGTGACAGGGTTCCCCATTGCTGCACAGCCGGTCACATAGCATTTTCCACTTTCATCCAGACACAGACAGTCCCTGAGCTTTGTTTTTGTTGTTTTATTAAGGGGATGATAACTTGGATGGGGTTGGGAATTATGGGATGCCCAACTTAACAGTAACAAAGAGAACCAGGGACAACGTCCTCCCTATATACAGCTCTGTTCCTCCTGCACAGCTTGACTTGATCCTCAGGGGCGGACTGACAACTCATGGGGCCCCCGGGCAATAGGAGAAGATTATGGGGCCCCCGGGCAATAGTAGATTATGGGGCCCCCGGGCAATAGTAGATTATGGGGCCCCAGGCAATAGGAGATTATGGGGCCACACAGTATACACACACAGACACACAATATATACACACAGTATACACACACAGAATACACATACACACACTGAAAAGGTACTGGAGAGGCGGGGCAGCTATAATCTTGGGATTTTAAAAAAAAACAGATTTTTACATACTGTCCCTGGTTTTATTGAGGCTGGCAACCCTGATGGGGCTCCTTAGTAGCATGGGGCCCTCGGGCAGTGCCCGAGTGCCTGAATGGTCAGTCCACCCCTGTCCTCTGTACAGATCCTCTTGACTTACTCTGCAGAACTCCAATTGATTTATTATTTTGGAAACTATCATGCCCCATACACATGATCGGAAATGCCGCCAGCAAAACTCTGATGAGAGCTTTTTGTCGGCAAATGCGACCGTGTGTATGCTCCATCGGTCTTTTGCTGGCTGAATTCCAGCCAGCAAAAGATTGAGAGCATGTTCTCTATTTTTCGGTCGGGAAAAGTTCCTATCCGAAAATGCATTAGTTTGTATGCAATTTGGACGCGCAAAAAAATCACACATGCTCGGAAACAATTCGACGCATGCTCGGAAGCATTGAACTTCATTTTCTCAGCTCGTCGTAGTGTTGTACGTCACCGTGTTCTTGACAGTTGAAAGTTCAGAGAACTTTTGTGTGACCGTGTGTATGCAAAGCAAGCTTGAGCGGAATTCCGTCGGAAAAACCATCCAAGTTTTTTCTGACAGAAATTCTGACCATGTGTACGTGGCATTAGTCTCTTGTTATCTCAGCAAAAGACCCTTACAGGCTAGGAACTCTCAGTCCCTTAGAAAAGTAGCACACGTGGAAAGTGAATTGCATCCTGGAACATCTCCAACTCTGGACCCAGCTCCACATCTTGCAGGAAATGCTAGCCCACCTGGCTGTCACTTCACCAGCCCACCTGGCTGCTTCTTCTCCCAGTCTACCTGACTGACACTGCACCAATCCACCAGACTGACACACTTGGGATCTCCCAGGACAAGGTTTGATGAAGACTTAGTACTCTGCCGTCTTCAACAGAGACCTGCTGCATGTGGCAGTCTTTCCCCTTGTCTGTCCCTGCACAGTGCTAATCTACTCACTCTGTCCTTCCTTGCTCCTGCTGCCTCTCTTGAAAACCTCCTCCAACTTTTTCTGTGGTAGGATCCTTCCAGGCCAGCCACCTGAGCCCCAGCCCAAGGTAAAACCCCTCCCTGGCAGGGGTCCCTAGAATGTCACCAACAGTCTCGCTCAGCACTGCATCTCCTTCTTCCACCCGACTCCCTTGCTGGCATGGCTCACTTAGTCCCCTGCCAGGCCCAACTCCTGGGGATTGGCAAAGGGCCTCTAAATATGCAGAACAGCCCTCCCAGCTGCCGCCCACTGATTTCTAGAACACTCTCCAATATTCTAGAACCAAGGGGAGGCACCAGAAAGCTGTCTGGATGAGCCATCCAGCCCTAAACTTTAATGAACCCTGACCCAGATTTAGCCCTGAGCCAAACTATAGTTTACCTACACTACCACTAGTAGCGCACTAGAGGGTGCTACAAATCCAAAACTTTTTTTGGTTTCTCCTTTTATTTACCATATAGTTATAGGTAAGGTTGAATAAAAGCATTGGTCCATCCAGTTTAACCCGATGTATGTATATATGTGTGTGTGTGTGACTACTTTTTTGCATATCCCTGTACATTGTGTTCTCTAAGAAACACACTTAAAACTTATTTGAACTTATCTACATCCCTAGCTGACACCACCAACTGTGGAAGGGAGTTCAACATCCTTACCGCCCTAACAGTAAAGAACCCCTTACATTGTACTAACAGGTCACAGGTTGAACTGGATGGACTGGTTTTTTTTTCAACCTTACCAACTATGTAACTAAAGAAACACTGACAATGAAAGAAGTGTGTTTAAATTGTCAGCAAAATGAGAGGGTCTGCTGCTTCATTCTGTTTGTAAACAAACAGCTGGGGATTCCATTTATCTCTGCCAGATGTCATAGATGAGAGTGTGATATAGATGTCAATAGGGGACCCTCACACACAAAAACAATTGCATGGGGTTCCCCCAAATTCATATCAGGCCCTTTTGATCTATTATGAATTTTAAGGGGGGCCTACAGTTGTAAAATTTCTAGAAATTTTGAAGCCCTGAGAAAAACTTTTTCTTTCTCTGTTTTTTTTCTGGAAGAAATGGAAATTTTCAGACAAATTGATAAAAAATTTCAGCGTGGAGTGGTTTTACAAATTTGAAGTAATTTTGTCCTTAGGAACAGAACAAATCCTTGCAGCATTTGGAAAAGAATATTTCTTCTCACAATATTTGCAGCTTTGCTCTCAGCAGAAATTGCACTGTGGAAATGTTTCTAAACACTAGATGTTGGTCTCACCATTTTACTGAGAATAGGAAAAGAAAAACCACTATAGGTAAACATTATCCTGTGATGGTGCAGAATACTAACCACTAGCAGTCCAGCCGCTGCAGTTATACTGCGGCAGGTTGGCTCTCCTGGGCAAATCGCCATAGCTATACATTGGCCGCTTTAAGACCACTAGGGGACGCAGCGCGACCATGGAGCCGATACTCATGCCCGGCGGCCGCAATGTCCGCAGGGTACCCGCGATCGCTCATGAGAGAGACAGAACGGATATCTGTCAATGTAAACAGACAGGTCTCCGTTCTGTCAGGGGAGAGTAGACAGATCAGTTGTTCATACTAAGTATGAACAGCGATCGGTCTCCTCCTCCAGGCAGTCCCATCCCCCCAAAGTTAGAATCACTCCCTAGGATACACATTTAACCCCTTGATCACCTCTAATGTTAACCTTTTCCCTGCCAGTGACATTTATACAGTAATCAGTGGCTATTTATAGCACTGATCGCTGTATGAATGTCAATGGTCCCAAAAAAGTTTCAAAAGTGTCCAATCTGTCTGCCGCAATGTCGCAGTCCCAATAAAAAATTGCAGATCACCGCCATTACTAGTAAAAAAAAAAAAAATTTCCCCAGATATGAAATTTTTGCTGGTGTAGACCTTTTTATTTATCGAGAGAATTTACAGTAGTGATCATTATTATAAATAGTGGCATACCATAATCAGCAAAATATGACTATAATAACACACTAAAAACAGCGCTAATGTTGAGCTAGAACGGATAAATGTGGCCAACTTCACAAACAAAAGTCCTTTGAGAGAGAAGGGCAGTAAGCACAGTGGTTCAGAAAGTGTTCATAGGTGATCGAAATATAGAAATTCAGTGTGCACCTTCCACCGATCCATCCACTTCCACCCTGTGAGAACACACTCCCCTCAGGGGGTTAAACTCACCAGAGCCTAATAACCATAAGCATCTAAGAAAAGAGAGATCCAAGCCACAGGCCACTGTCAGCAACCCTCCGGAGGAATCCAAGACGATCAGGGCCCTCTGTTGAAGTCAGGATATGACGAAACGCGTCAGCGTGGCCTACACAACGCCGGAAGTGACGCTTGCACTCCACCACAGCCTGTATCACAACCAGGAAGTTAGAGATCGCTACTTGGGAAGCTGAACCGGCTGAAGTTTACCATGGTGAAGTGCTGTGTCTAATACTTCCTTCTGATGTGCTCTTTTGATTGCAACAATAATGTACGTATAATGTTTGAAGGGGGGTCTTTGTGTGATGTGAAGGGCTTTTAATTAATAAACAGGATTACGCTATGTGCGCTTTTCTTTTTGTTGTCTGGTGATTTGTGAGCCCTGATCGTCTTGGATTCCTCCGGAGGGTTGCTGACAGTGGCCTGTGGCTTGGATCTCTCTTTTCTTGGATGCTTATGGTTATTAGGCTCTGGTGAGTTTAACCCCCTGAGGGGAGTGTGTTCTCACAGGGTGGAAGTGGATGGATCGGTGGAAGGTGGTGTAGTTTTGGGCCCTTGAATACACCTTTTCACATTTAGTGATCATTATTGCGGTATATATACCGCCAGATGCCGATACTGCAATGGCTCTGGATATTTTGTCAAATGTCATAGGGAAGTATCAAGTATCAACATGCACATCCTGATGGGGTTCTAGTAGTTGCAGGTGATTTCAATAAAGTGAATTTGAGGTCTGCACAGCCAAGACTACATAGGTTTGTAAGATGTGCTACCAGAGGTGAAAACACACTGGATATGGTGTATTCCACTATTAAGCAAGCCTAAAGACCCATTCCACTATCCCATCTGGGTCAGCTAGGTTACTGTTCTCTATTCCTCATTCCAGCATATATTTCTATTAGGCAGAAAATGGCTCCAGAGTGTAAGATAAGTAGAACTTGGCTGAAGGGTTCTCTCTCATGGTTACAGGATTGTTTTGATAGAACAAATTGGGAGATATTTAATCAACAGGATTTAAATCTGTATACAGAAACAGTGCTGGGCTATATCAAAACCTGTGTGGATAATGACACTGAGGATAAATGCATTCGATCTTTTCAAATCAGAAACCTTGGATGACTAAGGAAGTAAAGAGTCTTCTTGGAGAACGGAATAGAACATTCCGGATTGGAGATAAGACAATGCATAGTGTTGCGAGAGCTAATTTGAAGAAGCTAAATTAGCCTATAAAAGGAACATTGAGGACTATTTTATGAAAATGATTTGAGGAAGGGCTGGAGGGGTATACCATACTTGATACAACATAGAGGAACTACACATATGGAAGGGAATCCCAGTGCTTCTCTGGTTGAAGAATTAAATACTGTAGGTTTTTCAAGGTTTGAGGTTGTGTTACCAAAACAAAATATGGGGTATCCTCTAGGTCCAGGAAACTGTACACTCACTATATAGGAATATGAGGTGATGCAGGGGTTTAAGGCTATAAATATGAGGAAATCGCCAGGTCCAGATGGAATTGTAGGGAAGGTAATAAAGGCCTGTGCTGATCAATTAGCTGGAGTCTTTGCTAAGATCTTTAATGAATCACTATCATCTGCAGTTTTTCCGGCCTGTCTAAAATCAGCCGCTATTATTCCAATCCCAAAAAAGAAAACTGTGGAATGTTTAGATGATTATAGGCTGATAGCCCTGACATCTGTACTTTTGAAGTGCTTAGAAAGGTTGGTCATGAAATCCATCAAACTAGATTACCAGGTAGTTTATATCCTTATCAGTTTCCATTTAGGGCAAATAGAAGCACAGAAGATGCTTTAGCGCTGCATGGGCACTTAGTCATCTCTGGCATCCAGGAAACTACATAAGGATGTTGTTTATAGATTACAGCTCTGCCTTTAATACCATCATTCCAGATCAGTTGGTTGAAAAGATGCAAAAATTGCCGCCCTTTATTTGTTCCTGGCTAAGGGATTTTTGGTTGAATTGCTCACAGGTGGTTACATTGGATAAATTTGTTTCTTCAAAGTGAGAACTGACTATTGGAGCACCACAGGGTTGTGTGTTAAGTCCCTTTCTTTATGCGCTGTACACATATGACTGTACCCACTATTTTGAGACAAGTAGTATCATCAAATTTGCTGACAGCGTGAGTAGAAAAAAAAGCCGATCACCGGCTCTAATGCGAGGGACATCGGTCCCGAAGTGGAAGAGGCACATCTGCCTCATCAGTGCCACCTAATAGTGCCACCTAACAGTGCCCACAGTGCCACCTAACAGTGCCCACAGTGCCACCTAACAGTGCCCACAAGTGCCACCTATCAATGCCCACAAGTGCCACCTATCAATGCCCACCTGTAGTGCCAATCAGTGCCACCTAGCAGTGCTGCCCATCACTGCCACCCATCAGTGCCCATCACTGCCACCCATCAGTGCCCATCACTGCCGCCTATCAGTGCCCATCACTGCTGCCTCATCAACGTACATCAATGAAGGAGAAAAATGACCTGTTTTAAATTTTTTATAACAAAATATAAAAAAAAATTTTTTTTTTTTTAAATTCAGTTTTTTACATTTTTTTAACAAAAAGTAAAAAATGCAGAGGTGATCAAATACCACCAAAAGAAAGCTCTATTTGAGGTGAAAAAATGATAAAAATGTAATTTGGGTACAGTGTTGTATAACCGTGCAATTGTCATTCAAAGTGCGTCAGCGCTGAAAGCTGAAAATTGGTCTGGATAGGAGGGGGGTTTAAGTGCCCAGTAAGCAAGTGGTTAAGAATGGCTTGGAAAAGAAGGTACTAGAGACCTTCTATCGTTCTGCCATTGAGAGTATACTAACGTATTGTATTCTAGTTTGGTACCCTAACTGTATGCAGGCAGATAAAAATGCTCTAAAGCGAGTGATTCGAACAGCGCAGAAATTGTGGGGGTGAACTTGTTTCTCTTGAAGAAATTGCCTCTGTAGGGCAGAAAAAATAGTGAGAGACCAGACTTGTCCCAGTTGTCATTTCTTTGAATTATTGCCATCTGGGAGATGTTTTAGGGTGATTATAACAAGGACAAATAGATTAAAAGAGAGCTTTTTTTCCCCAGGGCTATTTAGGGTATTGACTCAGCAATGAAATGAAAAAGGTCACATAGTCTTATTTTATTACTTTGTCTTGTTTTTTAACCACTTGCCATCCGGGCCAATTCTGATACTTCACGCCTACATGTAAAAATCTACTTTTTGTGCTAGAAAATTACTTAGAACACCCAAACATTATATATATATATATATATATATATATATATATATATATATATATATACACAGCATCTCACAAAAGTGAGTACACCCTTCACATTTTTTTTTTTTTTGCTACATCAGCGTTTACCTTGAGAGGATTTAAATCACCATTTAGGCTCATTTTTTCCCGTCTCGTTGTCATCACATCATAGTAGCGGAGACATATCTTTTTTTTTTGTTTTATTCATTTTAGAAAAACTTAATTTATTATTTACAAAAGTTTAAAAATCCATGCAGCTCACACTACGTCCCAGTATACAGCTGAAATTCTCCTTCCCAAACCCACCACTCCCCCTCAGACCACACCCCGCCCACCCCCAGCCTACAGACGGCTCCTGGTAACACATGCTTTCATTACATGAGCTTCTCGGCGAATCTCCCTGTTTTTTTTGAAGGATATCCACTTCACCCACTTTGTTCCCTCCCGGTCCTCTTCCCTCTCTGGCCTAGTATCATCACCCTCACCCATCTCCAAGATATAGGTTTCATTGACCCTTATTAACCATTCCTGAATGCTTGGGCCCTTAGCATCTTGCCATTTTTTAGGTATTAAACTCTTTGCCGCATTTAATAGTGCCGGGGTTAAGGATACATTGTACTTGCTTATATGACCTTCAGTCCCATGGAACAAGCACACCCAGTGGTCCTCCTTGATATCAGTACCCGTTATCTCCTGTGTTATTTTTAGCACCTCCTGCCAGTATTTTTTAATAATTGGGCACTCCCACCAGAGGTGGTCCATTGTTCCCCTGATGGAACACCCCCTCCAGCAATTTCCAGAGATTTCCGGTTGCATCTTATTTAATCTATCAGGTGTCATGTACCATCTGGCCAAGCATTTAAAATTTGATTCTATCATTCTTGTGTCTACTGCTGATTTGTGAGTTGCGTTTAAGATGGCCTCCCAAGTTACTCCTCTGGGTAAGGATCCTAATTCGGATTCCCATTTGTTGAAATATAACGGTTTCACTGCTTCCCCCTCATTCCTCACTATTTTGTAAAGTTCTTTTATTTTCCTTAAGACTCTATTCTTCGAGAACAATTTCTCCAGAGGGCTAAAGTTCTCCTTGTCTCTGAGGGGGCCGGGGAGGCTTTTAATAAAGAACGCAAGCTGGTTGTATAGCCATGTGTCTATTTTAATTAGGTCCTTGAGTAGTTTAACTCCTGAAAAGTGACAATTTTACCATCTTTCATGATATCTTTCAATTGTGTATCGTTATTTTTTATCCAATTCCCTCCCACTTCCCTCAACCCTGGCGGAAAAAACTCATTATCTTTTAAATAAATAAATAAATAGTGAATTAAACTCCCAAGCATTTTGTTTATGTAACAGATCCCAAATCTTTAAGGTGTAACGTGTTATGATGTGTGCATTTGGTCCTAACTTCCTAAAATGTGGAGGATTCCAAATTAATTGATGAAGTTTTACGTTACTCATATCTTTTTCTAAACGTACCCATCTTTTATCTATCGGTTCCTTTCCCCAATCTAACACCCGTGATACTACTATCGCTCTGTGATATTTTTTAAAGTCTGGAAGAGCCAAACCACCCTGTGCTTTATCCCTACTTAGGACCTTGTAGGCAATCCGTGGCTTCTTATTTTTCCAAATGAATCCAGTGAGAATCTTGTTCAATACCCTAAAGAATGTTTGCGCTAACGGGATTGGGAGTAACTGCATTTTATACAGGATCTTCGGGGCCACAGTCATTTTAACAGTATTTACTCGTCCGATCCATGAGATCGGCAGATGCATACTTTTTCTCATTTCCTGCTTGATCTCGTCAAGGAGGGGAATGAAGTTTAATAGGTATAATTTCCTTAAGGAATTTGCCAATGTAACTCCCAGGTAGCTAATTTTTTTGCTCCATGGGAAATGAAAATTTTCCTTAAGTTTAGATACTTGTTGCCCATCAATATTAATGTTTAAAACAACTGATTGGCTAAGGTTAACCTTGTAATTCGATAGCTCCCTATAACTCCTCAGAGTCGCCAGGAGGTTGGGAAGTGAAATCCTCGGTTTGACGAAGTAGAACAATACATCGTCGGCAAACGCAGAGAGCTTCTGTACATCTCCCTCCACCTCATATCCGCATATGTCCGGATTTTTCCGAATCAAGGCTAATAAGGGTTCTAAGGTTAGAACAAACAGAAGGGGGGACAGGGGGCAGCCCTGCCTGGTCCCATTCTCCATCCTGAACTCCGCCGATGGTATACCATTCACTCTAACAAATGCCGAAGGGGATTTGTACAATGCTTTAATCCAGTTCAACATGGTTCCACCCAGACCGACTGCCCTTAACGTTCTCAGCATGAACCCCCAGTCTACTCTGTCGAAGGCTTTCTCTGCATCAATCGACAGAAGCAGACCGGGGGTCCCCCCTGTTTTCATCGCCTCCATTACCAGTAGCGACCTAACGCTATTGTCTCTTCCCTCTCTCCCTGGTATAAAACCGGTCTGATCTGGATGAATCCAGTATGACATTTTATCCTTTAGTCTGCTGGCAAGTACCTTGGCGTATAATTTGATGTCTGCATTAAGCAATGCTATCGGCCTATAGCTTGAACACAGCTAGCTATCTTTCCCTTCCTTTGGTATTAAGGTTATTGCCGCCGTCAGTGCCCCATCGCATAACTCTTCCTGCCCCCCTAACCTATTCCAGATCTGGCATAGCCTAGGGATCAGGGACTCCTTAAATTTTTTGTAAAAGTAGGTAGTGAAACCATCTGGCCCTGGACTCTTTCCAGAGGGATATGCTTTCAAGGCCCTCTCGATCTCTTCTACAGTAATCAGATGCTCTAGTTCTTTTGCCTCGCTGTCCGAGAGGCTTGGTAAACCTGCCTCCCTTATGAACTCCTCCATTTTTTCCTCTCTTTCCAGGGTACTTAACTCACCTTGCCTGACCTTGTAAAGGGATGAAAAGTAACACCGAAACTCCTCGGCTATGTCTCTTGAAGTATATTTTAGTGCCCCCTTTTTATTTTGGATCCTGTCTATAAAGTTGGTCCCCCTTTTCCTTTTCAATACTTTTGCCAGATGCTTCCCCACCTTATTACTCCATCTAAATCTATCTTTTAGATTTTTATTTACAATACGCTTAGAATCAATCTCCATTAAATCTTTTAGTTCTTCCCTTTTATAATTAGTTGGTGTAGGAGTAATTTCTGACCACCGCCAGCGGCCTTATGTAACTGTTCAAGCTAAAGAATTTCATCTATAAGCTCAGTTTTCCTTTTTTTACTTTCTTTTTTCTCTTTGGCCCCTAGTGAAATCAGAATGCCCCTTTAAGCTTTTAAAGCCTCCCACAGAACTGATCCGGAAATCTCACCGGTATCATTTACCATGAAAAACCCATCGATTTCTTCCTGTATCTTACTGCTGACCATAGGATTCTCGATGAGCCTTTCGTCCAAACGCCATGAGAATGGGGACCCCCGGAATCCCGGGATCCCCACTCTCATCATAACCGGGGCATGATCGGATAGTGTGGTGACTCCAATCTTTGTATCCTTAACATGTTCTAATAGCCTATGATCCACCAAAAAATAATCGAGCCTTGAATAAGACCCGTGAACTGGAGATAAAAAAGTGTAGTCCCTGTCCTTCGCATGCTGAACTCGCCATGCATCAAATGATAACTATGCAATTTCTGTCCTATTGTTTTTTTTTGCTATCCAAAGTTGGATCTAAGCAGAAATTAATATCTACTGCCAAGATCACCTCACCTGCCCTGAAATCCATCAACTTGTTCAGTACCTGAGACAGGAATTCGATTGAATTTCTATTGGGGCAGTAGACATTTGCCAGGGTGACAACCCATTCACCCACCCTCACCTTCAAAAAGAGGTAGCGGCCCTCCATATCTGCGCTCATCTCCAAGTGCGCATACTTAGTCCTTTTTGAGAACCCAATTGCCACCCCTTTGGTCCTCTTGATGGGGGAGTCACTATAGAACCAGTTGGGGAAGCAGTTGGAATATAATTTGACATGTGTATCCTGAGAAAGATGGGTTTCCTGAAGAAACACCACTTCTGCCTTAAATTGCTCTATTTCTCTTAGCACCTTGTGTCTCTTAAGAGGGGAGTTCAACCCATTGACATTATATGTGAGACAAGTGAGCTCTGACATTTAATCTTTAAATAGAACTGCTATGTAATGACGCATGTTTCTCTTTAATCCCCTGTACGAAACCTCTGCAGGACCAGATCCCCCTCCTCCCCACCAATCCACCCACCCCCCCAAACCCCGAATCCCTCCCCTCCAACCCCCAAACTCCCCCCCTTCCCCCAACCGCCAATACCTGGCTCTGGATCCGTAGCAGAAAAATGCCATCAATCTCTGCCTACGTCTGACCAAAGTTCTTGGGGTGTAGCTTGTACCTTGCTCATGCGGGGGGGGACAGGGCCAGCGGGCGGCCGAAGAAAACACAGATTTAGCCCATCAACTCTTCGTGCTAATCGTACTAACGCCCCTCCCCCGCTCCGCCACCCCCCGCCCAGCACCCCAGATTTTTTAATTATGAACATCAGTCTATTCCATATGTCACCTAGCGTCTGTCCGGGACCTCTGATACCTAGTTAGATATGTTTGGGGCAGGGATATCCAGATCTCTACAGAAATCCTGCGGGTTCTCTATATATTTCAGTCTGACTGTTCTACCTGCTTTCACAACGTTCAAAGATGTAGGGAAGCCCCAGATGTATTTTAAATTTGCCTTTTTCAAAACTTCTAGCAGAGGTCTTAGTTGACGTCTCCTGGACAAGGTCCCCGCCGAGATATTGGCAAAGATCTGGACCACTGTCCCCTCCAAATTTTACCGGCTGAGCTCTTCTATGATTGGTCCAGATCCGTGCCTTGTCTTCGTAGTGGTGAAATCTGATAATAACGTCTGTAGGTGTATCATCGCTGACGCTTGGGGGTTTCCTAATCCTATGGATCAGATCAATCTTTAACTCTTCATCAGGACCTCTGTCTAAAATTGGGTTGAAGACAGCTTTTATTTTGGTGGTCAGGTCTTCGCCATGTTCTGGTAAGCCTCGCAGTCTTAGATTTTGTCTGCGACTTTGATTTTCTTGTTCTTCTATTTTATACAATAAGTCCCGTTGGGCCAGTTGTAGATTCCTTAACTGTTGTTTTAATTCAACTATTTCTCGATCTTGTTTCTCTGAGACCTCCTCCACTATTTCCACTCGCTTCAGCAGGTGGCCCATATCGTTTCTAACATTTAAGATCTCAGATTTAATTACGTTTTCCAGCTTGGCGAACATGTCCAGGAATTCAGTTTTTGTTGGTAGAGATTCCATGGTATTCTCCTCCTCAAGGCTAAGATCTTTCCCTTCTTCTCTGGGTAATCCGCCGTGGGCGCCTTTGCTCTTCCCTGGATCTTTTTTCATATCCTTTCCTCCCTGCTGTCTGCTTTCTTGCGCTGGACTCTTTGGACTACCCAGATTTGCCTCTTTCAGGAATTTCTGGATAGAGCTAGAGTTTAGGCTGTCTCTCGGCTTCTTTGATTCCGCCACTCTTTGAGGGCGCCCTCGCATGTTCACCACCACACTCCGGCCCCCAACCCTTGCTCTCTCTCCTGCACTGTTCTCCTTATGCTCTTCCCTTCGCTCTACCCCTCCTTATCTCACGAGGGGCGTATTTGACGCAGAGCAATGCGAGCACAGCGATCGAAAAGTTCACTCCAGTTACCTTTAATGAGGGGTGGCAGGTTGAACGCTAAAATTTCAGAAATGTCCACAGTTCCACTTACCCTACCTGATGACTGCTCTAGCTGAGATCAGATGATCAAACTCTTTTTATTTATATTTTGTGGGGAGCAGAGAAGGTCTAGCACACGTCTTGCCTCAGCGAGCTCCTTAAGTCAGCTCTACAGTAACCCAAGGGAGTACCCAGGGAGATCTAGCTCTCCTTTTTTCTTTTACCAGGGACTTCACCAGTGTATTATAGAAGCCTTCTGCAGTCAAAGCATTTTATATCATAGTCCCACCAAGCAGTTAATGCATCTATTCAGATATTACCTCGGGATGCTGTTCATCTCATACAGGATACCACTCCAGGGGGGGCTGCTGGCGACCACAGCTCTAGCCCGTTTTCTCCGATGCCTGCTCACAGTTGCTTTCCTGCTCGTCAGCAATCCTACCAGCCTCTACCCCAGGTTATACCAGGTTAAACCAGGGGAACTCTGGGAGGCGGAGAGATGGCTTCCAGCCCGCTGCTGCTCTCTGCCACTTGAGGGCTCCGGAAGGCTGGATGGGCGGCTTCAAATGCGCCGTTGCCACGGCGATACTCGGGAATGCCCGAGATGCTGAGCGGGGCGGGGGGGACGGCCTCGGGGTGGCTCACAGAGGACCCGCTCCAGGCACGGGTCCAAGCTTGCAACCGGGGGTAGGGAGGAGAGCGCGGACCGTCCGCGCAGGGAGTCCCAGGCCGACCCAGAGATCTCGGCTGTATGCCGAGTCAGTTGTACTACGTGCGGCTTCGGCCACTCGATCGACGGCCCTACACTACGCGCGCTGAAGGCTCCGACATCACAGGCAGGTCAGCCACCCGCTTCTACAGCGCCGCCCTCAGGCCCCTCCCCCAACTTTCGTGCGTCACATCCTTCTCCCCACCCTTCACATTTTTGTAAATATTTTATGATATCTTTTCATGTGACAACACTGAAGAAATAAACAAACAAAATATTTGGGGGGCACACCCTAAAAGATGCATTAAAGATGGTGCATCCATAAGACCACCAGTGCCCATCAGGTCAGCCTCATCAGTGTCCATCAATGCAGCCTCACCAGTGCCCATCAATGCAACCTCATCAGTGCCCATCAGTTTAGCCTCACCAGTGTCCATCAATGCAGCCTGATCAGTGCCCATCAATGCATCCTCACCAGTGCTCATCAATGCAGCCTCACCAGTGCCCATTAGCTCAGCCTGATCAGTGCCCATCAGTGCAACCTTGCCAGTTCCTCAGATCTCATATTTACACTGAAATGCAAAAAAAAAAAAAAAAAAAAAAAAAGTCATTTAAAAAAAAGACATTTGAAAAAATGTGCCTTTAAGAGGGATCAGGCTGCACTGATGGGCACTGGTGAAGCTGCATTGATGGGCACTGGTGAGGCTTCATTGGTGGACACTGGTGAGGCTGCATTGATTGGCACTGATGAAGCTGCATTGATTGGCACTGATGAGGCTGACCTGATGGTCACTAATGAGGCTGAGCTGATGGTCACTAATGAGGCTGCGCTGATGGGCACTAATCTTCTCATAATTTTTTTTTTACAGACCCTGGAAAATTCCAACAAGGCACTTTTCATACTATTGTATCGCCTACATGCTTCCAGGGATGCCCAGATACATCTGATGCATATTTAGTAGACCTGCCCCAAGGTCTAGCGCTTAGGGATACAGGTTTACACTGTCATGAATACAATTCTTCGGGTTAATCTCCATAAGAACTCCTGGGAAACCCTTCTACACAAACCTGTCGAAAACATTCTTCACCACAAACACACTTACTGTATATCCCATTGTAGCACTCTAGTGTTTAGACAGGGTTGCTCCTAAATTTACCTGCCAGGTATACCTTGTATAATTGTAGAGGATCAATTGATTTCACTCTAATGCTGGCCATACACTATACAAAAAATCAGATGAAAAATTGTTCATATAGACACTTCGTTCGTTTTTCGGCAAGTTAATGGGCACAAATTGATAATCGTTTGTGATGTTTTTTGTTGAGAAAAAAAACGACTGGCAAGTTTGGAAAATTTCTGCCGAACGTACGATAAATTGCAAGGTTAATGTGTTTCCCATCCGAACTGTCTGCACTAGGTATATGTAAAAAAACGAACAAAAAAATGATTTATTTATGTCCACTGACCGATTTATCAGTCATTACATGATGGCATGATCGTTTGCGGTCACGGTCGAATGTTCGTTTTTCGAAAATGGGTTTGGCCGATTTTTCGTATAGTGTATGGCCAGCATTAGTCTGTAATTGCTGCACTTCTCTCTTTTGCCGCTAGGTGGCGGGGCACTTGGTGGCATTAGATAAGACAGGGGCACTGCAAGGTCAGATTATGGGTATATGGGGCGTCTCAGCCAATGGGCAGGGGTTTTCTTAATTCCCTTGGCCTGCTGGGAGAATCTATATATTTGGCTGGAGTCAGCTGATCGGGGGTTCTGTGCCACCTGGACGGCTGTCTGGGTGGACGTGTGTTGTATTCCCCGGGCTGCTAACCTGGATTTTGGGCCTATCCCGGGTACATCTGGCTGCTAGGCTGTCTGAGGGCCTATCCAGAAGCAAGAGAGCAGTGCAGGGCTGGGATTGCGGCTTGCAGTCCAACCATAAGTGACGGTTCTGCCGGCTGGAGAACCTTTCATGGTTGGAGGTAGAAGGGAAAGCTGTGTCAAGCCAGGGACCGAGCAGGCCAGTGGGGTGAAACTTGATAAGTATCTGGAATGCCAAGCTAGGGACCCAGCAGAGAAGCGTGGGTGATGCTTGAGGAAGATACTACAGTGAAGATTGGAAGAAGTCTAGTGTGAGAGAGAATGGGAGCTCAGTGGGCCAAAGAACTACAAGAAGTGATTGTAGTGGAAGTGAAGGAATTGATACACTTGTGTTAGTAACTGTTAAAGACTGTTGCCATAGGAGACAGAATTCCAACACATGCAGATGTGGTGTCTTGATGGATGCCTTTCCCTGCATGGCTGTCTTCCTGTCGAAGTCTCGGAATCTGCCAATTAACATCGCAACTATCTAAGGGTGTCCTGGCCCTAACCCTCTCTCCCAAAGTTCTGTTTAAGAGAAAAAAAAAAACTCTCTTTACATTCAAGAAGTGTCTGGCACCCATGAATCTAACTTGCATTACACCCACTATGCCTTGCAACCCACCATATACAGAAGGATGTCAGCTACCTCTGGCCCTGGAGATTCTCATTAGACTGAAGGAGGCCGGGGACCTTGCTACACCATATATTCACAGCCACAAAACAAACTTTTGCCTAGGCATGGAAATCCCCATCTCACAATTCATTTTTTTTCAAATTCTTTATTTGTGTAAGAAATGCGAAAATACAGAAATCACCAAATTGGTGTGCGTAAAATTAAGCAATCCAAATACAAGACCAAGAGAACAAACACCACATTATAGTAGAGAGTGAACCAACTTCTCAGGGAAACCATCCCTGGGAGGTCTAGGGAGTCTGTAGCCCTCATGACAATTTTTGCACGGCTATCGCCGTATTTATTAGTGAAAAGTAGAGATGACCCGAAGGTCTTAACTTCAAGAAGAGAACAGTGGGGAAAAAACAGAAGGAGAAAAAAAAAGACTGGGCAATGAGAGAAGGGGGTGCCACCAACCAGTCACCCAACCATGTCTGGGGAGGGGGGCTCCTCTTCCAGGTGACTAAGCCACCAGCTCCGCATACTCCTCAGAATAGACAACGTCATGCCAATAGAACCATTTTGTGAGA
Source organism: Aquarana catesbeiana (assembly GCF_042186555.1). NCBI lineage: Eukaryota > Metazoa > Chordata > Amphibia > Anura > Ranidae > Aquarana > Aquarana catesbeiana. The sequence continues at coordinate 86,057,850 of NC_133335.1, read as the reverse complement.
AATTTCTCGCGCAGGCCCTTCTCTGTGCCATCTTACAATTTTATAAATGTACAGAGCACATTTATCAGTGAGAAATCAATAGTTATCCTATATCCTAATCCTGTCGCAGGCACTCATCAAAAGTGGTGACTTCGCCCCATCCTCCATTTTATAGAAGCTACAATATTGCTTCCCAATAATGAAAAGCACACTATGAATGGAGGGGGTAAACCTTTCATTTATCCACCCGCCCTCCATTCATAGCGTGCTTTTTATTGCAGGAACTGATAGTACACCTTCTATAAAAGGAGAAAGAGATGGGTGAAAAAGGTAAGCATAGTCACCACTTTTGACAAATGCCCGTGACAGGGGACACTGCTCATATTAACCCCCTCAGCACTGTAAGATCACAGCTATGGGTTATACAGGAGACAGAGGGCAGGAGATTTCAAAGAAAAGAGTAGCCACCAGCATATTAGACATGTGTTATTCATGTAACTGTCCCTGGTGCTAATTAACCACTTCAGCCCCAGAAGGTTTACCCCTTTCATGACCAGGCCATTTTTTGCAATACGGCACTGCGTTTTTTTAACTGTCAATTGTGCGGTTGTGCGACGCTGTACACAAATACAATTGATGTCCTTTTCTTCTCATAAATAGAACTTTCTTTTGGTGGTATTTGATCAATATCTTTTACTTTCTGCTATAAGACATATCCAATAAAAAATATAAAAAATCTAATTTCTTCTTCAATTTAGGCCAATATGTATTCTGCTACATATTTTTGTTAAAAGAGAATCCCAATAAGCGTAAATTGATTGGTTTGCACAAAAGTTATAGCGTCTACAAACTATGTGATATTTTTATGGAATTTTTATTTATTTATTATTTTTTTTCCTAGTAATGGCGGCAATCAGCGACTTATAGCAGGACTGTGACATTGCGGCAGACAAGTTGGACACTAAGTGACACTTTTTTGGGGACCAGTGATAATACAATACAGTGATCAGTGCTAAATAATATGCACTGTAACTGTACTAATGACACTGGCAGGGAAGGGGTTATCATCAGCGGAGATCAAAGCATTAAATGTGATTTCTAACTGTGGGGGGGGGGAGCTTGTACTGTAGGAAGACAGAGATCTGTGTTTCTGCTTAGCAGAAACACAAAATCTCTGTCTTCTCCTGTCAGAACGGCAATCTGCCTTGTTTACAGGACGGCGTTCTATCTTCCTCGTGAATGATCGGTGTGCATGCCCCAGACCAGGAAGAGCGAAATCACATACAGATATGCGATTTCGCACAGAGAGGTCACCCCGCTGGAATAAATGTATGTAGGGCGGTGCAGAAGCGGTTAAAAAAAATACTAAGCCTTAGTTTCAAGGGAGTGTGTTGTGTACATATATTCTTTATTTCCTTATCAAAAAAAAAAAAAAAAATATATATATATATATATATATATATATATATATATATATATATATATATATACACACAGTATCTCACAAAAGTGAGTACACCCCTCACATTTTCGTAAATATTTTATTATATCTTTTCATGTGACAACACTGAAGAAATGACATTTTGTTACAATGTAAAGTAGTGAGTGTACAGCTTATATAACAGTGTAAATTTGCTGTCCCCTCAAAATAACTCAACACACAGCCACTAATGTCTAAACCGCTGACAACAAAAGTGAGTACACCCCTAAGTGAAAATGTCCAAATTGGGCCCAATTAGCCATTTCCCTCCCCGGTGTCATGTGACTTGTTAGTGTTACAAGGTCTCAGGTGTGAATGGGGAGCAGGTGTGTTAAATTTAGTGTTCTCGCTCTCACTCTCTCATACTGGTCACTGGAAGTTCAACATGGCACTTCATGGCAAAGAACTCTCTAAGGATCTGAAAAAAAAAAATTGTTGCTCTACATAAAGATGGCCTAGGCTATAAGAAGATTGCCAAGACCCTGAAACTGAGCTGCAACACAGTGTTCAAGACCATACAGCGGTTTAACGGGACAGTTTCCACTCAGAACAGGCCTCACCATGGTTGACCAAGGAGGTTGAGTGCACGTGCTCAGCATCATATCCAGAGGTTGTCTTTGGGAAATAGACATATGAGTGCTGCCAGCATTGCTGGAGAGGTTGAAGGGGTGGGGGGGTCAGGCTGTCAGTGCTCAGACAGCACACTGCTCAGACGCACATTGCATCAAATTGGTCTGCATGGCTGTCGTCCCAGAAGGAAGCCTCTTCTAAAGATGATGCACAAGAAAGCCTGCAAACAGTTTGCTGAAGACAAGCAGACTAAGGACATGGATTACTGGAACCATGTCCTGTGGTCTGATGAGACCAAGATAAACTTATGCGGTTCAGATGGTGTCAAGCGTGTGTGGCGGCAACCAGGTGAGGAGTACAAAGACATGTGTGTCTTGCCTACAGGCAAGCATGGTGGTGTGAGTGTCATGGTCTGGGGCTGCATGAGTGCTGTCGGCACTGGGGAGCTACAGTTCATCGAGGGAACCATGAATGCCAACATGTACTGTGACATACTGAAGCAGAGCATGATCCCCTCCCTTCGGAAACTGGGCCGCAGGACAGTATTCATAATTCATGATAACATGATAACGACCCCAAACACACCTCCAAGGTGACCACTGCCTTGCTAAAGAAACTGAGGGTAAAGGTGATGGAATGGCCAAGCATGTCTCTAGACCTAAACCATATTGAGCATCTGTGGGGCATCCTCAAATGGAAGGTGGAGGAGCGCAAGGTCTCTAACATCCACCAGCTCGGTGATGTCCTCATGGAGGAGTGGAAGAGGACTCCAGTGGCAACCTGTGAAGCTCTGGTGAACTCCATGTCCAAGAGGGTTAAGGCTCTGCTGGAAAATAATGGTGGCCACACAAAATATTGATAGTTTGGGACCAATTTGGACATTTTTACTTAGGGGTGTACTCACTTTTGTTGCCAGCGGTTTAGACATTAATGGCTGTGTGTTGAGTTATTTTGAGGGGACAGCAAATTTACACTGTTATACAAGCTGTACACTCACTACTTTACATTGTAGCAAAGTGTCATTTCTTCAGTGTTGTCACATGAAAAGATATATACATATGTGATGTAGTGTTTATCCAGCCAGCAGGTGGTGCTGTAGGCTGCTGCCATTACTCTATCTACCAGTTGATGAAATACTCCTGTTATTTACCAAGATGGGTAAACCACGGTGAGATGTACATTTAAAACTAGAAGAGCAATGACATCCTTTTTTAAACAGCTTAGTCTGAGGTTTCAGTGAGAGAGCTGTGTCTAAAGTGCAGCTGATTCTGTTGAACTGTCCTTTTAGGTAACCAAAGAATCATTAGCCATGTTTTATTTTGACTGATTTTATACAAATAGTAAAAAGAAACAGTAAGACGGCTTTCACACCGAGCCGCCCATAGCATCAGCGGTAAAACACAGCTATTTTTAGACCCCTATCACACCGAGGGCGTTTTGCAGGCGCTATAGCGTTAAAAATAGCGCCTGCAATCCGCCCTCAAACAGCTGCTCCATTGTCTCCAGTGTGAAAGCCTGATCCAAGTTTTTTAGTCCCTTTAATCATCCCCCTTAAGCAGCAAAGGCAGCAGACAGGGGTGTTCACATGACACGTTTAGAGGGTACCATCACCAAACATGACCCATTCAAACAAATGCATAGCTCCCAACTGTCCCTGATTTCGAGGGACTGTCCCTGATTTGCAGCGATGTCCCTCTGACCCTCATTCCTCCTCATTTGTCCCTCATTTTGGTATGATCTATATAGATGTATATAAAATGCCCTTTTTATCTATCAAAAGGTGTTTTCCAGCACTAAACCTTTCATCTAATTTCTAAATTGCTGCATCTGTAAATTCCAGAAGGAATATGAAGGAATAGGAATAGCCGTCTTCCCCGATGTTCCTGTATGTGACTATCCGGCACTGACAGGGGTGATTAAAATTAGCTTTTATGCATACTCCTCCCAACATTTTGAGATGGGAATGAGAGACACCTACTAGCAATTGTATGTAGGCATAGGACACGCCCCCTGCCACACCCCCTTAAAGAAGAATTAAACAAAAAAAAAGATTAATTAAATCCACAAGGGCTTTTTTTATCATTACTATTCCTTTATATTGGCTTTTAAAATTTACAAATGCAGCAATTTAGAATATGGATGAAAGTTTTAGCACTGGGAAACACTTTTTGAAAGATAAAAAGTGCATTTTATATACAGCTTTATAGATCAGACCAAAATGAAGGACAGATGAGGAGTAAAGAGGGACAGAGGGACTTTGCTCGAAATCAGGGACAGTCCCTCAAAATCAGGGACAGTTGGGAGCTATGTTTTATGTATTCATGTAAAACCTTTATCCCAAAAGGAAAAAAACTGTTTGTTGTAACTGATTATAAAGCATGAGCTGGAGTTTGGCTTCAATCTATTAGGCTGGATTTACACCTATGCAGTTTTAGCGCTTCTTGCATTTTGCAGATTTGCACTACAGTCCATTTAACATGGTTTCCTATAGAACACGTTCTGTAGTGCAAATCTGCAAAATGCAAAAAGCACATAAAAAATGCATAGGTGGGAATACAGCCTTAGTGGTTCTAAATCTGCTAATATATCTAATACTCCCCTCCCTCCAGACTGACAATGATGCTGCCTGCTGTGCCTTCTGTGCTCATTCCTCCAGAGGCGTGTCTCACTAATACAGGAGGTAGATCACTAGGTGAAAACAGAGGGAAAAAAGCCTAAAAAAGAAAACTAATGCAGCCATCACATCTAATGATTAGTAAGCTGCAATATAATGCAATCTTTGGTTTTGGGTTTAAAACCACATTAAGGCTTTTGCATGATTTTGTTCGGCTTATGAAATGTTAACCCATGTATTAAAATTTCTCTATCTCCCATATGAGACACAGGCAGAAAAAAAATAACTAGAGAGAGGTTTGGACCCTTCCCTGCACTGTAAAAAAATAAATGTTGCTTTACATTTACCCTAATAGTCTTTTCATTAAAACTTTTAAAAATAATAAAAAAAAGTTACTTTAAATGGAATCTAAAGATACAGTTGCCAGGCAAAGTTTGGATTTCAGCTTTCTGGGCTCCGAAAATGTAGTTCTACCTAACTCATAAAAATATACAGACACAATTTGTTTGCACTATTGACACCCAATAATTGTCTTTGACTCTGCAGATGTCCGATGGTGACACATTTTGGCATTTAATGGATGGCTCTATGTGTTTTACCATCAATCTACATGCGAATCCAATATATTGATCTGTGATCTCAGGAGGGGCGGATTTGCTGAGTTATACAATCTTCTTCCTCCTCGCAGTGATACCAGAGACGTGACAATAGATTGAGTGACAAGGTGATAGTGGAGGTGGAGCTGCACTGTGACACCACATAAAGAGACGGTGGGGGCAGCGGAGTGACACCGGGCTTTGTCAGTGTTAGATGACACAAGGCATCCCACCATCCCTTTAGATGTGCAAATCTGAAGATCATTTCACAGATAAATGTGATCATGAAATGTTGGGCATACACTGATAGATTTTCAAATGATAGAATTTTTCAAATTTCATTCATTCATGTATGAAAAATCTTCTCAGTATATTCGATAATGCCAACAGCGATTGACAAATGTCCTTCAAAAGTACTTCAAACTTTAGTTTACTTTTAATATTTGATTTTGATATGAATGATCTTTCCTGAATGAATACCACATACACAGAAAAGAGACGTTTTTCATCCTGCTTCTTCAAATTTTCAAAAACAAATGTTGATTTGACCCCATGTTGCATTTAGTTTTAATCATTTGTTTATTAACCTGTTGCCGCCCGGCCTATTGCCCCGTACACACGGTCGGATTTTCCGACGGAAAATGTGTGATAGGACCTTGTTGTCGGAAATTCCGACCGTGTGTAGGCTCCATCACACATTTTCCATCGGATTTTCCGACACACAAAGTTTGAGAGCAGGATATAAAATTTTCCGACAAGAAAATCCGTTGTCGGAAATTCCGATCGTGTGTACACAAATCCGACGGACAAAGTGCCACGCATGCTCAGAATAAATAAAGAGATGAAAGCTTTTGGCCACTGCCCCGTTTATAGTCCTGACGTACGTGTTTTACGTCACCGCGTTCAGAATGATCGGATTTTCTGACAACTTTGTGTGACCGTGTGTATGCAAGACAAGTTTGAGCCAACATCCGTCGGAAAAAATCCTAGGATTTTGTTGTCGGAATGTCCGAACAAAGTCTGACTGTGTGTACGGGGCATATGGCATAATGGCGCTGGTGCTGGCCTCTTGTCCCTCCAGGTGGAAGTCATATGACGTCCTCCTGGATGGGGCTGCGCTGTGGCGCGGTCTGTCACCGGCTGTGTCCCGTGGACACATGACTGATCACATTATTGATGACTGATCACTGTACTGGCCCACTGCCGGTACCATGTGACCATTGTAACCAATCACAGCAGGTCACATGACAGTTGCAAGCAATGGATGGCTTCTTTTCAAGCCATCCATTGTGTACAATTGTGTTGCTAGCTGTGATTGGTCACAGTGATCACATGGTACTGACTAGGCCATTTACAGCCTATGTGATCAGCTGTGGCCATTCACAGCTAATCACAACAAAACAAATTGAATTAAAATGCTTGCATATAACAATGAAATTCATTGCCATAAGCAAACATAATGTGTTAAAAAAAATACTGATCACTTCCTCAGAGTAGTACAATATTACTGTGGTAAGTGTGTTAAAAAAAATAATAAAAAAAAATATGATTTTTTTTATTTTTGTAGTGTCACCAGTCAGTGTCCCTGATCACCGCAACACCAGTTATATGATGACACTGTACTGCACTGGTGACAGTATGTAAAAAAATATATATATATTTTTGAAAAAATTTCTTAATTTTTCTAAAAATTATGACAAAAAATTAGAGCGGAAACTGTGAGCCAGACCCTCTCATCCAACATCAGTGCCTGCCCTCACAAATGTGCTTCTGGAAGAATGGTCAAACATTCCCATAAACACACTCCTAAACCTTGTGGACAGCCTTCCCAGAAGAGTTAAAGCTGTTATAGCTGCAAAGGGTGGGCCAACTCAATATTGAATCCTATGGACTAAGACTGGGATGCCATTAAAGTTCATGTGTGTGTAAAGGCAGGCATCCCAATACTTTTGGCAATATAGTGTATCTAGGACACAAAGGAAGCAAAGTCAGATGAATACCATAACTAGGACCATACAGTTAACATGAACATATATGACTACAATTTTTCATTTTCCCTAGCAATCATGTGTTCCACGCGGTCAATGTTGTCTACTTCACATGCCCATTCGGCTAAAGATGGAGGTTCAGTTTCGCGCCAGCATCTAGCAATCACAGACCTTGCCGCTGTCAGAGAATGTCTAATCAAGCTTCACTTAAGCTGTTTATAAGAGCCCGAAAGCATTAATAATACTGTAATTTGAGGCTTATTCGGATGTTTGTCATCTACCAATTTTTCATGTAACTTTAAAATCTTACCCCAGAAAGGAGTGATCTTAGGACAGGTGTCCCAAATATGGGACATAATGCCCACGGCCTGTAGGCATTGTCAAATTGTTTTTAAAGCCACTTTTAGATTCTTCCAAAGTCTGTCAATATACCCCCTATAAGAGGCTTGGGAGGTTTGATCTAGTGATGATCCAAAAGCCAGATCCACAGGTAGACGAGCTTCTCTCCTGAACATTAACCTGTAGGGGAAGTATCCAGTAGATTAGTAATTTTGAGGTGCTATTATAAGCATGGACTACTGCATTAACATGATCCCCCAATGCTGTTTCTTCTCTAATGGGATGGTTCCCAAAATGTTCAGCAGGGTACGGTTGAAACGCTCTGGTTGTGGATCCCCTTGAGGATGGTAAGGCGTAGTCCTAGATTTCTTTATGCTTAAGAGTTCACATAATCTTCTGATCAGTTTGCTCTCAAAATCCCGACCTTGATCTGAATGCAGGCACTGAGGCAACCCGGAATAAACAAAGGTCTTCTCCACTAGAGCCTTTGCCACTCTACTAGCTTTTTGATCCCTAGTGGGAAAAGCTTGAGCATATCGGGAGAAATGATCTGTCACAACCAGGACATTACTGCATCCACTCAGGTCAGGTTCCAGACACACGAAATCAATGCACACCAACTCCATGGGTCCCTGGCTTTGAAGATGGCACATTAGGGCTGCCCAGCCTGGTAAGGTCTTTCTCTGAATGTATTTGATGCAAGAGCGACAGTAGCTTTCCACCTCCGTTCTCATGGATGGCCAGTAAAATCGATCCCTGACCAGCTTGAAAGTTCCATCTGGGCCTAAGTGACCATGATCATCTTGAAAGGCGGTCAATACAGTCAGACAATGTTTTTCAGGGAGGAACATTTGACTCACACCTGGTTCTTCAGAGGGACCTCTTCGATATATGACCCCATCTTCCAACTTCATTCGCTCCCACTCATTGCCAGGCATGCAGCACCCAGTATGGCCAGGAATGCAGCACCAACAATTGCCAGGAATGCAGCCCCCATAATTGCCAGAAATGCAGCACCCACCATTGCCAGGAATGCAGCCCCCACCATTGCCAGAAATGCAGCACCCACCATTGCCAGGAATGCAGCACCCAGTATTGCAAGGAATGCAGCACCCACCATTGCCAGGAATGCCAGGTAACTTCAATACAATAGGATGATTTGGCTAAGCCCCTTGCAGAACCCAGTCCAGGTGAGCCTGGTCAACATCTTTGGGGTCAATACCCCTCTTGAGGATAATTTGATGCAGCATCCTATTTACTCAAGAGATGCATTTCGGACAGACTCTCTCCCTTCTGTTGGTGGGTGTGGTTGAATTTATACATCAGGTCTGCGGTAGTTTCAACCCTCCCAAATACAGCATAAAGAGCATCTATGTAGTCCATGGCGACACAAGTTTTCTTGCCCATCCTCAGATTATGGATCACATCAGCCGCTGGGCCTCGAAGGCTCTCACTAAGCCGTTGTCGTTTCACAGCTTCTGGAACACTTCTGGAACACTCCACTCTTTCATGGCCTGCAGGGCCTGACTCATCCATGTTTCAAAGTCATCTTCCCCCACTGGGGTTGGCAGTTGTACTGAGAAGAACCTAAGTCTTTGATAGCTCTGGTTTTATTTCCAGATCCATTCTTCACTAAGCTATCAACTAGTCGGCTCATATCCGTGTAGAAAGAGAGAGGAGGAGGAGGCCCCTGGAGAGTCAGCTCCCACAGGTACAGGACCCTTCTCCTGAGTTCTGGTCGAGGGCTGCCTCTCAGGCTGTTCTCCCCCCACTTTGAGTGGGAACACTTTAGCAATCACCCCTTCAGCCAGATGTACCTCTTGCTCCTGAAAGCACATAGGTACCTCTTCCCGCCATTCTAGTAGTACCCTGACTTGATCCGACTCATATGTGGCTTCAGTTTCCACAATGTAAGCCTGATGCACTGGGACCAGAGCTCTCAGCCACCTTCTGATCTCTATCTCGGTGTGCTCACTTCCCGAGATCTCCAGAACAGTGCTCTTCTCTGTTGGAGCTCCCTGACTCCTGCCTCAAGCAACCGCGGCCATCGAAGCGGCTTCCCACGCGGATTGTGGCTCTTGTTTAGATCGGTTAAAGCCAGTTGCAGATAGCATCCCAGATGAGCCCCCAAATGTAGCATGACCCCCTAAGGAACTGCTTGGAATTACCTGCTCATCTGCCCTGCCATGACCTGGTGAACATTCCAACCCACCTGACACTATGGGTTCAGACATCTTTGCACCACCTTAAAGCAATAAATCAGACAACTCTGTGCATTTATGTTCTGGTAATGTTTACTGGAACAGTTCAAATAAAATATTGTCACAAAGAGGAGGTAATAGATCTGCTGAGTTTTGGGCAACAGCGCCAACTCAAAGGAATTCCTCTAAATAACACAAACTAAATATTTGCAGGTAATTCAGTCTAGTATATACACATGTACAGTGGGATTCTCCTTGCACCTGAAAGAATAAACAAGTTAGATGTTATACTGACAGACTTCTAAAGGGGGAAACCTAGGCAAGCCTATAAACCTTTAACCCTAATGAGAGGTCAGACTTAATGGCAATGGTATAAGGACCCTTGTAGCAATAATGACAGCAATGTCCCTGTTGCAGATCTGATGGTCTTCACTGGCATGTAGGAACTCTTTAATTGTATCCAATAAGGTGTAATAGCAAGCAATAAGATTTCTTAAAATGGTAGGAGCTAAAGGTGTCTATGCACAGTGTTCAAGATAAGTTCAGTAAAGTATTCCCAAGGTAAAGATGTCTGTGCAAAGCGTCCCAGTGAAACCGTGAGAAAGGGATTTGTAAAGGTGGGCGATTGCCCTCTCACCAATGACCAGGCTGATTTAGGACCCACCAGACAGCAGCTCCTGGGGCGACACACGTGCGGCGGATCCGCCATATCAATCTCCCGATGCAAAGCTCTGAACATAGGTTGGCGAGCGGCCGAGGTGGTGCTGAATGGATGTCCCATGAACATCAAGCAGAGCTAGGCCCTTCCCGACCGAGTTGGAATGTGATACACCACGTGGTAGGCCGCAACCTCTCTCTCCTTACATGGAGAGGTCCGTCTTGCGTCAGGCCCCAGAGATAGAGAGCGCAGGGCAGGGCTTTGACTTCCTCCTAGCAATCTCTCTGATGGCAGCAAAGATCCCTGGGATATGTAGTCCAGGTATGGAGTCGTGTGAAGTATTTAACAGAATGAGGAACTACTCATCCCACAATCCCTTTAGCTTTGCTCACAAACATGATGTCAGATGATAACATTGAGCACTAGAGGGACATGCAATGCATAGAAAAAATGGAGAAACACTGTACTTTATAATTGTAGTCCACATTGCTACATCAGGAATAACTCACTTAAATCTGTCCAAACAAGAGTCTAGTAGACATCCCGGGTATGATAAAGTTTGAAACACAAAATCATAAATTATAATATAAGAAATAACTGTAAATAATAACAAATAATAATATAATAATTTTACATTTTATTCAATAAATTTTATTCAATGATGTACTCAAATCAAAAACACTGAAATGTGTCCAAACAAGGGTGCAATATTACTAGTCATTGCATAATGGTTTAGTAAACATCCTGGGTATAAAAAATTTTGAAACATGGAACTGCACAAAGCCCGACGTCACAGTCAGGACAATGGAACCTGATTTCCTTTCGGATTTTTTTTTCACTATCATCCCGCTTCGAGCAACAAACCATGCACATCCTTGTAAGTGCTGACTTTTTCTCAGTTGGGATGTAGTCCATGAAGTGACGACCAGTCAGGCATTCCGGGTTGACAAAGCCAGCAGTATAACGTCCAGCTCTATTCACAGCCATTGGTGTTTGGTGGTTCACAAAGATCAGTTCCACAACTTTCCAAATAAAGTCAGAATGAATCACAGGCTTGTCACTTGTTTTTTGTTAGCAGAATGTAGGCATTCCACAAGCATTTATCAAGAAGATGCCTGAAGATCTTCTTGTAGTACTTTTTTTGCTGTTTCCTCATTGCTTAATAGAATGTCATTGCTTGGTTGGCTCCGTCAACACCTCCCATGGTGTTATTGTAGTCTATTACTACTTGTGGCGTCATGATTTCTTTCCCACCTTTTGTGCATACCATAACAGTGGAGGTATTATGGACTGTACTCATTAGGTACAAATCTTTTTTGTCACGCCATCACAGTGCCATCATTTTGCCTTTCTGACAGGCAACCGTTTCTTCAGTCTTTAGCTTCTTATTGTCAAACATTGTCGGAATGTCACGCCGGTTAGCCCTAAAGGTTCCATAGGCATCTGTTTTGTTCTGCAGAAGAAACTCATAAAGTTCAGATGTGTAAAAGTTGTCGGTTGTTACGCAATAGCTCTGATTTTGCAATAGCTCAATCAGTGAAAGAACGGAAGATGTTGCCATTCCATAGTTGCTGTATTTTGGGTTGAATTTTGTTCCTTTCCCAGTGTATATGACTGAATTCCAAATGTAGCTAGTTGACAATTCGCATAGCATGAAGGATTTTACACCAAATCGTGCTCTCTTTGATGCAATATATTGGACCCAGTTGAGCTTTCCCTTGTAGGCCATTAGACATTCATCTATGCTAATATCTCTTTCTGGCTCTGTTGGAATTTTTTTTTAATCATTTGAGACACTTCTCAAATTTTCTTGAGTTTTGGTGCAGGATGAGCAGTTTCATCAAATTCTTCATTGTTTTTAAAGTGTAAGTATTACGAAGGAGGTTAAACATATCAGCGTCCCATAGGAAAACCTGAGTTCATTTTTTCCAGGCATAATACCAAGTTACTAATTTTTAGGACACTAAAAAAAAAGTGTTTTTCCATATAACATAAAGATATGCTCATTCCAGATTAGAGTTTTAAAAAGTGTGCCAGGTGTGTTGTAGGTATGAGAAGATTTCCATCCTGTGACGCCACACTAATACAAGCTTGCATGTTAAAGAAGAGCTCTGGCACTGGGCTCCACTAAGTAGGGTATCCTCAATGGGTGTAATGTATGCTCTCACTTAGTACACTCAGTGAGGATCCTGTGAGCAACGTCTACCTGTACTCTGTCTTCTCCCCCACCTCTATAACCTTTGCAGTCAATGTTGCAAGGACCACAGGCATTCTAGCTACCAATTAGACACTTTGCCACTGTGCACAGTGGGAGGAAAATAGCACAGAACTGCTCCACCCCCCAACTCCAGCTCCCATTTTCTGGCTCAAACACAAACTAATGGGGGTCTTTAAGGGGTAGGGGGTGCTGATATAAGGGGGGTCTCTGATCTAAGAGGGTGCTGATATTAGGGGACTCTGAACTAATGGGGGTCTGTAAGGGGGAGGTGCTGATATAAGGTGACTCTGATATAATGAGGGGTCTCTAAGGGGGTGCTGATATAAGGAGACTCTGATCTATTGAAGGGTCTTCTAAGGGGGGGCCCTGATATAAGGGGACCCTGATCTAATGGGGGTCTTTAAGGGGGGCACTAAAAAAAGGGACTCTCATCTAATGGGGGTCTTTAACCTAATAGGGGCACTGATATAAAGAGACTCTGTTCTAATGGGGGGTCTCTAAGGACAGGGGAAAATTTGCTGTGCGCGGGTTTAGCCTGAAGAAAAGGTGGCAACCCTAGTGGAAGAGCTATGCATTCCAGCAATCGCATACTCAATTTTCAGGCCATGCAATAGGCTAAATTCACAAAACTTTAAAGCTGAATTTAAACCCAAAAAACCTCCCTTGCAGTGAGCGCCACACTGCAAGGTGTAGCTGATCACTTCTGTCTGAAAAAGCAGGTTTACCTACCTGATCCTCAGCTCCTGCAGGCGCCTTCTGTGCTGCTAGATTGGTCCCTGCAGCCTCTACTTTTTCCATGCTGCAGTAGTCCAAGGTCATCTGACATCATCAAGACTGATGCAGGGACAATATTCCTGCATTAGACATGAGGGTGCCAAGGAATAGTCAACCGCTGAAGCATGGGGGAACACCAACTGCTAGGAGATCTGAGGATCAGGGAAGCAAAGGTGCATTTAATGTCCCCCTGTACTACACAAGCACTTAAAGCGAAGTTCCACCCAAAAATGGAACTTCCGCTTTAATGGAAGGTGACCCCCTGACATGCCACATTTGGGGGGGGGGGAGCAGAAACCCTCTTTTTAGAGGGTTCCAGCTCCCACTTCCTCCTGGGGCACTGAGGCGCCAGAAGTAAGTTCACCTCTCCCCCCTCCCTCTCGGCAATCATCTGGGACACGTCACAGGTCCCAGATGATTGCCCGGCCAGTCACAGTGCGCAGCGCGGCTTGCGCATGCGCAGTGCATGCCCAGCTGTGAAGCCACAGCCGGGCACCCACAGTAACAATGCTGGCGCCACAGAGAGGAGGGCGAGACGAGCAGAGCTTCGTTCCCCCGCATCTCTGGACCCTGGGACAGGTAAGTGTCCGATTATTAAAAGTCAGCAGCTGTATTATTTGTAGCTGCTGACTTTTAATTTTTTTTTTAGTCGCAGTTAGAGCCCCGCTACAAGGGAGAATGTTTAGGTTTCCTGAAGTTGGGCTTTAACACAGGGAAAAGATAAGGATGTTTATTTTAGCCATGTGACTGTAATTTTCACTGGACTCAGCCAACAATATTTGTTACTTGAAAATCAATATCCTAGTGTGTTAGTGCCGTCAATGCCATAGGAAAATGATTCTGGACCTTGAGAGGGAGGTTACTGGGCAGCTGAACTCCAGATGCTCTGCTGATGGAGTTTGTGACCAGAGCTAACAATCACAAGATGAGAGAGAGAGAGAGCACATAAGATGTTCAACTGTGAGACCTCGGGAGAAGGAAAAAATAAGGGAAAGCACAATGGATGTCCAAGTGCAAGACCACGGAGGAACAAAATCTACAGACAACAAAAATTCCAATGAAGGACCCCAAGAATGCAGGGAAGAGCATGGAAACAACATCAGCACTGAGCTTCAGGGAAGACCAAAAAAGTACAGCAGTACAAACCAGCTTTGACTGTTTACCACCCAGAACAATACATTTAAATAGTCACCCCTTGCTTAGGGCAGGGTGGCCACACTAGGATTGCCTTTACTGTAGAGACAGAGTATCTGGGTTTGCTTTTTAATGGCATGTCATGATCAATAGTGCTTGCATGCACTTAGAACATGTAAAATGGATATAAAAAGTCTACACACCCCTGTTAAAATGTCAGGTTTCTGTGATGTAAAAAAATGAGACAAAGATAAATAATTTCAGAACTTTTTCCACCTCTAATGTGACCTATAAACTGTACAACTGAATTGAAAAACAAACTGAAATCTTGTAGCGGGGGAAGTAAGAATAAAAAACTTAAATAATGTAGTTGCATAAGTGTGCACACCCTCTTATAACACGGGATGTAGCTGTGCTCAGAATTAGCCAATCGCATTCAAACTCATGTTAAATAGGAATCAGTACACACCTGCCATCATTTAAAGTGCCTCTGATTAACCCCAAATAAAGTTCAGTTGTTCTAGTAGGTCTTTCCTGACAATTTCTTAGTTGCATCCTACAGCAAAAGCCATGGTCTGCAGAGAGCTTCTAAAGCATCAGAGGGATCTCATTGTTAAAAGATATCAATCAGGAGAAAGGTACAGAAGAATTTCCAAGGCATTAGATATACCATGGAACACAGTGAAGACAGTCATGATCAAGTGGAGAAAATATGGCACAACAGTGACATTACCAAGAACTGGACGTCCCTCCAAAATTGATGAAAAGACGAGAAGAAAACTGGTCAGGGAGGCTGCCAAGAGGTCTACAGCAACAAAGGAGCTGCAGGGATAGCTGGCAAGTACTGGCTGTGTGGTATATGTGACAACAATCTCCCGTATTCTTCATATGTCTGGGCTATGGGGTAGAGTGGCAAGACGAAAGCCTTTTATTATAAAGAAAAACATCCATGCCCAGCTAAATTTTGCAAAAACACATCTGAAGTCTCCCAAAAGCATGTGGAAAAAGGTGTTATGGTTTGTTAAAACCAAGGTTGAATTTCTTGGCCATAATTCCAAAAGATATGTTTGGTGCAAAAACAACACTGCACATCACCAAAAGAACACCATACCTACAGTGAAGCATGGTGGTGGCAGCATCATGCTTTGGGGCTGTTTTTCTTCAGTTGGGACAGGGGCTTAGTCATTGTAGAGGGAATTATGAACAGTTCCAAATACCAGTCAATATTGACACAAAACCTTCAAGCTTCTTCTAGAAAGCTGAACATTCAGCATGACAACGATCCAAAGCATACATCCAAATCAACAAAAAAAATGGCTTCACCAGAAGAAGATTAAAGTTTTGGAATGGCCCAGCCAGAGCCCAGACCTGAATCCGAATGAAAATCTGTGGGGTGATCTGAAGAGGGCTGTGCACAGGAGAAGCCCTCGCAATCTGACAGATTTGGAGTGTTTTTGCAAAGAAGAGTGGGCAAATATTGCCAAGTCAAGAATCGCCATGCTGATAGACTCATACCCAAAAAGACTGAGTGCTGTAATAAAATCAAAAGGTGCTTCAACAAAGTATTAGTTTAAGGGTGTGCACACTTATGCAACCATATTATTTTTATTTTTGTATTTTTACTTCCATCCACCTAAAAGATTACAGTTTGTTGTTCAACTGAGTTGTACAGTTTATAGGTCACATTAAAGGTGGAAAAAGTTCTGAAATGAATTATCTTTGTCTCATACATTTTTATATAACAGAAACCTGACATTTTAACAGGGGTGTATAGGCTTTTTATATCCTCTGTAAGTGGTGCATTTTTAACATTTTAAATACTTATTTTTATAACACAGTTTTACACTGTGAGGTGTATTTAGATTAAAAATCTGCATAGCAATTCACTCAGTTAAAGTGCATGTATATTCATTCTGTGCATACAGGGCAAAAAAAGAAAGCAAAGAAAGCTAATGTCATCAGGCTAGTTCTGATATCTGAATATTTTTCATTGATTTAAAACAGAAAATACCACATTCGACCACTAGATGGTGCAAGCATCCTAGAATACACTACACTCACTGGACAAGCCACCAGACTTCCTGTGAGGTCCAGAATTGTTCACAACTTCTCTGGACTCTCCTTCTGTAGCTGATGTTCATCCGTATTGCTCCTGTTCAGAGATCAGTTTTACTCCTCCCAGGCAAAACCTCCATCCAAGCAGTGCAAGCTTCAGGCCCCAGACTCAGACCTACCTTTCACAGACACGTATCTTCCCCAGGTAGCAGGTCTGAGAGGTTAGGAACCTGGGAGATAAGATAGCTTGCAAAAGGTCCCCCTAAAGATTTATACCTTTCTTTAACCTGCACCACTGACAATAAACCTTCTAGTGTTTGGCAAAAGAGATATAAATCAGGCTACTGGGTCCACTTACACTATTGCCAGGGTTACGCCCCAACAGCAGGTAGGACCATAGGAACAAACAATGACCAAAGCTTAGGGAAAACCTACAGAAAGCAGGGGGTATCAATTCAGCCCAAGCTCACTAAAGCCCAGCAAACTACATGTAGAATAGTAACACTACTACTTATGGCAGAGTCCCTACACTGGAAATATTAAGCCTGGGTTAAATGCCTACTACCAAACACTACATGTTTTTTTTTTTTCTACAATATTCATATAACCCTATGGAACAGGGGTACTGAATTAAAATATTCTTCCAGATGAGGTCTAAATTACATGTTTGTGCGGTGACTTATATCTTTCATATCACAGCTCCTCTGTTAGGCTAGGTTCACATACCTGGGTGGGGAACGTGCAAAATTGCATTCGTTCCCGTACCACAGAGAAACGTGCGGTACTTTATCAGATGCACCTCCACACATCGGCACCTACAGCACATTTTTGCATGTTTCAAAGCACATGGCCTCAGCCCGTTCACATTACTGGCCTTAGCCCCTTTACATTACTTCCCTCAGCCCCCCATTACTGTCCTCAGCCCCCCCACATTACTGTCACCAGCACCTACATTATTGTCCTCAGCCCCCCCCATTACTGTCCTTATCTCCCCCTCACATTACTGTCCTCAGCCTCCCATTACTGTCCTCAGCTCCCCCTCACATTACTGTCCTCAGCTCCCCCTCACATTACTGTCCTCAGCCCCTCATTACTGTCATCAGCCCCTCCTCACATTACTTTACCAGCCCCCCATTACTGTCCTCAGCCCCCCTCACATTATTGTCCCCAGCCCCCCATTAATGTCCTCAGCCCCCTCACATTATTGTCCTCAGCACCCTCACATTACTGTCCTCAGTTCCCCATTACTGTTCTCAGCCCCTTCACATTACTGTCCTCAGCCCCCCCCCAACATCACTGTCCCCAGCCCCTACATTACTGTCCTCAGCCTCCAGATTACTGTCATCAGCCCCCCATTATGGTTCTCAGACCCCCATATACTGTCCTCAGCCCTCCTTGCATTACTTTCCCAGCCCCCCATTACTGTTCTAGGTCCCCCTCACATTGTCCTCAGCCCCCAATTATTGTCCCCAGCCCCCCATTACTGTCTTCCGCCCCCTCACATTATTGTCCTCAGCCACCTCACTTTACTGTCCTCAGTTCCCCATTACTGTTCTCAGCTCCTTCACATTACTGTCCTCAGCCCCCCACATTACTGTCCTCAGCCCCCCTTAACTGCCCTCAGCCCCCCATAACTGTAATCAGCCCTCCTCACATTGTTGTCCGCATTCCCCCGTTCACATTACTATTCTCAGTCCCTCTTCACATTACTGTCCTCAGCTCCCCCTTCTATTACTGTCCTTAGCCCCCTCACATTACTGTCCTCAGCCACCCATTACTATCCTTGAGCCCCCTCACATTACTATCCCAACTCCCCCATTACTGTCCTCTGCCCCCTCACATTACTGTCCTCAATCCCCCATTACCGTCCACAGTCCCCCATTACTGTCCTCAGCCCCTTCACATTACTGTCCTCAGCCCCCTCATTGCTGTCCTCGCCCCCCCTCATTACTGTACTCCGCCCCCCCATTACTGTTCATGGCCCCCCTCACATTAATGTCCTCAGCCCCCCATTATTTTCCCCAGCCCCCTCACATTAATGTCCTCAGCACGTTCACATTACTGTCCTCAAGTCCCCCATTACTGTTCTCAGCCCCCCCACATCACTGTCCCCAGCCCCTACATTACTGTCCTCAGCCCCCCTCACATTACTGTCCTCAGTCCCCCATTACTGTCCTCAGCCTCTTCACACTACTGTCCTCGCCCCCCCCTACATTACTGTTCTTAGCCCCCCCATTACTGTCCTCAGCTTCCTCATCCCCTTGCCTTACAGTTATCAGCCCCCCTTGCATTACTGTCCTTAGCCCTCCCATTACTATCCTAAGCCCCTGTCCATTACTGTCCTTAGCCACCCCTCATATTACTGTCTTTAGCCCTCCCTCACATGTCCTCAGTCCCCCATTACTGTCCTCGGGCCCTCTGTCAGATCACCTGAGGCCAGATGACAAATGCAAACTGTTGGGGTCAGGAGCCCACCGCTGAGGTAGTGGACCCTTCGGCTGACTGCGGATGGAGCTCTGGGTGGTTCAGGAAAGCAGGTCCACTGAAGCACTGGCAACGGATCACACTGGGAGCTAGAGCATGGAATTCCCCAGGGCACAGAGTCTAAGAGACAGCAGGTTTTCACCAGGGCCTCTGATGGGGAGGATGGCCTTCGCTGCAGTTGACTCCAGGTCGTTGCCTCCAGGGTCTCCCACCTCACGGCTAGCTACTGCTGGATAGACAGGAAGCAGCAGTCCAGGACAACAAGGGATAGTCAGAGGACAAGCCAAGGGTCATTACTGTACCTAGCCCCCATTACTGTCCTCGGGCCCCCCACATTACTGTCCTCAGCCGCCCAATTCTGTCGTCAGCCCCCCTTGCATTACTGTCCTTTGATCCCCATTACTGCCCTTAGCCCCTCTCCATCACTGTCCTCTGCCCCCCCATCATTACTATCCTCAGCCCCCCGATTACTGTCCTCAGCCCCCCATTACTGTCCCCAGCCATCTTTGCATTACTGTCCTTAGCCCCCAAATTACTGTCCTCAGCCCCAATACTCTCCTCAGTCCCCCCACATTACAGTTCTTAGTCCCCACATTACTGTCCTCGGCCCCCTCATATTACTGTCCTCAGCCCACCATTACTTTCCTCGGTCCTCCCTCACATTACTGTCCTCAGCCCCCGTTACTATTGTCAGCCGCCCTCGCCTTACTGTCCTCAGCCTCCCCTTTTGCATTATTGTCCTTAGACTCCATTACTGTCTTCAGCCCCTCTCCATTACTGTCCTCAGCCCCCCACATTACTGTCATCAGCTACCCCTCATATTACTGTCTTCACCCCATCCCCTCACATTGCTGTCCTCAGCCTCTCATTACTGTTCTTGGCACCCCTCACATTACTTTCCTCATGCCCCCAATTACTGTCCTCAGCCCCCATTACTGTCTTTGGCCCCCCTCACATTACTGTCCTCAGCCCCCCATTACTGTCCTCAGCTCTCCCCCTTAAATTACTGTCCTCAGCCTCCATTACTGTCCTTGGACCCCTTCACTCAATTGTCCACAGCCCCTTTACATTACTGTCCTCAGCCCCCCATTACTGTCCTCGGCCCCCCTCACATTAATGTCCTCAGCCCCCATTAGTGTCCCCAGCCCCCTCACATTAATGTCCTCAGCACCTTCACATTACGGTTCTCAGTCCCCCATTACTGTTCTCAGCCCCTCCCCCCCACATCACTGTCCCTAAAGCCTACATTACTGTCCTCAGCCCCCCCATTACTGTCCTCAGCCCCCCTCACATTACTGTCCTCAGCCCCCCTCACATTACTATCCTCAGCCCCCTCACATTACTGCCCTCAGTCCCCCATCACTGTCCTCAGCCCCTTCACATTACTGTCCTCAACCCCCCATTACTGTCCTCAGCCCCTTCACATTACTGTCCTCAGCCTCCCATTACTGTCCTCACCCCCTCCACATTACTGTTCTCAGCTCCCTCATCCCCTTGCCTTACAGTTCTAAGCCCTCCTTGCATTACTGTCCTTAGCCCTCCCATTACTATCCTTAGACCCTCTCCATTACTGTCCTCAGCCACCCCTCATATTACTGTCTTCAGCCCCCCTCACATTACTGTTCTCAGCCCTCCACTACTGTCCTCGGCCCCCTGTCAGGTCACCTGAGGCCCCTGTTGGGGTCAGAGCACACCGCTGAGGTAGTGGACCCTTCAGCTGACTGCTGCGGATGGAGCTCTGGGTGGTTCAGGAAAGCAGGTTACAGCTGGCTTCTGCTGGACAGAGAAACAGCAGTCCAGGACAAAAAGGATAGTCAGAGGACAAGCCAAGGGTCAGGGCAATGAGCAGACAGGGAAGGTCAGGAGAACACGCTAAAGATCAGGGTATCAAGTGGACAGGGATAGTCAAGAGAACAAGCCAAGGTCGATATATGGAATCAGACGTCAAGCACACAGCAGGAACCACACAGGAAGCCTAACACACTAAAGTTGATCAGCAAAGCAGGCTTGTAGTGCACGGTGTTAAATAGTGTTTCCTGTTAGAGGCTGGGGTGGAGTCATGCTAAGGGAAGATTACTTAAGCATACAGGTGAAAGGCGCACGATCTGTGCTGTACACAAGCAGAGAGGTAAGCAGACAGACAGGGCTTGACACATTACTGCAGATTCATGACACCCCTCCATTACTGTCTTTGACACCCTCCAATTACTGTCCTCAGCCCCCATTACTGTCCTCAGCTCTCCCTTAAATTTCTGTCCTCAGCCCCCCATTACTGTTCTCAGCCCCCCTCACATTACTGTACTTAGCCCCCATTACTGTCCTCGGGCTTTCACATTACTGTCCTCAGCTGCCCATTACTGTCGTCAGCCCTTCCTGCATTACTGTTCTTAGCCCCCCATTACTGCCCTCAGCCCCTCTCCATTACTGTCCTCTGCCCCCCCATTATTACTGTTCTCAGCCCCCCACATTACTGTCCTCGGCTCCCCCATTACTGTCCTCGGCTCCCCCATTACTGTCCTCAGATCCCCTACTATTCTCAGCCCCCCCTTACATTACTGTTTTCAGGCCCCCCATAACTGTCCTCAGCCTCCTTTACATTACTGTCCTCAGCCCCCCCATTACTGTCCTCAAACCCCAATATTACTTTTCTCAGCCCCCCATTACTGTTCTCAGCCCCCCATTACTGTCCTCAACCCCCTCACATCATTCTCCTCAGCTCCTCCTCTCATTACTGTCCCCAGCCCCCCATTACTGTCCTCGGCCCCCCTCACATTACTGTCATCAGTACCCCATTACTGTCCTTAATCCCCAATTACTGTCCTCAGACCCCCATTAGTGTCCTCAGCCCCCCATTACTGTCCTCAGCTCCCCCTCACATTACTGTCATCAGCCCCACTTTACTGTCCTCAGCCCCCCCATTACTGTCCTCAAACCCCAATATTACTTTTCTCAGCCCCCCATTACTGTCCTCAACCCCCTCACATCATTCTCCTCAGCTCCTCCTGTCATTACTGTCCCCAGCCCCCCATTACTGTCCTCGGCCCCCCTCACATTACTGTCATCAGTACCCCATTACTGTCCTTAATCCCCAATTACTGTCCTCAGCCCCCCATTAGTGTCCTCAGCCCCCCATTACTTCTCCTCAGCTCCCCCTCACATTACTGTCATCAGCCCCACTTTACTGTCCTCAGCCACCCATTACTGTCCACATCCCACCCCCCACATGACTGTCCTCAGCCACCCATTAGTGTTCTCAGCCCCCATTACTTTCCTCGGTCCTCCCTCACATTACTGTCCTCAGTCCTTCATTACTGTTGTCAGCCCCCCTCGCCTTACTGTCCTCAGCCTCCCCCTTTTGCATTATTGTCCTTAGCCCCCATTACTGTCTTCATCCCTCTCCATTACTGTTCTCAGCCCCCCCCCCATTACTGTCCTCAGCTCACCCCTAAATTACTGTCCTCAACCCAGTGGTGTATTTAGGTTTTGTGCTGCCCTAGACCTGACTAAACTTGTTCTAATTTAAGGATGGCCCACCCCTTCCTGTCAAGGCAACACCCATTCCTGTTTAAGACCTGCCCTGTTATCTGTAAACCCACCCCTTCCTCTTTATGCTCCATCAACGCAGCAGCTGCTGTGAATGGACCCTAAGCTCCTGTGTTGAGAGGCTTTTGCTTGCTCCAAGTAGGTTTTCTATACCTATGCAAGTCTATTGGAATGCAAAATCTGCATGAAGCTCAGGCAAATTTAGGTCAGAAGGAGATCAAATGCACTTGTC
Source organism: Aquarana catesbeiana (assembly GCF_042186555.1). Lineage (NCBI taxonomy): Eukaryota > Metazoa > Chordata > Amphibia > Anura > Ranidae > Aquarana > Aquarana catesbeiana. Next base: position 86,034,985 of record NC_133335.1, on the reverse strand, counting down.
AATGAATTCTGAATGATCAATGAAACATCTCAAACTGATGTCAGAACAAAAGCCAGTGCTAAGTGATAACAAAGGCACTTCCAGTGGTGGAAGTGCTCATATACACCTGCTAAAATACCCTTAAATTACATCACGTTGGGCCAGCAGATAGGGTTGGGCTAAATCCATATTTGTGGATTATTGAACATACAATGCTCATCTGACCACACAGGTACCGCTCTTGGCTGTCGATCCCACTTATCCCATTACTGCCCTCAGCCCCTCTCCACCACTATCTTCCACCCCCCATTATTACTGTCCTCAGCCCCCCATTACTGTCCTCAGCCCCCTTGCATTACTGTCCTCAGCCTCCCCCATTACTGTCCTCAGCCTCCCCCATTACTGTCCTCAGCCTCCCCCATTACTTTCCTCAGCCTCCCCACATTACAGTTCTTTGCCCCCACATTACAGTCCTCGGCCCCCTCACATTACTGTTCTCAGCCCACCATTACTGTCGTCAGCCCCCCTCACCTTACTGTCTTCAGCCTCCCCTTTTTGCATTATTGTCCTTAGCCTTATTACTGTGTTCAGCCCCTCTCCATTACTGTCCTCAGCCTCCCCCATTACTGTCCTCAGCCTCCCCCATTACTGTCCTTAGCCCCCCACATTACAATTCTTAGGCCCCACATTACTGTCCTCGGGCCCCATACATTACTGTCCTCAGCCCACCATTACCTTTCCCGGCCCTCCCTCACATTACTGTCCTCAGCCGCCCATTACTGTCGCCAGCCCCCCTTGCATTACTGTCTTTAGCCTCCCATTACTGCCCTCAACCCCTCTCCATCACTGTCCTCCGCCCCCCCATCATTACTGTCTTCAGCCCCCACATTACAGTTCTTAGCCCCCACATTACTGTCCTCGGTCCCCTCACATTACTGTCCTCAGCCCACCATTACTTTCCTCAGCCCTCTCACATTACTGCCCTCAGCCCACCATTACTGTTGTCAGCCCCCCTCGCCTTACTGTCCTCAGCCTCCCCTTTTGCATTGTTGTCCTTAGCCCCATTGCTGTCTTCAGCCCCTCTCCATTACTGTGCTCAGCCTCCCCATTACAGTCCTCAGCCTCCCCCATTACTGTGCTCAGCCCCCCCACATTACAGTTCTTAGCCCCCACATTACTGTCCTCGGCCCCCTCACATTACTGTCCTCAGCCCACCATTACTGTTGTCAGCCCCCCTTGCCTTACTGTCCTCAGCCTTCCCTTTTGCATTATTGTCCCCCCATTACTGTCATCAGCTATCCCTCATATTACTGTCTTCACCCCATCCCCTCACATTGCTGTCCTCAGCCCTTCATTACTGTCCTTGGTATCCCTCACATTACTATCCTCAGGCCCCCAATTACTGTCCTGAGCCCCTCATTACTGTCTTCGGCCCCCTTCACATTACTGTTCTCAGCCCCCCATTACTGTGCTCAGCTCTCCACCTTAAATTACTGTCCTCAGCCCCCCTCACATTACTGTCCTCAGCCTCCATTACTGTGCTCGGACCCCTTCACTTTACTGTCTACGGCCCTCTTACATTACTGTCCTTAGCCCCACATTACTGTCCTCAGCAAGTCTCCATTACTGTCTTCAGCCTCCTCTATTACTGTTTTTAGCCTATCCACCTTACTGTCCTCAGCCCCCCAATACTGTCATCAGCCCCCCTGTCAGAAACATTGACAGAAGTACAGGTAAATCACACTTGTTTAATAATAATAAAAAAAGGTAAACAGAATAAATGTAGTCAAAACATAGCCAGAGTTCAAGAACCAGAATGGATAGTCAAACAAGCCAAAACGTCAGGGAGCCAGAGATGAGCGTAGTAGAACAGCAAGCAGGATCTGGAGCCAGAAGAAATGTCAGCCAAGCAAGTCTTTAACGGGAACACAGGAGAGTGTCTCTAGAGATGTGACCAAGGCGAAGGCAGAGATCATCTGGACTGGACGGCTTAAGTAGGCAGGACTGATGAGCAGAATATCATCAACAGGTGAGTCACTTTGGAGAGATAGGAGCTGGCAATTAGCCGACAGCTGAGCGGCCAGCCCCCCCTTACATTACTGTCCTCAGCCCCTCATATTATTTTTCTCAACCCCCATTACTGTTCTCAGCCCCCCTTACTGTCCTCAACCCCCTCACATCATTCTCCTCAGCTCCTCCTCTCATTACTGTCCCCAGCCCCCCCCCATTACTGTCCTCGCCCCCCCCTCACATTACTGTCCTCAGTCCCCAATTATTGTCTTCAGCCCCTTCATATTACTGTCCTCAGCCCCCCATTAGTGTCCTCAGCCTCCCATTACTGTCTTTAACTCTCCCTCACATTACTGTCATCAGCCCCACATTACTGTTCTCAGCCCCCATTACTATGCACATCCCACCCCCCACATGACTGTCCTCAGCCACCCCTCAAATTACTGTTCTCAGCCCCCATTACTTTCCTCTGTCCTCCCTCACATTACTGACCTTAGACGCCTGCACATTACTGTCCTCAGCCCCCCCAATACAGTCCTTGGCCCCCTTCACATTACTGTCCTCAGCCCCCATTACTGTCCACAGCCCCCCTATTACTGTCCTCTGCCCCTATTACTGTCTTCAGCCTCCCTTGCATTATTGTCCTCAGCCTACCCCATTACTGTCTTCAACCCCCCATTACTATCCTCAGCCCCCCAATTAATGTCCTCAGCTTCCCTCATTACTGATCTCAGCCCCCACATTACTGTCCTCAGTGACCCCATTAATGTCCTCAGCTTCTTACATTACTGTCCTTAGCCCCCCTTCACATTGCTCCCCCTCTTCCTGTCCTACCTTACACACACAGGGTGGAGGGCAGGAGGCACAGCAGGTCTGGACAGAGGGCAGGAGCTGCAAGCTGGTGATTTGTTGCTAGGACTGCCCTGCATCCTAGCAAGCAATCACCTGCTTGTTAGCTGGGGCAGCCCCTACCCTCCATCCAGAGCTGTCCTGCCTCCCGTTGTCGGCTTTGTGAGAATGTCCAAATGGGACACTGACTCGGTCTAGATTTGGACTGTAATCTGCCATTTAGGAAGCCTGCTATAGTTACCACCACGGGGTGACACTGGCACTTACAGTAATAGTTATAGGGGCTGGGTCAATCTTGTGCTATTAAAGCCAAAAGCTGTAAATGTAATATATCGCTGCTTATCAATCATTAGATGTGGTGGCTGCATTCGTTTTCTTTTTTTAGACTTTTTTCCCTCTGCTTTCACCTGGTGATCTGGCCAGTAACACACCTCCTGTATTAGAGTGCCTCCACTCTGGATGAAGGAGCACAGGCAGGACCTTTAGGCAGCAGCATTGTCAGTGGGGAGGAAGTGTTAGATGTGTTTGATGTACTAGATGTACTTGATGTAAACCCCTGTAAGTAGCAATGGTTTGTCTCATCCATGTAACTGCAACATCTACAGGACATCTTGTTCTTCTGAAAAACAACAGACATACGGCCAGATTACCAGATGAAAATAGAAGAAAGAAAGGCTAAAAAGAAAGTGAATGCACCCATCACACCTAAGAATTGGTAAGATGCAATATAAGTAGTAAATCCTTGCTTTGGGTTTAATACAGCTTCAATTCCCACCTGGGACTGTAACCTGGTGCATGCAAAGCCGCGTACACACGGCGGACTTTTCGACCGGATTGGTCCGACGGACTTTCCGACGGACTTTCAACGGACTTTTGACGGACTTCCGACAGACTTTTTAACGAACGGACTTGCCTACACACGATCACACCAAAGTCCGACGGATTCATACGTGATGACGTACACCGGACTAAAATAAGGAAGTTGATAGCCAGTAGCCAATAGCTGCCCTAGCGTCAGTTTTTGTCCGTCGGACTAGCATACAGACGAGCGGATTTCTGGGTCCGGCGGAGTTACGATGTAAAGATTTGAAGCATGTTCCAAATCTAAAGTCCGTCAGACTTTCGACAGAAAAAGTCCATTGAAGGTCCGATGAAGCCCACACATGATCGGATTTCCGCCGGACTTGGTGCGTCGGACCAGTCCGGTCGAAAAGTCTGCTCGTGTGTACGCTGCACAAGAGTTTGGGTTGTGTATGCCTGAGATTGAGATCTGTATGGGGTTCAGCACCCTGCCTGATTGAGGAGATTATGGCTTATAAATTGGTAGAAACCTGTGAAATTCCTGCTGCAGGGAAATTGGTATCTGCTCTCAGAGGATACTGGAACCCCCTGGGTAGAGGAAGATAGCTGGTGGAGTCTGAAGCCTTGTTGCTGATGGAGCCCTGTTGCTAATGGAGATCTAAACTCTAATCCTTTCTTCATTGTCATGTGACAATCCCCACTGCAGCCATGGATCCAACCCTCCCCCTGCACTAGAGGTAAGTCATTATCTACTCTGGTCAGGACAGGTGCTACAATGGTTTACACACTTTTTGCTGGAGAGTTTAGGATAATATAAAAGTGTGCATGAAATAATAAATAGGAACAGGGACTGCAGTTGTAGCACCCTCTAGTTAGGGTATAGGATGCTACGTACATTTTGTTTGGCTCCTCTGTAGCCAGTGGAACAGTTGTTGATTGCTTTAGCCAGCTCAATGTTTCACAGGCTGCTGGTCTGATTATTTCCCCTGCTTTCTAGAGGGTTCTGGAATTACAGTGGGAGGAAAGCTAGAAAGGCTGAATATTAATGGGGAGCCAGCAAATTCCTGCGGAGGTAGCTGAAGAGCCCATAAATAGTCTGAGGCCTGGAGCAGAGTTGTGTTGGTTCTGGGTCCAGTCCTGCAGGAGGATCTCCTGGCATAATGGGCCCCTGCCCCTAAGGCTGTTCCCTGGAACATTGCTGGAGGGTCATCAAGGTCCCAGCTGTAGCATAGCTAGGTGGCCTACTTAGAAGGTTCCAGTCTGAGATTTTGGTCTGGAGTGCTATCTGAAGAGTGCCCAGTGGAAGTTTTAGGAGGCTGTTCTACAGTCCTGTGGCATTGTGAGCTTTTTTCTCCCTCCCTGAAGAGCGCCTGGTAGATATTGGAAGGAGGCAGATCCCAGTGATCCTGTGGCATTGTGAGTACTGATCTACATTCGGAACCTTAGTGACTGTGTTCTGGTTCTGTTTTCTTCAGAGGGCTCCAGTAACTGTTCAGGCTGTGGTGGCCCTCATGAGAACTTTAATTCCAGCTACCATGATGTACAGAGACTGATAAGTAGTAGAAGTGTCCTCTGATTATTCAGTGTTCTTGGGGTATCACATGCTTCCCTTCATCCCATCTTCATCCGTTCCTACAAGCAAGACAAAGCATAAAAACACATTGCCTAGACTATGTATTGTGTATTTGTTTATTTATTATTGAGAGAAAATACTGTGTGCTTGGCTGCCTCTGTACTAAAATTGGGGAAGGAACCAGTCGAACTACACTGTTTTTTTTGGGAGGGTGCACTACACAATAATAAATAAGAATAGAGATTGCAATAATAAATAAGAATAGAGAGCATGATTTAATAAATAAGAATGGGGTGCATGAAATTATAAATAAGAATAGAATGTATGCAATAATAAATAAGAATAGAGTGCATGCAATAATAAATAGGATGCATGCAATAATAAATAAGACTAGAGAGCATGAAAATAATAAATAAGAATAGCGTGCATGTGATAATAAATAATAGGATGCGTGCAAGAATAAATAAGAATATAGTGCATGCAATAATAAACAGGAACAGAGAGGAAGAAATAATAAATAAGAACAGATAGCAAGAGATAATAAATAAGAGTAGAGAGCATGACATAATAAATAATAATAGGATGCATGCAATAATAATTAAGACTAGAGAGCATGAAAATAATAAATAAGAATAGCGTGCATGCGATAATAAATAATAGGATGCGTGCAATAATAAATAAGAATATAGTGCATGCAATAATAAACAGGAACAGAGAGGAAGAAATAAAAAATAAGAATAGAGAACAGGAAATAATAAATAAAAATAGAGAGCATGAAATAATAAATAAGAATAGGGTGCATGCAATAATAAATAAGAACAGAGAGCAAGAAATAATAAATAAGAATAGAGCGCATGAAATAATAAATAAGAATAGAGAGCAAGAAATAATAAATAAGAATAGGATGCATGCAATAATAATTAAGACTAGAGAGCATGAAAATAATAAATAAGAATCGAGTGCATGCGATAATAAATAATAATAATAGGGTGCATGCAATAATAAATAAGAACAGAGAGCAAGAAATAATAAATAAGAATAGAGAACAAGAAATAATAAATAAGAATAGAGAGCATGAAATAATAAATAAGAATATGGTGCATGCAATAATAAATAAGAACAGAGAGCAAGAAATAATAAATAAGAATAGAGAACAATAATTAATAAATAAGAATAGAGAGCATGAAATAATAAATAAGAATATGGTGCATGCAATAATAAATAAGAACAGAGAGCAAGAATTAATAAATAAGAATAGAGAGCATGAAATAATAAATAAGACTAGGGTGCATGCAATAAAACATATGAATAGGGTCCATGCGATAATAAATAATAACAGGGTGCATGCAATAATAAATAAGAATAGAGAACATGAAATAATAAGAATAGAGAACATGAAATAATAAATAAGAATAGAGAACATGAAATAATAAATAAGAATAGAGCACATGAAATAATAAATAAGAAGACGGTTTGTAAAAAAAAAAAAAGGACGAGCAACCAACGTTAATTAAAAATGTGGTAACATATGTGTGACTGATATGAAAGTGTTAACAGGGCACACACAACCTGCACTGAATGGGCATCCATGAAAGAGTGACCTCAGCATGAATTATAATGGGTAGGGCTGATGTCTATGCTCTGCTGCACTTGGTGTTCTGCTGAAACAAAGACAGCACACAGACGTCTGCATAACTTAGTGGTTGGGGGGGTCAGAGGGATGAGCATGCTCATCTAAAGGGACACAAGGATGCGTGCTATCACAAGTGTGAAGCTAGGATTAGCACAGTGACAGTGGTGGGACTAGTTGGGAAGAGGAGCAGTAGAGTGACACCGGGCCCCCAGGTCATGCAGGATGGACGGGCGTTATCACCGTGCCGCCCGGGACGGGTTCCTGGACGTGCTGAAGGAAGCGACCCGAAGAGATCTGAACTCCCCCGATGAGGATGGCATGACCCCAACTCTATGGGCGGCTTATCATGGACACCTGGGAGCTCTGCGAGTCATCGTGAGCCGGGGGTGAGTCCTGATCTACTTACCTGGATGAGACCCCAAACTGTCTTCTGGGCTCCTGGTACCTTGGCTGCAAAAAAATGCAAGGCTTTTATTATCAGCGTTTTATATGGATGTGAGCGCAGCACATTGTTTTCTAGCAGTCGGTACACACTGGTGCCTTGAACCCACTAAAGCTGGGTACACGTTGCTAGAATTTCATTTGACATTCTAAGAAAAGTTCTAAGAATGTGTGTTCAGGAGCGGAACCAACATTTTTTCTCAAATGTCTGAATTTCTAACAATGTTGGTGGTTTTTTTTTTGGTAAAGTCCATTCATTCCAAAATCAAATTTTAAAAGCAAACAAATTCTTCAACTACTTTCAAATGACATGCACATCTTTTTATACTAATTTTCTTAAGAATTTTCGTTCAAAATTCTACCAGTGTATACCTGGCTTTAGGCTCACCATACAGCGCCTTGAAAAAGTATTCATACCCCTTGAAATTTTCCACATTTTGTCATGTTACAACCAAAAACTTAAATGTGTGTTATTGGGATTTTATGTGATAGAGCAACACAAAGTGGCACATAATTGTGAAGTGGAAGGAACATGATAAATGGTTTTCCAAATATTTTTTACAAATAAATATGTGAAAAGTGTGGGGTACATTTATATTCAGCCCCCCTGAGTCAATACTTTGTGGAACCACCTTTTGCTGCAATTACAGCTGCAAGTCTTTTTGGGGATGTCTCTACCAGCTTTGCACATCTAGAGTGACATTTTTGCCCATTCTTCTTTGCACAATAGCTCAAGCTCTGTCAGATTGGATGGAGAACGTCTGTGAACAGCAGTTTTCATGTCTTGCCACAGATTCTCAATTGGATTTAGGTCTGGACTTTGACTGGGCCATTCTAACACATGAATATGTTTTGATCCAAACTATTCCATTGTAGCTCTGGCTGTATGTTTAGGGCCGTTGTCCTGCTGGAAGGTGAATCTCCACCCCAGTCTCAAGTCTTGTAACAGATTTTCTTCTAGGATTGTCCTGTATTTGGCTCCATCCTTCTTCCCATCAACTCTGCTTGGCTTCCCTGTCTCTGCTGAAGAAAAGCATCCCCACAACATGATGCTGCCACCACCATGTTTCACGGTGGGGATGGTGTGTTCAGGGTGATGTGCAGTGTTAGTTTTCTACCACACATAGCATTTTGCTTTTAGGCCAAAAAGTTCAATTTTGGTCTCATCTAAGCAGAGCACCTTCTTCCACATGTTTGCTGTGTCCCCCACATGGCTTCATGTAAACCGCAAATAGGACTTCTTATGGTTTTCTTTCAATAATGGCTTTCTTCTTCCATAATTTGTGATTATGGAGATTTGTGGAGTGCACAACTAATAAATGTCCTGTAGACAGATTCTCCCACCTGAGCTGTGGATCTCTGCAGCTCCTCCAGAGTTACCATGGACCTCTTGGCTGCTTCTCTGATGATTGCTCTTCTTGCCTGGCCTGTCAGTTTAGGTGGACGGTCATGTCTTGTTAGGTTTGAAGTTGTGCCATACTCTTTCCATTTTCGGATGATGGATTGAACAGTGCTCTAAGAAATGTTCAAAGCTTGTTTTGATTTTAACCTAACCCTGCTTTAAACTTCTCTGAAACTGTATCCCTGACCTGTCTGGTGTGTTCCTTGGCCTCCATGATGCAGTTTGTTCACTAAGGTTCTCTAACAAACTTCTGAGGGCTTCACAGAACAGCTGTATTTATACGGAGATTAAATTACACACAGGTGGACTCTATTTACTAATTAGGTGACTTCTGAAGGCAATTCCACTTCACAATTATGTGCCACTTTGTGTTGGTGTATCACATAAAATCCCATTAAAATACATTTACGTTTTTGGTTGTGACATGACACAATGTGGAACATTTCAAGGGGTATGAATACTTTTTCAAGGCACTGTACCTATTACAATCCGACCATACAATCTTTGCAAAATCAACTTTAGATTTATCAAAACTTTGCAATATAAGGGCCTATCTAATCTATGCAATAACTGCTATGCAATCAAAGTGGATGTTTATCCACTTAAAGTGTTACTAGACCCACAACAGTAAAATCAGTATGTATATGAAGTGCTTGTTATACTCACTGTAGAACCTAAGCTGTTAATCCTACGCATTGTGTAAAAAGGCTGTTTGATCCTGTCTTCTCTGATCCTCCCCTTCTTCCACTGTCCCCAATCCATCTGCTGATAAGACAGATCCTTTGGAGTCACTCTGCACATGCTCAGTTTGGTGTGTAATGCTAGAGAGTTTTTTTTTTCTTGGGGGGTTGCATTTGATCAGCACAGGGCCAATCAGCACTGTCCAGACAGCATCAGGGGTCCTGCAGCCTCAAAGGACAATCAGAGTGGAATGAAAACTCCTACAAGCTTTAACCAGACACTGATAGAAGTCATACGACTGCTATATACTGCTGATGAGAAAAGGTATTTAGCAGTTTATATTTACTAAAATAATTGCATTACATTTTCTGTGTACTGTGGGAGGCCAGATATAGTGAATGCAGGGTCCCGGGTTTAGTAACACTTTAAGCTTTGGAAGGTTTTACCCCCTTCATAACCAGGCCATTTTTGCTATTTAGCACTATGCTACTGTACTTGGTAATTGCACGGCCATACAACACTGTTCTTAAATTATATTTTGGCACAGAACTAGAGCTTTATTTTAGTGGTATTTGATCACCACTGTTCTTTTTTTTCATGTTTTGTGATATAAAAGAAAAATGACTGAGAATTAACAAAAAAAAAAAAAAAAACAATATTTTTTACTTTCTGCTACAAAACTTATCCAATACAAAATAATAATAAACAAAATGTCTTCATAAATTCTGGCCAAAGTGTATTCTGCTACATTGATTAACAACAATCCCAATAAGTGTATATTGATTGGTTTGTGAGAAAGTTATAGCATCTACAAACTATGGTATCTACAGTGTACTGGATTATTTTTTTAGTAATACTACTAATGGCAGTGATCTGCAACCTATAATGGGACTGTGATAGTGCGATAGGGAATCTGACGCTGTGGGGGAACTGATTATTTTTTTAAATCATTTTTATTGCTGTCACAAGAAATGTAAACATCCCTTATGACAGCAATATGCTTAGACCCCAGATGTCTCCTCTGCTCCTAAAAGCTCAAGATCAGTGTGATCAGATGCTTCCACTATTTAAAAATGGAGCTATTTACATGCAGGAATCTGGAAGTGACGAGAAAATGCTCGTTGCTTCTGGTCTCCTAGCTAGGGTTGTCACTTTTTATTCTTTTAGTCAAACCCGAACACTTTAGCGGCACACGGCAATTTTTTATAGTATACATTATACATATATTTTGCTTTTAAATAACATTCCTAATCATATGAAGTTAATAACAAGAGTCCCCCTTTACATATGAATCCACAGAGTTCCCCCTTTACATCTGAATCTACAGAGTTCCTCTTTTACATCTGAACTCGCAGAATTCCCTTTCACTGTAAGTGGGGACTCTGCAGACTCTGGTGTAAGGGAGAGCTCTGGGGACTCTAACATAAGGGATGCTCTGGGAACCCTGATTTAAGGGGGAACACTGAGAACTCTGATGTACGATGAGGACTATGATGTAAGGGGGAACACTATGGCCTCTGGTGTAAAGGGGAACTCTGATGTAAGGGGTGCTCTGAGAACCCTGATTTACCTTAGTGTACTCACGCAGAGGCAGGAAAGAGAACGGGGGAAACTTCAGTCACAGACAGGGATGGATGGTGAGCTCACTCACCTCTTGGCAGTCAGCACCTCTTATCCAGATGTATCTGAGGCTGCTGGACTTCAAATTTACGCCCTCCCACTTTCCTTTTCTGAGGCACAGCGCCGGGGATTGGAGTATGGGCAAAACACAAAGGGGTGGGAGGGAGGAGCAGATTGAGCCCTCTCTCCTCTCTTGTCTGTGTGTGTGTTTGGGGGGGGGGGGTTGTTAGTGTTGGCTTTGGGCAGTGTGAAAGAGAGTGTCCCCTGCTGGAAAGCCATATTCCAGTCTGAATAATGTGTCCAGGTTTCAGGCAGTCTGAAACCCAGACACATGATTCCAAACCCGAACTGTCCTGGTGAATCCCAGACAGGTGGCAACCCTACTCCTAGCCCATAGAGGTGGTCGGAGATGATCTGGTCTCCAGTCACCTCTATTGTAAGCCATGCAACTGCCAGATCGGATGCCGGTACAGGAATCAAAATGGCCAAAGATTGTAACCTCGAAGAAGACCAGCCATAGATGTCAGTAGCCAGTGAAGGAGCCCCCAAGACACAACGCTGGAGACTTATGTGTATATATATATATATATACTTTAACCGCATTCCATCCAGTCCCAGTAATATGATGGTTGGGTGGGAGCTCCCTGGTTCATTTGATGTTCCCCAGTCGTGCACTCCCCATGCGCACTGGCAGATGCGCTGCAGCTTGATTTGTCACCAATTGGTGTACCAGGCCAGGTGACCAATCCCAGCGATCACATGACAGTTGTAAACAATGAATGGCTTTCATTCATAGCCTTTCATTGTGTAGTATTGTGATCTTTGTGATCACATGGTACAGACATGGCCAATCACTGCCTGTGCTAAGTGGCCAACCTCCTGTGTTCACAATGCATCAGGCCAGCCATTCAACACAGAACTCAGAAGTATGTGGAGATGACTGGACTAGTTTTGTGTACTTCAGTGATTTCCAGCTTCCAGGGGGATCCCACAGGTATGGTATATACATAGTTACATTGGTCCAAGCTGGATAAATCTGTCACATAGAATAATAAAATGTAAGAAGATACACTCTATCCAAGCGGTGCTTCTGTCAAGATAGTAACAAATTGACACATCTACATTCAAATGGATACAATGTAAACATATTAATTAAGCAATAGAACGCTAACAGGTGAATGGAGATGAAAGTAAAGTCTGTGATTAGCTTCATGTATGGATAAGGGGAGAAGATAACGATATAGTGCACCGATCACCCTATTCCACACCCTGTGCTTCACACGCCCCTCTGAGGTTCAAACTCACTAGAGATAAGCAGAAAGTAAGCATTCACGATCTCCCACAAGTTAGCTGCTCGGCTACCAAAGAATTGCAGATAATTCACGATCTCCAACTGGTTAATTAATCGGCCAACTCGGAAGTCCACTGCATCAGCGGATATAGGGAAAATAAACTTCAGATAGAGTAGTTCTATTTTCCAAACGTTTTATTAAAAAACTGTTCATCTAAGGTTTAAAACTTTTCTACTTCATACACCTGCCATCAATACTCATTTATCCAATGGCTTGTTGTGAAGTTCACACAGAAGACACAGGGCCGGAAATATCAGAAACCGCTGCTGGGGACACTTAAAGTCAATTTACCGCTTAGCGCTAGTTTTTATCCGGAACCAAAACTGAGCATTGGAGCGCAGTGTCTGAGTGTAGTGTTCAGTATGCCATTGGATCATTCCCTGATCGATTTCGTGTTCCCGACTTTCTCAAAGGGGTGTAAATTGACTTTGAGTGTCCCCCGCAGCGGTTTCTGATATTTCCGGCTCTGTGGCGGCACTGTGCCTTCTGTTTGAACTTGACAACAAGCCATTGGATAAATGAGTATTGACGGCAGATGTATGAAGTAGAAAAGTTTTATACCTTGGATGAACAGTTTTTTAATAAAACGTTTGGAAAATAGAACTACTCTATGTGAAGTTTATTTTCCCTATATCCGTTGATGCTGTGGACTTCCAAGTTGGCCAATTAATTTGGAGATCATGAATTATCTGCAATTCTTTGGTGGCCGAGCAGCTAACTTGTAGGAGATCGTGAATGCTTACTTTCTGCTTATCTCTGGTGAGTTTGAACCCCAGAGGGGCATGTGAAGCACAGGGTGTGGAATAGGGTGATCGGTGCACTATATCATTATCTTCTCCCCTTATCCATACATGAAGCTAATCACAGACTTTACTTTCATCTCCATTCACCTGTTAGATCTAGGTTCTACTGCTTAATTAATATGTTTACATTGTATTCATTTGAATGTAGATGTGTCAGTTTGTTACTATCTTGACAGAAGCACCGCTTGGATAGAGTGTATCTTCTTACATTTGATTATTCTATGTGACAGATTTATTTTATCCTATTTTATTCATGTAATGTTTTTTTTAAGTGGCAGCTATATTTTATCTTAATTTATTGGTGTTTGTGATCTTTTGTAGATTACTGGAGTACATTGCGCTGAGTGGGAAGGAGATAAGGGAGCCGGTGTTCTGCCGAGAAAGTTCCCCTCGGCGGATAAGGACCCCCCTCTACTGCGCAGGCACAGCGCTTGTGCAGTAGGAGCCGGCGGAAATAGCCGAAGCCAAAGAGAATAGAAATCAGCTGTACACGGCGCCTGTAAGAGGGCCCCTCGCGGGCTCGCTTCGCTCGCCACGCTTCGCTCGCCATGCTTCGCTCGCCACGCTTCGGGCACGGCCTCGCTGCGCTCGCCACTTTTTTATTCTCCCTTTAGGTCCACTTGGATGGTGGGGCTTGAACCTGGACCTAGGGCGCAGGCGCCGCGTACAGCTGATTGAAGATTTTCAGCTTTGGCTATTTTCGGCAGCTCCTAGTCATTCGTACTGCACAAGCGCAGCGCCTGCGCAGTGCAGGGGGGTCCTTATCCGCCGGGGAAACTTTTTCGGCAAGACACCGGCATTCTTTTTCTTTTTGTTTTATCTATTCACTCACATGTTACACATCTTGTATCAAACATTGTACAGCTCGTACTACAGTATACTAAACGCAATCCCCATTAATCTCACCACCTCCACGCTGGCTAATGACCATCCAGGAAGACACCACTCACTCTCACAACGTTGATTCGATGATTCCAGTTGCTGTACAGTCACGCACCAACGTGTTTCGTCTCTTTCCGACTTCGTTATAGGGGGTGACTGCACGGCACAGCAACCAGGCTTATCAATACTCTGCCTCTAAACTGTTAACCCCTTCCAGGGTTAAGGGGTTGTAAACCCTCGTGTTTTTTCACCTTAATGCATCATATGCATTAAGGTGAAAAACACCTGGCAGTGACCGCCCCCCATTTTAACTACCTGAGCCCTGGAATTTCAAACACCAGAGACGCGCTCTTCCTATGCCCGGGAGGTTCTCGGCTCTTGATTGGATAGATTGATAGCAGTGCAGCCATTGGCTCCCGCTGCTGTCAATCAAATCCAGTGGCGCGGGCGCCGTTGAGAAGGGGCCGAGTTCGGCATTCGTGTCTATGGACGCAAATGCTGGACTCGGGAGTGCGCCCGCAAGGTAACCCCCATGGGAGAGCGCTTCTCCTAGGGGGTTATCCGATGCGGGGAGGAGCCGCGAGAGCTGCTGAGGCACCCCAGAAGAGGATGTTCGGGGCCACTCTGTGCAAAACGAGTTGCACAGTGGAGGTAAGTATGACATGTTTGTTATTTAAAAAAAAAAAACGAGCCTTTACAATCACTTTAGCAATTTCTAAAAAAGGCTGTGCTATGCTGTGCTCAATCCTCCGTGCAGTCCTCCTCACGAGGGAACACCAAAACTTACAGACAAGACAACAGCAAGCAGTCTGTGCATTTAAATAAAACACTATCAGTTCTATCTGTAGTGTAAAGAAGATCACATGTTGAGGGTACCACTTAATAATAATCAATCAATGTTCTACAACATTGGAGGGTAACAGTCAACCTTAATGACAGAGTAATACTACCGAATACAGCTGACTTCTTTTCACGTATTAGCCCAACCATGGAGAATGGAGGGCAACAAGATTTGGCGAGTTACCATCTGATGGGAGTGGGTTGGATGTGACACACAATGGAGGTGGATCTTTTTTTGGTGATTTATTCCTAATAGGACATCACTGGGACTCAATATTTCTACAAGGAATTATTATTTTACACAGAATTATTTGTTGAGGAGGACTGTTGTTGGACTTCTTTTTTCTTTCTTGCATTATATTTTTTATTAACATTTTATTGAGCACTGAATTGATTTGGTGACAACATTGCGCGCTACTGTAGATTCATATATATGTCTATTATATACTGTATGTTTGCATTTCACTCTTTTCATGTTGATTATTTTTAGAAGTAGCAGCATTTGACATATTGTGTTTTACTAATTTTAGAGTGCTAGCTATTATATAAACTATAGCAGGATCATGCCTGCACCTACAATCATCCCAGTATCAAAAATTTCAGCCAGGGATGGGCTTTCTTTAAGAAGTGATCCAAGCAGCTGTACAGCCACTCGATCACGTCTACAGGGAGGTGACAACTGCCATTTTATTCTCCAGGGTATCTGCTTTCAAAATTCATATATTGTTTTAATATAGCATTGTCATTTTAAAAAGCTGATTTTTACATGTATGACAGAAATGCCAGAATTGGCTTGGGGTAAAGCAGTTAGAAGACCAGCTAAATCCTACAAGCCCTACCCTTTCCCTATGCACTTTATCATTATCGGCAACACTTCATATGCTTTCCCTGTTAAAACTAACTTAAGTCAATATGGCTGCTGGGTATACACAAATCTATAGTGATGGGACTGGTTTATTCAAAAGCCCCCTTATTGGTCACTTTAGGCCGGCTGACCTAAGTTCAATGTCCAGGTAGTGCATTATGGTTATGGCACATTCCTGCAGTAGGTCAACAGGTCCATGATCAGCAAGTTTCACATCTATCAGAATGTATATATTAGAATATATTAGAATCTTTGGCACGGAAAATGATCCGCAATCCTGTACATGCTCTTAAAATTCTTGAATCTATTGATACTCCACAAGAGACATAATATCAGTACAGCAGTTGACACGTTTCAGTCTTGTCAGCCTTATTGATAACAACCAACCTATGACACAGAACACCATGTGCAAGGTAAAACATTCTGTAGCAGTCATTTACAGCGCATAGCACAAGTACACATCTTTTGGTAAGGCGATCTTCCCTTTCCTCCTTTCCATAGAATTGGTACTACCTCCCTATGTATACTAAGTCTACAGCTTTAAACAGAGTTCCAACCAAAAGAAGAACTTCCACCTATCTGATTCCTCCCTCCCTCTGGTGCCACATTTGGCACCTTTCAGGGAGGGAGCGGGTACCTGTTTTTGACAGGTACCCTGTCCCCTAGGGCAGGGGTCGTCAATCCCTGGGCCATGGCCCACTACCGGGCAGTGGCCCTTCTGCAGCCGGGCCGCGGGTGTGGGTGGCCAGCAAGAGACATACTCGGCTGCCGGCATGAGAGAGCTGGGTGGATAGAAGAAGCGAGTGGGTGGGCAAGCAGAGATGATATTGTCTCTCTCCGCCCCCACGTCACCGCTCTTCCACCCTCACAGCCAGTGTTCTATCTCAGTATCGGAGGTGCGGCGGGGATCAGAGAGATGAACGCCCCGCATCACCGCACTCCTGCGGCTTCTCGCTGTGAGAAAACTAAGATTCCTTGTTCAGCGGCGCAGATCCCCCACTCCCCGGACAGCTAATTAGGAATGGCCGAGTGCCAGAGAGTGACAGCCGAAGGAGTCCCGGACCCTCCCTCTGCCAGGTGAGACCCACTGTAGCATGAGGAGGGAGACACCCTGCTACATCCAGAGGGGTGATCCCACAGAGATGTGATGTCATCAGTGACAGGTGAGCTGTGTGTGGGAGTATAGGTAGGGTGTGTTGGGACTTATAGTTCACCCCTCATCTGTCTGCCTGACATACCACAAGGGGCACTCCACTCACTCTGCATCTGGTGACAGGCAACGTGGCAGGTGGCGTGGCAAGTGACATTCCACATCTGGTGACAGGCAACGTGGCATGGCAAGTGACATTCCACATCTGGTGGCAAGTGACAATCCACATCTTGTGGCAGGCAGCGTGGCAGGTGATGTGGCAAGTGACATTCCACATCTGGTGACAGGCAACGTGGCAAGTGACATTCCACATCTTGTGGCAGGTGATGTGGCAAGTGACATTCCACATCTGGTGACAGGCAACGTGGCAAGTGACATTCCACATCTTGTGGCAGGCAGCGTGGCAGGTGATGTGGCAAGTAATATTTCACATCTTGTGGCAGGCGACAGTGGCAAGTGACACGCTCAGGGCTCCCACTGATTATACATTATGGTGAGTTGAACTATTTCATTTATTACTACAATGTAATAATAGAAATAATGCGCTTCAATCACCCTGACACCATATCAAGCATGGTGCCGTGATGATTGAAGCGCTAACACCAGCCATTGCCCGTGAAAAATCACGACCCCCCCGGTCCTTGGCACAATATTCTTCCATGCAGCCGGTCCACAGTGCCAAAAAGGTTGGGGACCACTGCCCTAGGGTGTTTCATTTTTCCAAAGATGTGATTTTCATATGACTTTGTTTACGCCCCGAGTCTCAGTGATGTAAAAGATATATATGCCAAATTTCAAGAAGATTGGATAATATTTAGGGGTTTACACACATTGATCACTTTTATCAAAGCAAAGTCTGTGGGCTTCACTTGATAAGAAGTCATATACAACAATGCTGGATGAAGAAAGTCCCGTTCAAGGCTTCCTAGAAGAACAACGAGTGAAAATGGTTAACTACATCCAAAATGTCCTAAAAGACGGAAGTCATCCAAGAGAAGACTACAAAGAGTTATTACAACTCTCACTCCTGTACTTAGGAGGTTGGTCTAAAAACTACTTCAGTTTCAGGATCCCAGGGGCGCTGCATCAAGCAAGGTGGATGGCAAAGGCAATATATGTACTTAAAATTGTCCTCTTCACTAAACAGTTGAATATTCCTCAACGACAATTGGAAGGAATGAAACAGGTTGCACATTTTGTCAGCCTCATATATGTTCACTTTTGGCATGAGGCAATTGTATGTCGATGGGCTCCAAAGAATGATTTGGATATGCTACAGCTTTTGAGCACTTACCCAGATGTAGACGTCAAAAAATGTGCTCTCACAGTTGCTAAGAGACACCTTTGGTATCTGTCAGAAACAAACGTAGGATTGGCTTTTTTGGACAAACGTATTACTCAGGCTGTTAAGGAAAATATGACTAAAAATTTAGAAACCAAGCCTGCAAAGAAAAAGGAAGTGAAATGATTAGAGGGTAAAAACATGGTTTTTGAAGGAAAAGACCTGAGCCATTTCGTTACTAATAAAACAAAGACGTTTTTTGAATTGTTTGGGATCCACGACGTGTCAGAATATAAGGGATTGCATCGTTCAAAGTTGACTAAAGGGGTTGTAAAGGTAAAAGTTTTTTTCACCTTAATGCATTCTATGCATTAAGATGAAAAAACGTCCGACAATACCGGCCCCCCCCAGCCCCCCGTTTTACTTACCTGACCCCTCGAAAGTCCTGCACTCGCCCCCGACATCCTCTTCGCCGCTCAGCCTGGCCGTTGATCGGTTACAGTTGATAGATTTAAAGCAGCACAGCCATTGGCTCGCGCTGCTGTCAATCACATCCAATGATGCGGCGCGCCGTGGGGGCGGGGCTGAGTGATACAGTGAACGGCTATGGCCGCCGGCTGTATCACGGGAGCGTGCCCGCAAGCACTCAACACCATAAGAGGGAGCTTGCATTAAGGTGTTGAGTCCTTGCGGGGGGGAGCCGAGACAGCCGCCGAGGGACCCCAGAAAACCAGGTTCGGGGCCACTCTGTGCAAAACGAGCTGCACAGTGAAGATAAGTATAACATGTTTGTTATTTAAAAAAAAAAAATATATATATATCTTTAGTGATCCTTTAATATAACACATGTTTTGCCTATCATATTACCTATTAATCTTAATGTATAGTTTTAATAGTATTTTAAGTTTGTGATTTCTAGTTTTCCCAATAAAAGTAATTAACATTGAAAAACCGTATTTTTTGCCTACTGTTACAAAGTGTGCAACCTCGGGGGGGACTCTTTCCCTGCTGCCCCCCTGCAAAGTGCTGCCCTAGGCCTGGGCCTTGTTGGCCTAGGCCAGGATACAGCGTTGGCAGTAGGGACCCGACTGTGAAGCCACAAGGCTTCACTGCCGGGTTTCCTTACCGGCAATCACAGCGGCAGCACCCGAAAGCCAAAGGAAACATCGCTGGATTCCAGGACAGGTAAGTGTCCTAATATTAAAAGTCACCAGTATGTGTAGCTGCTGACTTTTAATTTTTGGAGGGGGGGGGGGGGGCGGAACACCGCTTTAAAGCTTCCATCACAAAGTCACGGGAATTACAGTTGAGGGTCAGGGGGAAAAAGGTGTATGCCAGTCTCTTCCCAATATCCCTTCTATAGACTTGCCTAGCCGGGCATACTCTCAGTCTCAGATGAAAAACTTATTCCCAGGCTTCCACCATTACTCCCATATGAGGACTCTTTCCAAGCCCTCAAGGCTTTGACACCATGCTACATGACCTGCAGAAGATGGACTGTGGAGACAGGGTGATTACAGCTTCTCCTCCCATGATCTGTACCATCTCATCTGGGAATTCAGCCCAGCAAAGAGCCCTTTAGATCAGCTCTGTGTAGGGCTACATTTTAGAAGCTCAGGGGTGACCTGTTCCCATACTCCAGAATCTCTGGGCCCCAACTACATTGGCATTTATATGCGCACTAACTCCACCTATGACATCACTGGAGGAGGGACCTTTCTAAAAGGGGAGCTAACACTGGCATAATGGCAACAGAGTCATCTAGTGACAGGCAAGGTAAGTGCACCTGTCAACACATTAGTGCGATGGTCAGTAGGAAGAATCCTCCTTACACTTGTGGTGTTTGTGAAGAATTATCCCCTTAAAGATAGCGAAAAAGATCAATGGTGTCAGTGGGAACTTATCTGAGAGGCAGAAATTGCTCATTGCTTGAGGAACCCCTAGCAACCACTGGAGGAACCCTAGGGTTCCATGGAACTCTGGTTGAGAAACCCTGACATAGGGGATCAGGGGAGCGTTTTTTTTCAGTACTGCAAAGTAATTTAAAATCTTTTCATTAGCACCAAGATCCACTGTGAGGTTGAAAAGCTTCTATATCCACTTCAGAAAAAGAAAAACATTGTTTAACCACCTATTTACTTTTGTATGTTTTTGGAACAGAGAATTGGTGGACGGCATTACAGAAATCAATAGGCAGTGTGCCCATTAATGGCCGTTACCATGCCATTATTAGACGGCTCAGTCCACAGGCACAGTGTACAGAGCCAATCCAAGCAGCTCTGTACCATGTGATTGCTGTGCTGAGAATCACGCATGTAAACAATGTAGTGATGTAGTGTTACGTTGACCACTCCCCCCCCCTTCCCTCCTTACATCTGAGGAATAGAAGAAAGGAGGAACTAATGAATGAATCAATCATTCATTCAGTAATTCCAGATCAGAATATCAGTGGGTCTGAAGGTTGTAGGGTCAATTTGAACCTTTCATCCTCCCTCCTCTCCAGTATATTTATCTTGTCTCTGCAATGACCTGTATATTGACCCCTTAATTTCCATACTCCCACAGTATGTTTCCGGTACCCCTTCACCTCCTCGTATATCTGTAGGTGACCTGTACATTTATTGTATCTAGTGCACCAATACCAAACTCCATGATTTAACCCCCTCAATACCAGCATGTTTTTTTCATTTCCATAAAATTGTGGCAAAAAGAGATTACCTTTATTGTATCCAATTTCCAATTCCAATTCCAATTCTAATTGGCAGTTTTCATATTGTCCTGGCATTTTCGTTTGATTTGTTTCAAAACAGGACATTTAAAAAAAAAACAATTTGGTTCCTTTTGGTTCTTTAATCCGGTAAAAAGTAAACATCAAAGTGGTTAATCAATACTACCAAAAGTAAGCTCCATCTGTTTAAAAACATTCATTTGGGTACAATGTTGTGAGTAATTGTCAGTCAAACTATCACAGCACTGAAATCTGAAAGGTGGCCTGGTAGTGAAGGGCTATTGCAGGATGGTACTGAGGTGGTTTGGAAGATTATTATGCCCTTTGGAAGGGATTGATGACTTGCACTATCATTGGCATTTTGTCTCCTGGAATAATGAAATGGTGGTGTTTATTGACCTACAGTATCTCTTGGTTTAATTATCTCTCAACCTGGCCAATGTACTGCATGTGGATTTGCGACATAAACATACATTTTTTTTAAGTATATAGGTGTTCCTGCATTCTGGTTGTTATTAGCAACAGGGCAAAACTAGGGGGCGGGGGTCCTCTGCTCCGGGTGTCCCTCTCATTGAGCGAAGAGCCAACAGCATGATTTGGCTATGGAAGAGTAGAGCGCATGGACTGTGAGCTCTGCCGTACAGGACTGTTTTCTTGGCTATACATAGACCGGCTTATCCTCAGATTTCATGACCAAATACAGGAATCAGGCTGTCTAGGTGGACGGTGCACCCTGGGATACAAGTAAAAAAGTGGGGTGAGTGGCGCTACCCTATTAGGTAAGAGGATGATAGGTGTATGCCCTCCCTCAGAATGGAGAGGGGATACCTATCCTAATGGGGCTAAGTGTGTATGTATGTGCCCATCAATAGTGAATATACAAAAACGTGCTAATACACAATAAAACTAAGTGAAAACAAATAAATATTGTAAGTAGTCAAGCAGAACTTATCATAAACCTAGCTAGGCACATAATGTAAAATATACACATATGTCTACCAAGCCAATAATGTGAACTAAAAGGCCATAAGTATAATAACAGTGTTGTATAAATGAAGTTTCTAGGAATGACCAAACAAATAATTAAAAGTGAAATATAAGAATCCGTTGCTTGGTTGTGAAATCCCACATGAATATATGATAAAAGTGTGTAAAAAGAAAATATATCAGTATAGTCCTACACAAAGCGTGTATAAAAAATCAGCATATAAGTCCCAGAGGATGGTATATATAAAACATGAATATAATTCCAGAGTAGCCAGTTCTAACTCATTCAGGTGACTCCAGTGCTCAACAAATCAGGTGACTAGTAGTGCTCCCCCCGTTGGGTTCCCACTCACCAAAAGTTGTTACCCCTGCAGGGGTAGTAGGCATATGT
Source organism: Aquarana catesbeiana (assembly GCF_042186555.1). NCBI lineage: Eukaryota > Metazoa > Chordata > Amphibia > Anura > Ranidae > Aquarana > Aquarana catesbeiana. Next base: position 86,012,716 of record NC_133335.1, on the reverse strand, counting down.
GGGTAACTGTGGATGGATTTAGTCCTCAGCTCTCCCAATGTTCCAACTGTTGGTCCAACGGGCTCCTGCAGCTGCTTTCCACACAATCAGGGGTGGTATACACTGACCAGCACCTCCCAGGGGTCACTCCACAGTTTCTCAGGTCTAGGTCCTCAGAGGGAGGAAGAAAAGGGCTCCCATAGTGTAGTAATTAAAATAAGTTTTATTTAAAATAAATTAAAATCAAAGTCAAAATTAAAAGCTTCCCACCCACAGTGTAGGAGAGCTCAAAAAACTACAAAGCTGGTGTGTAGGAGAAGCCGGTCCGCAGCGTGCATTCCACCTGTGTTCCAGGCTCCCTACTTCCGTACCGGAACTGACGTAAAAGTGTAGCCCCGCCTTACGTGTTTCATCATTAGACGTTCTCAAAGGTGGCGCCATCTTACGTCACTTAGCATCTAATATAGGCAGACGGACATGCAAGTTACTCCCCCTCCCGGGACACAGCAAATAGACACTCAAGGTGTCAATAGTGAGCTAAGGGGGAGGAGTGGACCTATTCAGCATGCATCAGGCAGCAGTTTCCCATTGGTTAGTTGAACTTGTGTAAGTCTGTTCGTCCTTAGTAATAATATACCAAACAGGAATACCATATTACAGACAAGAGTGTATAAAAGGCATGTACAATATAATTGATAAAACGAGTAGAGCTGCAACTAACGATTATTTTCATAATAGATTTGTTGGCTGATTATTGTTTCGATTAATCGATTAATCGCTTAATAACCTTAAAAAAAAAAAGTTTTAAAAATAGGCAATTTATTCTTAAATATCTCTATGCAGTGGTAAATAAAAATAGCCAACTATATGGTTAGGGAGCAAAATATATAATCCACTCTGAGAATAACAGACAGAAGAGATATACTGTATATACTATAAGAGGAGATATACTGTATATACTATTAGAGGAGAGATAAGAACGTTCGTTCGATTTTCTAATCGTTAGTGGGGTCAAATCGACGTTCATTTTCAACCACAGTGACGGGAAAATTTGGAAATAATAAAAAACTTCTTGGTGAAAGGAATTATCAGTATGTGTATGTGTATGTGGTTTTCGTTCAGAAATTACAATTATTTTAAAAACAGAATGTTAAAAACAAGTGAAAATTTCAAACATTCTTTCATTCATCGAATGTACAAAGACTTTTCGTCTGAATATTCTCGTCTGAAAATTGATCCGTGTGGCCAGCATAAGGCTCGGTACACACCTATGCAGTTTGCTTTTGATCTGTTTCTGCAGTGCTTTTTGCTGTGCGTTTTGATTTTTGTGCACGTGATTTTGCTGCAATTTGTGTTTTTGCATTTTTTTTTTGCCCAATTTGTTGGGCAGATTAAAAAACACAAATTGCTGCAAAAACGCATTACATGCTTTTCTGCAGATTCTCCATTGAAGTATGTTGAACCAAAAAAGCATTGTTTTGCGTTAAAAAAAAGTCACTGACGCTTTCCAAATACGCAGCGGCTGAAAAAGCATAGATGTGAACATGTCCCATAGGAAACCATGTAAATGAACTGTAGTCCGTTTCTGCAAAAAGCACCAAAAAACACATAGATGTGAACCAGGTGTAAGACGTTTAGTAACATAATGGGGTTAAAAAAAAGAATATTAGCCCTTTATAGTACAAAAAAAGCAGATAATCACTACTGTAAGGGTTTTTTTTTACTGTAGAACTGTGAAAGAAATAGTTACAGTAGCGATTATTTGCTCTTTTTGTACTATAAAGGGCTCATTTTAGTTTTTTTTATTTAACCACATCATGTTACTGTCCGATTAATTTCATAATCGATTAGTTGTTTCAGCCCTAAAAACGAGTTGGTGAAAATGCCAGCAGTAACGCACCCTGGGATGGCTTCCTCTCCCCACCACAACACTAGAAGACCCTTCTGCAGCCACCACCATGATGGACAGGTTCTCTAGTACATTTAGGAGCACAGACAGACTCATCCTTATCCCCCCCCCCGCGGTAAAACTAGAGCAAGCTCTGTTTCTTCCAGTGGTGCAGCTCCTGCTTGGTATGGTAAGCAACCTCCCAACACTGCCCTGCAGTTAAAGCAGTTAAAGTGGTTGTATAGTCTTTTTTTTAACTTTTACCTACAGGTAAGCCTATAATAAGGCTTACCTGTAGGTAAAAAAAATATCTCCTAAACCGAGATATTCCCCTTGCTATGAGCCACTGACTGCAGCGGCGCATGCGCACAGGGGATTCTCGGCTGAAGGCCCGGCAACTGCCGGACCTTGCTGGGAAAGAAATCTCCCGTGCACATGCGTGGGAGTGATGACACACGGCCCCAGCCACTCACAGTGCTGGAACCGCGATGCCCGGAAGACACGCCGAGGCAACATGTCAGCTACCTCGGCATGGACCAGGTAAGATACCGACGCCTCATTCTAAGGCAAGTATTTCATAATGAGCTAGTATGCGGTGCATACTAGCTCATTATGCCTTTTGCTTTACAGGGGTAAGAAAAAAAAAATGTTCAGCGGGTATACAACCGCTTTAACACATTCAGCTCACAGTTTACATTCCCTACCAACCAAAGAAGACCCAGCCTAATTTTTCTCCCAAATACAATCCACTCTGAAAGCAGATATCACTGTGATCAGACATGAGCTGTTAACCATTTCCTTTAAAGGAGAAGTACAGCCAAAGCTCAGTCTGCACTCTTGTGACCCAGATTGCAGACTAGCAGATCTGCCAGATGGAGATCTGTGTGTGTATGGTGGCCCAGCAAACGGTTGGGTGGTGGCAGGCTAGCTTTTGTTGTGTGTCTGGTGTGTGGACAGTGGGAAGAGTGATTAACACCAGGGTTCTAGCTTGTAGGATAGCTTGAGAAACCCTAGAAGTGTGTGCTTATTGCTAGACTGCTCCCCAATACTTAGTGCACCAGATTGTGTGTAAGATTCGTATCTGCCTGTGTGTGGTCAGCCAGCTGGATTGGAGTGGAGTCTTCCTCTAGTGGTGGCCAGAGGTAGTGTGGGCTGTGAAGGTGTATCACAGCTAGTCTTACTTATTCCCTCATACCCCCCAAGTTACGGAACCACGTCTCAGCTAGTCGCAGTGGGCGTGGGTATCCATGACAGTCACCAGCTCTCTGCTCTCTGCTCACAGAGCTCTGAGAACTGAGCGATCAGCTGTGTTTATCACTCGGTTCTCAGTCTTAGAGCCAGCGGGGGACAGATGTAGCATCAGAAAAATGCTGCATCCACCTAGGTCATTTCTAACTAATATCCAAAAAAAAAAAAATTCCCAAATTTCTCTTTTAACTACTTGACCTCCGGAAGATTTACCCCCTTCATCACCAGGCCATTTTTTGAGATGCGGCACTGCGTAAACTTAACTGATGATTGTGCGGTCGTGCGACACTGTACCCAAAAATATTTATGTCTTTTTTTTCACACAAATAGAGCTTTCTTTTGGTGGTATTTGATCATCTCTGCGTTATCATTTTTTTACGCTATAAACAAAAAGACCGACAATTTTGAAAAAAAAAATATTTTTTTACTTTCTGCTATAAAACGTATCCAATAAAAAAAATGAAAACATGTAATTTCTTCATAAATGTATACCAATGTTTATTATGCTACTTTTTTTTTTTTTTGTAAAAAGTATATATTGATTGCTTTGTGCAAAAGTTATAGTGTCTACAAATTATAGGATATATTTTCGTATTTTTGTTTTTTCCCAAGAGATTCCCTTCATTTGCAGGGATTTATCTCACTTCTTGTTTGGCTATGCGACAGGAAGTGAAGGAATTAAAGCTCCACAAACCCCCCAATATTCTATTCATAATACATGGAATGTAAAGAATGAGGCTGCTGTGACCACTGAAATATAGGAATATAGAACACTCACTTTATTAATTAGTAATAAAGTGTATATGCTATATTTCAATGTTCACAGCACTTCTCACTTTTTAGATTCCATGTATAATGAATAGAATGTTGGGGGCATTGGGAGGGGCTTTTTGTAGTTGGGTTACATATTAGTCTGTACCAGGAGCTCCCACCTCACTTACTACTGTTCTCTGACCTCTGAATCACTTACTGCTGACCTCTGAACTCTGAATCACTTACTACTAATCTCTGAACTCTGCATCTTACTGCTGACCTCTGAACTCTGCATCACTTACTGTTGACCTTTGAACTCCATACTTACCAAATGCCCCGGATTTCCCGGGACATTCCTGGGATTTGGACTCTTTTCCCGAGTTTATTGTTTCCCGGGAAATGTCCAGAGAAATCAGTTTTTTACAAATTTTTGCCGCCGCCGTTAGAGGTCTGCGGCCGGCGGAAACATTGTCTCTGCCGGCCGTCATTTTTAAGGAGACCACGAACGGCTGGGTGGCTAGACGAAGCTCCTGCGTCGCTGCCCACCCTGCGCCCCGCTCCGCCTCGCCCCGCCTACCCCCCCGACCCGCTGCCGGTCTGTTATGGAATGGTAAGGCACCACTGGGGACACCTGATATTAGGGGGGGGCACCGCTGGGGACACCTGATGTTAGGGGGGGCACCGCTGGGGACATCTGATGTAAGGGGGGCTCCGCTGGGGACACCTGATGTAAGGGGGGGCTCCACTGGGGACATCTGATGTAAGGGGGGCTTCGCTCGGGACACCTGATGTAAGGGGGGGCTCCACTGGGGACATCTGATGTAAGGGGGGCTTCGCTCGGGACACCTGATGTAAGGGGGGGCACCGCTGGGTACATCTGATGTAAGGGGGGCTCCGCTGGGGACATCTGATGTAAGGGGGGCTCCGCTGGGGACATCTGATGTAAGGGGGGCTCCGCTGGGAACATCTGATGTAAGGGGGCTCCGCTGGGGACACCTGATGTAAGGGGGGCTCAGCTGGTGACACCTGATGTAAGGGGGGGGGCTCCGCTGGTGACACCTGATGTAAGGGGGGGCTCCGCTGGGGACACCTGATGTAAGGGGGGGCTCCGCTGGTGACACCTGATGTAAGGGGGGGCTCCGCTGGTGACACCTGATGTAAGGGGGGACTCCGCTGGTGACACCTGATGTAAGGGGGGCTCCGCTGGGGACACCTGATGTAAGGGGGGCTCCGCTGGGGACATCTGATGTAAGGGGGGGCTCCGCTGGGGACATCTGATGTAAGGGGGGGCTCCGCTGGTGACACCAGATGTAAGGGGGCCTCCGCTGGGGACACCTGATGTAAGAGGGGGCTCCGCTGGGGACATCTGATGTAAGGGGGGGCTCCGCTGGTGACATCTGATGTAAGGGGGGCTCCGCTGGTGACACCTGATGTAAGGGGGGGCTCCGCTGGGGACACCTGATGTAAGGGGGGGCTCCGCTGGTGACACCTGATGTAAGGGGGGCTCCGCTGGGGACACCTGATGTAAGGGGGGGCTCTGCTGGGGACATCTGATGCAAGGGGGGGCTCTGCTGGGACACATGATGCAAGGACAGACGGCTGGTGGCAGGCGACGTGGCAGGTGACACGCTCAGGGATCCCACTGATTCGGCATTATGGTGAGTTGAATGATTTCATTTTATATTACAATGTAATAATAGAAATAATGCACTTCAATCATCCTGACACCATAACAACCATGGTGCCGGGATGATTGAAGCGCTAACACCAGGTGTTTGGAGTATCTTTATCTGCTGGTTGTTAAACTTTCTAGAATACACATATTTCCATTGTTGTGTAGGATCTGAGCCTGCTTTCCTTCCATCCCTCTCCCCCCCTTTCCCTCTCCATCCCTGATTCATCTCAGACTCTAACCACACCCCCTTTGAGCCACGCCCGCTATTTTGCGTAAACCACACCCATTTTTTGCCGAGGCGTGCTTCGCACGTCGCATTTTTACTTTCCCCCTGTGCCACACCTACAAATGCATGCCCGCCCCCTAATTATAATAAGACTCCTCCTACAGAAAAAAAGTTCTGTCCATAAAAATTTTTTTCAATGTTGCCAACTATGGAACTCTGCATCATTTACTGCTGACCTCTGAACTCTTCATCACTTACTGCTGACCTCTGAACTCTTCATCACTTACTGCTGACCTCTGACCTCTTCATCACTTACTGCTGACCTCTGAACTTTGCATCACTTACTGCTGACCTCTGCACTCAGCATCACTTAGTGCTGACCTCTGAACTCAGCATCACTTACTGCTGACCTCTGAACTCTGAATCACTTACTACTAATCTCTGAACTCAGCATCACTTACTGCTGACCTCTGAATCACTTACTGCTAGTCTCTGAACTCTGCATCACCTACTGCTGACCTCTGAACTCAGCATCACTTACTGCTGACCTCTGAACTCTGCATCACTTACTACTGATCTCTGAACTGTGCATCACTTACTGCTGACCTCTGAACTCTGCATCACTTGCTACTGATCTTTGAACTCAGCATCACTTACTGCTGACCTCTGAATCACTTACTACTAGTCTCTGACCTCTGCATCACCTACTGCTGACCTCTGAACTCAGCATCACTTACTGCTGACCTCTGCATCACTTACTGCTGACCCCTGCATCACTTACTGCTGACCTCTGAATAACTTACTGCTGACCTCTGAACTCTGCATCACTTACTACTGAACACCTGCACTCTGCTTCTATTTTAACTACAACCAATATTCTGCACAATAAAAACCACACCCAATTTTGACCATGGTGCAATGTACGTGGCACACTTTTTTTCTTCCTTAGGAGGGCCCAGCTTATGATACCACACACAGGCCCCATTACATTCTATGTCACTGTTACCCAATATTTTACTGCCGGATAGAATGCAGCATGCTTAAGTGCAGTGCTCTGAATCCTACACCCTTCTCCTTCCCCCCAGTTGGGTTGATTGCATTTGGGCACTGAATGACCTTGTTCCAGTACTAGAGGGGAGCTGCCGAACTGAGTCTTTGCCTCGGGTGAAAGAATGTCTACCTTCACCACTGATCAGGAACATACTGGAGGCAAGGGGTTGTCAAGGTTTAAACCCCCTTGTACATGTGCATCTGCAGGCAAGGAATGTCCCTGCGGAAGATGAGTGGGCCATTGCAGGTGACAGCTTGCTGATGGGCTTGGCCACATGGATTTGAAAGATCATTTAATAACTCCTGAGCTCATATTTATTCCTAAGGAGTTTGGTAGGAGACACTTGGTTGCAGAGGCATAACTAGAACCTTCAGGGCCCCGGTGCGGGAAACCATAAAGGACCCCCTGACCCCCGGCTGGGGCCCTTCCCACTGATCCCAGGGCTCTTTACTCTTTTTGCTGGGCCCTTTATTACGGTCCCACAGCGGGTCCCTTTCACATGTTCTGAACCAGGACCCCTTCCTTTTGTCTTGGGGCCCCCCAAGCTGTCAGAACCCGTAGGGCCCGGTCGCAAGTGCAACCTTTGTGAGCCTGGTGGTTCTGCCACTGGTGTCAGTCGATTTTTATTTTTGTTATTTTATTTTTTATTATTTTTTATCATTTTATTTTATTTTGTTTTGGTGAAGCATCAGGGGTCTAAACAGACCTCTGATGTTTCATATTTGAGACTGAGAAAGGAGATCGAGGGGCCTCAATCTCCATCTCTGCAGCCTTAGCTGCACAGAATGAATGGGCAGAAATAGATCTGTACAGAGCTTCCTGTTCATTCACAAACCAAAGCATAGTAAACAGATTTAGCTATGCTTCAGTACTGATCACTGACTCTAGCCATTCAGAAAGGGAAGGGCCCATTAAATTACATATTTACTGGCCCCTTCCCCACTCTCAATCCCGACATCCCCTGTAGCAGCTAATGGGAGAAGGGAAGCTGGCAGCACTGTGGGGGGGAGGGGGAACCAGGGGAGCACACAGGGGCCTGAGGGCAGCAGGAAACAAGTTCCCCTGGATTGGAGGGGCACAATTCCCCCCATTTTCCACAGGCAATTGTGAACCTATATAGTTACACCCCTGAAACATCCTATCAGAGAGGCAACAGCCTGAGACCATAACAGAGTCTACAGCCACTGCCCCTACACTGGGTTTTAACCCCCCTGGAAGGAACTCCACAAATATATTCATCAATAGCAAACTTTGGTTCCATTGGTCCAGCGCTGTCATCCACACACACCAGATAAGTAGTTTGGTGGAAGCAGTCTAGCTATGGGTGCTATCAGGAGCCTCACTATGGTTAGGATCATTAGTGGTATGGATAATTCATATTTTTACTTGCTAATGCATTCACCCTCTAAATATGTCCTAGTGACAATTGGTTAGAATTCTTACTGATATAGAAAGTGATAGCAAATCCAAAATTTAGAGTTCTCACAAAAACAGCGGTGAAGGAAAATCCTCCAATGGGGACACCTTTCCGGTAACAAAGGTCTAAGAGCAGAATTTCCCTCACTTTGTACAAATTTTCTCTTACTTTCTGTTGCATTTCTTGCGTAAATCTCCCAAATAGATCACAGCAGGCAAAAACGAAACTTCCAGGGGCTGTAACCCTCCTTTACGCTACTCAAAACTGAAGAGAAACATTTTGGCTTTTCAATCACATTAAATCATAAATGTAATTGTAGTGCTACCCCCTAGAGGGCCACAGGATTTCCGGTCCTCCTATTCCTGCATAGCCAGGCAAAACACATTTTCCAACTTTCACATGAAAACAGAAATCAGTCCATGGGCTTGTTTTTGTTGTTTTATTAGGGGAAAACAACTTGGATATGGGAAGAGGGATCATAGAATGCTCAATTTGACTTGATAGAAACAACTTGGGGACACCTTCCTTCACTACATACACAGAAAAATGATGGCAGGGACTGGATTTGAACCCAGAGCCTCTGCTGGTGAGCCACCTGGAATGCTGGACAGTTCCTGAACAATTCCTTGGATGATCCTGTCTTAAACCTAGTTTGTCTTGAACCTTCTCCTATGAATGTCTTGATTTAAGCCATGCCTCTGCATCTCCTGTTTGCCAGATTATTGTGCTCTCTTCAGCCAGTATCTCACTCTTGTCTTCCTTGCTGTCGTCCATATTTTGCTACCACTCGTTATCAACCCTGAGACTCAGAAGGGAATCTGAGAGAGAGGAGTCCTGTTTGTTTGGATTGAAAACAAAGGTTTGCTTTACCTCATGTTTTGTGGGTGTCGGGGACCAGCTCCACACTGTATAGAGAGCAGTGTACTGTTTAGTTTAGTGCTGGACGGCAAGGATTTGTTTTACTGTTTTGTTTATTTTTATGACTTTGCAAACCACCTGTAAATAAAGCTGGCAACCCACCAGATTTTAAAGAAACTGCCTGTACGCTGACCTTCATTTCAAGAAAAGGGGATCCCCACAAGATAATCTCCCCACAATATATATATATATATACATACAGGGCTTTTTTCAGCGGGAACGCGGGTGAACGCAGTTCCAGCACCTCCAGCAATGAATGTATGTATGTATGATCTATTTTTGCATGGGAGTCTATTCTTGCTGGGTAGGACTATTGTTGCTGGTGGGGGGGTCAGTTGTTGCTGGAAGGGATCTACCATTGAGGGAGAGGTCTATTGCTATTTGGCTGCTGGGAGATCTGTTGTTGCTGCTGGGGGTCTATTGTTGCTGGGGTGTTTTTTTGGTGTGGGGGAGCATTGTTGGTGGGGGGGGGGGCAGTCTATTGTTGTGTATGGGATCTATTGTTGCATAGGGAGGTCTATTGTTTTTTGGGGGGATCTATTGTTTTGGGGGGTGGTGTACTGTTGCTGGGGTGGGGTCTATTGTTGCTCACAGCAGGGATTCTATTTTACTGTTTTGTTATCATTACCAAATTCTGTTATCATTAACAAACCACTAAGTAGTACAAAATGATACTTGGTTCTGTACTCTCTAAAAGGGGCGGTACTGGGAGGTATGTAGAAGGAGGAACCAAGGGACATTGCTCAGAGGTGGGTAGGGGGCAGAAACGACGGCTGACTCGGAAGGCATGAGTTCCTGCATCTATTCTCTGAGAAAAAAAGCCTTGTGTATATATATATATATATATATATATATATATATATATATATATATATATATATATATATATATATATATATATTATTATTATTATTATTAAACAAGATTTATATAGCGTCAACAGTTTACGCAGCGCTTTACAATGTATAAGGGGGACAACACAATTACAGTACAGTTCAATACAAAAGGTACAGGAGGGTCCTGCTCGTAGAGCTTACATTCTAAAGGGAGGGGGTGGTGGTACAAAAGGTAATAGCTGCAAAGAATGATTTGATGGGGGTGGCTCAGGGACAGTTATGTGGGTGTGGGATAGGATATATATATATTATATATATATATATTATATATATATATATATATATATATATATATATATATATATATATTTAAAATTCCTTGTGATATCTGTTCAAAGGCTTCCAGTAACAAGGTGACAACACACTAATCTTGTCCCCCGGTGGTGCTCTTGTGTTGTCATCTTGTCATGTGGGCTTCTGTTGGAGACCGCCAGGTGGCATGTGATTAGCTGGCTTGAGCTGCAACAAAGGGTACAAAAGCTGACAACATGTATTTTATGTAAAAAAGGTAATTGTTTATAGTACAAGGTGCTTTGGCAGAATAAATGTCAGTCAGTTAGGGTTTACATATACTTTACCATTTTTCATTTAGATCCCACAGTAATGAAATATCTACACAGTTAATTAATAAAAAATTCCATTTACCTAGCAATAATTTCAGAATTTGCAAAACGGTTATATGTGAGTTATGCAGAGCACAGCAATGTAATTAAACACAGTTGACGTCACATTATAGATTGCATTAAAGAATGTTTATTAAATGCATTTTTCTGGGGTAGTGCAAAGGGCAATGACTGCGCACAAAGTGTGATAACCATGGCAGCCAATCAGAGTTCTTGTTTTTTCTTCATTTAATATCAGAAAACTGATAACTGTTTGCTCAGGGTATTTTGCAGTTAAATAGGGCTGCAACTAACGATTATTTTCATAATTGATTAGTTGGCCGATTATTGTTTCGATTAATTGGTTAATAACCCTAAAAAAAAGTGTGGTGTATAATTTAGTTAATATGTAAAGTTTAAAAAAAAAAGGCCATTTATTCTTAAATATCTCTATCCAGGGGTAAATATAAATAACCAACTATATGGTTGGGGAGCAAAATATCTAATCCACTCTGGGAATAACAGACAGAAGAGATATACTGTATATACTATTAGAGGAGATATACTGTATATATTATTAGAGGAGAGATATACTGTATATACTATTAGAGGAGATATACTGTATATACTATTAGAGGAGAGATATACTGTATATACTATTAGAGGAGATATACTGTATATACTATTAGAGGAGAGATATACTGTATACCGTATATACTCGAGTATAAGTCGAGTTTTTCAGCACATTTTTTTGTGCTGAAAGTGCCCCCCTCGACTTATACTTGAGTCAAGCACTTTTATGCAGCAAAAAATGTCATTTTCCGAACCGACTAGCACTAAGTGGCCCCGAGATACGGGGCCCCAAAATCGGTTCGGAAAATGTCATTCTCTGCTGCAGAAAAGTGCTTGACATTTTCTGAACTGTCTTTGGGGCCTCGTATCTCAGGGCCACTTGGTGCTAGGAACCCCAAATTTGATGTGCAATCCCAGTGGAACTGGTACCATAACATATCCAAAGATGGAGTTCCTAGCATCAAGTGGCCCCGAGATACAGGGCCCCAAATCCGGTTTGGAAAATGTCATTCTCTGCTGCAGAAAAGTGCTTGACATTTTCTGAACCGATTTTTGGGGCCCTGTATCTCGAAGCCACTTGGTGCTAGAAACCCCAGCTTTGGATATTTTATGGTGCTAGTTCCACTGGGTTTGTACACCAAATTTGGGGTTCTTAGCACTAAGTGGCCCCAAGATACGGGGCCCCAAAGTCGGTCAACTGTGTCCATCTGCAGCAATGTCATTTTGGGACCCTTTGGGTTCAGAGACCCCAAATTTTGGCTGCAGCTAGGCGGCATCTAGGAACCCTTAACTACTGAGTTTGAAGTTCGGGGGGCCTATGGCTGCAAATGGGCACAGTGAGGCATGCAAATGGGCACAGTGAGGCTGCAAATGGGCATTGTTGACCCTCTTTTCCACTTACAGTAGCTGTGCATTTCTCACCCTCGTCTTATACTCGGGTCAATAAGTTTTTCCCATTTTTTTGTGGTAAATTAGGGCCTCGACTTATACTCGGAACGACTTATACTCAAGTATATACGGTATACTATTAAGGGAAATATACTTTATAAACTATTAGAGGAGATATATACTGTATATACTATTAGAGGAGATATATACTGTATATACACTATTAGAGGACATATACTGTATGTACTATTAATATACTGTATAAACTATTAGAGGAGAGATATACTGTATATGCTATTACAGAATATATACTGTATATACTATTAAAGGGTGGTTCTGGTAAATATCATCAGACTCAGAGATCAAAATTTTTTATTTAAAAAAACAATGTCTTCCTTCAAAAAAAAAAAAGTAATGTTTTAAGAAAGTTTGTTCGATTTTCTAATCGTTAGTAGGGTCAAATCGACGTTCATGTTCAACCACAGTGATGGGAAAATTTGGAAATAATAGAAAACTTCTTGGTCAAAGGAATTTTCAGACAGTATGTGGTTTTCGTTAACAAATTACGTTCATTTTAAAAACAGAGGGGGTTATTTACTAAAGGCAAATCCACTTTGCACTACAAGTGCACTTGGAAGTAAAGTCGCTGTAGATCCGAGGGGGACAAGCAAGGAGAATAAAAAACAGCATTTTAACTTTCACATGATTGGATGATAAAATCAGCAGAGCTTCCCCTCATTTTAGATCTACCCCTTAGATTTAGAGTGACTGCACTTCCAAGTGCACTTTCATTGCACTTTCAAGTGCACTTGTAGTGCAAAGCGGATTTGCCTTTCGTAAATAACCCCCAGAGTGTTAAAAACAAGTGAAAATTTCAAACAACATTCTTTCATTCAGTGAATGTACAAAGATTCATCTGAATATTCTCGTCTGAAAATTGATCGGTGTGGCCAGCAGAAGGCTCGGTACACACCTATGCAGTTTGCTTTTGATCTGTTTCTGCAGTGCTTTTTGCTGTGCGTTTTAATTTTTGCACACGTGATTTTGCTGCAATTTGCATTTTTGTGGGCCAATTTGTTGTTGGGCAGATTAAAAAACAGAAATTGCTGCAAAAACGCATTACATGATTTTCTGCAGCTTCTCTATGGAAGTATATTGAACCAAAAAAGCACCGTTTTGCGTTAAAAAAAAGTCCCTGACCCTTTCCAAATACGCAGTGGCTGAAAAAAGCATAGATGTGAACGTGTCCCATAGGAAACTGTAGTGCGTTTCTGCAAAAAGTATAAAAAAACACATAGATGTGAACCAGGTCTAAGACGTTTAGTAACATAATGGGGTTAAAAAAACTAAAATTAGCCCTTTATAGTACAAAAAAAGCAGATAATCACTACTGTAAGGGGTTCATTTTTTTTACTGTACAACAGTGAAAGTAATATTTACAGTAGTGATTAGTTGCTCTTTTTGTACTATAAAGGGCTCATTTTAGTTTTTTTTTTTAACCCCATTATGTTACTGGCCGATTAATCGATTATGAAAATAGTAATGATTCATTTCATAATCGATTAGTTGTCGATTAATCGATTAGTTGTTTCAGCCCTACAGTTAATAAAGTATATGTTAGAGCAAAAAAAAAATGTACTAAATGTACTATATCTCTGCAATACATTCACATTTCTCCATGTTTTATCCATTTAAAGACCCTGCAAGTACAGAAAAACACCTGTTGTGCTTCCAGAAATGCACTCAGCTCCCCCACCCAATTTGTGGGCATTTCTGTGGATGGTGCGGTGTCAGCCCTGCCTAGTTTTCTTTTGCTAAACTATTTAAACAACCCCCATCCTATTTTTTACAACATAGGCACTAATTATTGTGTAGTCCCAAGATAAGAGCTAGGAGGGATCATTACTTTTCCTAAGATAACACAGGAAGTGTGCATTCAGAGCATACATCAGTGCTTTATGCAACCCCTGGTGCACTACCACTTACAGCCTTCTCTTCTAATGCATCTCAGTAGACAGCTGTATGCGGTGCCAGTGGTTCCCAGGGGTGTCATTATGCAGGCTCTGCATGCTTTATGGCTTCTGTGCAGTGGTGGTCATACACCGATAAATTATTAATTTCTTTTCCAATTGATCACAAAATAATATTCTTCCAATAGGAATAATCAATTGATAGTCGACAACCCATCCCATCAATATGGCCCCTTCAATAAATGACAGATTTCCTTTCTGATTGTTCTCTTTCAATAGGAATAACCAATGTATGGTTGACAACCCATTCAATCAATATGCAGCATATCAAAATACAGCCGTAACATACAATCTAAAATTACTGATCACATCTCTGTATCCAGCACGTAATCTCAAAAACTGATTGATTGAAATATGATCATATTCACAAACAAAGTATCCCAGTGCTTCCCACTGATGCAAAATAATCAATATTGCACCCCGGCTGATTTGATTTTTTCCAATTCAATTGAGAGGGGAGAGGGGATATTACAATGGGTGTGTATTGTGGAAGTAAATAGAATATGAGCAAGACATACACTATATTGTCAAAAGTATTGGGACACCTGCCTTTACACGTACATGAACTTTAATGGTATCCCAGTCTTAGTCCGTAGGGTTCAATATTGCGTTGGCCCACCCTTTGAAGCTATAACAGCTTCAACTCTTCTGGGAAGGCTGTCCACAAGGTTTAGGAGTGTGTCTATCGGAATGTTTGACTATTCTTCCAGAAGCACATTTGTGAGGTCAGGCACTGATGTTGGACAAGAAGGCCTGGTTCGCAGTCTCCACTCTAATTCATCCCAAAGATGTTCTATCAGGTTGAGATCAGGACTTAAGTTCCTACACCCCAAACTCGTTCATCCATGTCTTTATGGACCTTGCTTTGTGTACTGGTGCGCAGTCATGTTGAAACAGGAAGGAGCCCATTCCCAAATTGTTATCACAAAGTTGGGAGCATGAAATTGTCCAAAATGTCTTGGTATGCTGACACCTTAAGAGTTCCCTTCACTGGAACTAAGGGGCCAAGCCCAACCCCTGAAAGACAACCCCACGCCATAATCCCTCCTCTACCAAATGATTTGGACCAGTGCACAAAGCAAGGTCCATAAAGACATGGATGAGTGAGTTTGGGGTGGAGGAATTTGACTGGCCTGCACAGAGTCCTGACCTCAACCCGATAGAACGCCTTTGGGATTAATTAAAGGGGAGACTGCAAACCAGGTCTTCTCGTCCAACAGTGTCTGACCTCACAAATGTGCTTCTGGGAGAATATTCAAACATTCCCATAGACACACTCCTAAACCTTGTGGACAGCCTTCCCAGAAGAGTTGAAGCTGCAAAGGGTGGGTCAACTCAATATTGAACCCTACGAACTAAGACTGGGATGCCATTAAAGTTCATGTGCGTGTAGCCATGCCCCCATATGGGTTTGCTGTATGTAGTGGTTCACCTTTCACCCTGCCCAGCCAGACATCAATTTCTCAGTCATTTAGAGTCATAAACTTGGTTGGGAATTATGGGATGCCCTGAAATATTCAGTGCAAACTTGCTTGGGACTTCTATATACACTCCAGTATATACACCTCAATCTTTTCTCGAGCACAAACACTTGGTGCACACAGTTTCTCCTCCAGCACTTCACTTGCTGCAGACTAGCTAGCACTGCAGGGACCTCGGGCCCCTGTGGTGCAGAAAAAGTTCAGGTGCCAGCTGTCCTCTATTCAGCTACCACTCCCAGATAGCTCAGTTCTCTCTTCTGGTTCTGCACCCATCTTAACCGCAATCTCCCATTTCTCTCATGCGTGCCTCCCCAGTCCTCCCAACTGTGCTCACTTACCAGCCTTCCTGGGTGCAACCAGTTGTCCTCCCTGGAGACTCTTAGAAGTGTTATCTCCCGCTGTCCTCTACTTTCTCTCACATGTGCCTCTCTCCCAGGATCTCGTCACTCCTCCTGGATGCACCCGAGCCCCAACCCAGAGTCACCCCCCCCCCCCCCCCCCAGACTGGGGAGCTCCCCGTGGGCCCCAACAGCCTCCATACTCTCTCACTCCAGCTTTTCCACCTGATAATTCCTCACCAACTGGGCTGACTCCAGGTATTTAAAAGAGAAGTATTTTTCAACAATGTCATGAAGGGGAGGGGCTTAGTCATTATCACATAAAGTGCAGAAATGTGCCCATTATATGCACCCTCACTGTGCCCATCAAATGCGGCCTGTACAGTGTGGAGGGTGTACAGAGTTGGTGAAGGGTATTAGTATATACAGGAAGGAAGGTAGGTGTATATAGGACAGAAGATGTATATCTGCAGTGAGGGATGATGGAGGAAGGTCTCTTTATACAGGAAGGAAGGTGGGTATATACAGCTATATATACACCCACCTTCCTTCCTGTATATAGAGACCTTCCTCCAACATCTCTGACTGCAGATATACATCATCTATCCTGTATACAGCTATATACACCCACCTTCCGTCCTGTATAAAGAGACCTTCGTCTTGCAGATGATGATGATGTTCTTTCAGGAACTCCCTCTGTGTCCTGGCTCAGGGGATGGCGTCTGACCTCCGTCATACTGCGCCGCAGCATATCCGGATCTGAAGTGCAGGTAAGGCTGAAGTATCAGGAACAGCCTCCAGGCCGTGGTAGATAGGAAGCTATACTGTCCGCAGATGTCCCTCTGTATGCAGCTGTAGATAGCCCTCTCCTATGCAGGCCGCGACTCGCCCGCAGCTCACACTGGCACAGAGCTCCTGCTGGCAGATCTAGACCAACGTCCCAAGAGACCTTCCTCCATCATCACTGAAAGGTATGCCACTTGACTTCAGGACTTCCTGTGATTAGGCCTAGGCAGCGACGAGTGCTCCTTGCTTCCTCCTCCTCCAGTCCTTCGTAAGCGTTTCTACACCAGTCCATTCCACTTGAGTGGGTGACGCCAGTGTCCCGCCGGCCAGATCTATATCTCATAGTCTGCACAGGGACTAGAGGCTGAAGCAGAGCGGCCAAGCCATCGCATTGGATGATCGGGGGTGAGGGAGGGACGATCAGAGAGCTGTAGCCAGCAATCACTCAGCAGACTCACAAAAAAAAGTCAGCAGCGGCCGCAGCGGACCCTTGCCGATTCCAGGGGGGGGTGGATCGGTGGACACCCATGTGATGGCCATCTCATTTCTTGAGGCCCGAAAATGCCAGGACAGTACAAATACCCCTAATTGACCCCTTTTTGGAAAGTAGACAGTAAAAGGTATTTAGTAAAAGGCATAGCGAGTTTTTTGAAGTTGTAATTTTTTTGTCACAATTATTTGAAACATGAAGAAATAAAAAAACCCCAAAAACTGTCACCAGTGTAGTAAAGCGTTATCATCTAACTGGTGTGGCAGTGATTAGGGACCCTGACTGCTGACAGTATGTAAAAAAAAAAAAAGTCTTATTTTTTTTTCTATTTTTTTTTTTTTTTCTATTACATTTTTTTCTTTTTTTCCTTTTTTTTTTTTTTTTTAGTGAATTTCCCTGGTATAAGCAACCATTTTTACTGAATTAAACTGGTTCATTCAGTGTCTTTTGTTGTAATTAGCTGTGATTGGCCAAAGCCAATCACATCGTACAGATGAACTGTGATTGGCCCTGTCTGTGCCATGTGATCACTGTGACCAATCACAGCTAGCAACACATTTGTATACAATAGATGGCATGAAAGGAAGACATCCATTGTTTACAACTGTCATGTGATCTGCTGTGATTGGTCACAGCGATCACATGACACTGGCAGCAGACCGGCACAGTGATCAGTCATTGGCTGTTTCCGGTGGACACAGCTGGGAACAGATTGCTTTGCTGCGTGGCCCTGTGAGAGGCGCATTCTTGGCCGACATCATATGACGTCCTCCCAGAATAACAGTGCTCCTACCTGGCCATCATTTTACTATATGCCAGGTGGAAAGGTGTTAAGGAAGTTCAAACTAAGTAGATTAAAAAATGTATGGATGTGCTGTCTGTCAATGACTTTAGAAAGGAGACAGATGAATGCCATTGAAGGTACAGAATATGTTATTTTTTCTACTTTTTGGGTTTAGTAACACATTGCATTGGAACTTTACGTCCAGCAGTGATATTGTATCATTTGTGACAGCGCTATGCCCTGCCATGGTAGGAAAAGGAGTATAATGTATGTCACAAAGGGTTGTCACTGATGCAGGCTGAGGGGCTCCAGAATGTCTATTCTGAGTGAAAAAACCTTGTTTTGCAGTTTTTGCTGGGAATGGTAACTCCTGAATTGGGTGCTGGAGTCCAGAGACTTCGAAGAGTATTGGGAGGGATGAAGCCTCTGACCCTGTGCCCACGTTCTACTAAAGATCAGCAGCCTGATGGTGCAGATGTGTACAGCCTTTTTAATCAAGGGGCTGCCTCTGATTCAGGGCTTTTTCCCCTGGAAACAAGCTGCTTCAGGAGCAGCGAAAGTGTGTGAAAGACACTAGGAGAGTGTCTACCAGTGGCAGCCGCTCATACAGGGCGCAGGGGCATTGCCCTTTAATCCATGCGCCCGACCTCTAATCTACATGTAGGGTGCCGGACGCATGGATTTCAATAGATTTTTTTTTAAGCACATGATTAGAGCCTGAGGCTCTAATTGGCTTCAAAAAGGGTGGGCTTGGGGTGCAGAGCACTGCGCCTGAGCCCTCCCAGTTGTGTGACATTAACAAATTAATATATTGTTAATGTCTTCCTGTTTCTCCTTGCAGCCAATCAGGCAGCTGAGACCCAATTGGCCAGGAGTCCTGATTGGCTGGGAGGAAAAGCGACCGCCAGGACTCAGGAGGAGACACGTGGAGAAGCCGCAACCTGGATGGTATAAGTTCGGGGCTGGTCTCGCGGGGGGCCTGGCGGGCACCGGGCGAGCAAAGCAGCGATCGATCAAGCAACAGGGGTTGGAGGGAAGCGGCGATCGATCGAGTGCTGGGGGCGGGAGGTGGTTGCCTCCCCCCCAAAGACAAATGCACCTCAAAAAGCACTGCAGAAACGGATCAAAATTAAACTGCATAGGTGTGAACCGAGCCTTAGGCAGGAGCCTGTGCAGCCCAAGTGGGCATTTCATGTGTCGCCAAGCTGACTGAAACAATCTGTGCAATGACAGGCTCAGGAACCACAAGGTCTAGATAGCCAGGAGGCTGGAAAACCTATGTTATAATGATGAAAGCCCTGGCAAGGGTAACCCTGAGAGTTACTTTTGAATTTTTCTTTTAAATAAAAGTCGGCCTCAAGCCTTGAAAATGTACTTCCCCGGCTGATCTGAACTTTGATGGAAAGCAATCAACTTTTTTTATATTCTCAGAATTATCTTTTTATGTCAAGGGTGCGTCTTACTGTTAGTGACATTTGGAGTAGAACTGTGGCCAGGCTATAGAATGTCAAATAGTTACATACTATATTCCTAACAAGCTTATAGTGGGAGTAAACATCTTTTTTAGAAATGGCCTGGACAGGAAGAGGGTGAAACATGTCAGTACTGAAGTGGTTAATCATTATTGTCAGACCTTTGTATATTAGCAGCCTTACCTCTAAGGCTGGGTGTATACCAGAAAAATGTGGTTTTCATTTAGTCCATTCATTCCAAAATCGAATGTTAAAAGCAAACCAAATCTTGAACTACATTCAAACATTTGAATATTCTGAGAATTTTCATACAAATATTCTTTAATTGAATTCTCTAATTTTCTATAATTTTCGTTGTAATTTCTAATAGCTTTATAGCCCATACACACAGTTAGGAAATCGCACTAAAAATACGGCTTTTGAAGTGATCGTACGATAATCTGATTGTTAGCACACAGCTTTCGAGAGCCGATCATGACAATTAATTTGATATTATCTGATGGGACAAGCGCGAAAATTTTGCTCATACGTTTAATCAATACAGTTGTCGTTCAGATACAATGCAAATACACTACAACACATTACTTAACTTCCGAATTTTTATTCTGTCGTACAAGAATTTTTTCGTCACTTTAGTAAACTCTTAATTTTCGATATGAGATTAGCATGCAAAAAAAAAAAATGGATGATCATTTGTCTGATAATCTCAGCATGTGTAAGAGGTACAGTTGGGCTAACAGTTCGAGCCGAGCAAAAGTTTGGCCCAAACATCACCTGTTCACCCTTTCGGCAAACACCCAAATTTGCGGGGGGTTCGGCGGGATGTTCACCCACCGAGCGATCCGCAATGCACCCAGTGCATTCTAAGCCCTGATTGGGCAGATCTTTGCCCAATCAGGGCACAGTGAATAGGTGGTTGTTAACCAATTGCCGACCAGCCACTGCAGTTTTACTGCGGCAGAATGGCATGGCTGGGCGAAACGACGTTATGTTACGTCACTTCGCCATTTGGCCACTAAGGGCGTGCACGCGCCTGCTGCTCGCCCCTGGAACCGATGCGAGTGCCCGGCGGGCATCCGCGATCGCTCGTGATACAGCGAGAACTGGGATCTGTGTGTAAACACACAGATCACGGTTCTCTGAGGGGAGAAGAGAGAGATTGTGTGTTCATACAAAGTATGAACACCGATCTCTCTCTTCCCCTAGCAAGCCCTCCCATCCCCCCTACAGTTAGAACAGTGGTCATCAACCCTGTCCTCAGGACCCACTAACAGGCCAGGTTTGCAAGATAACTGAAATACATCACAGGTGATATAATTTGCTGCTCAGTGATTGCAGTATTCTAGTCTTTATCCCAAGGTAATACATAAAATCTGGCCTGTTAGTGGGCCCTGAGGACAGGGTTGATGACCATTGAGTTAGAACACAGAGAGGGAACACAGTTAACCCCTTGATCGCCCCCTAGTGTTAACCCCTTCCCTGCCAGTGACATTTTTACAGTAATCAGTGCATTTTTATAGCACTGATCGCTGTATAAATGCCAATGGTCCCAAAAATGTGTCAAAAGTGTCCGATGTGTCCGCCATAATGTCACAGTCCCGATAAAAATCGCAGATCGCCGCCATTACTAGTGAAAAAAAATAATAATAAAAATGCTATAAATCTATCCCCTATTTTGTAGAAGCTATAACTTTTGCACAAACCAATCAATATACGCTTATTGCAATTTTTATTACCAAAAATATGTAGAAGAATACATATCGACCTAAACTGTGAAAAAATTTGCTTTTTTAAAAAAAAAATGGGGATATTTATTATAGCAAAAAGTACAAAATATTGTGTTTTTTTCAAAATTGTCGCTCTTTTTTTGTTTATAGCGCAAAAAATTAAAACCGCAGAGATGATCAAATACCACCAAAAGAAAGCTCTATTTGTGGGGAAAAAAGGACGTCAATTTTGTTTGGGTGCAGCACGACCGTGCAATTGTCAGTTAAAGCGACGCAATGCTAAATTGCAAAAAATGGCCTGGTCATTCAGCAGCCAAATCTTCCGGGGCTGAAGTGGTTAAAGCGGTAGTAAACCCATCCTGTTCAATTTCAGGCATATTAATCATTCCAAACTAGTGAACTGGATGCTATATATGGATCTCTTCCTACCTTCTTCCTTTCAATGTAATTCTTCCTTTTCTGAGCAATGACGTCACCGGCGTATGCACACTTTGTTCCATTTCTCAGGCAAGCTCTTAATGCCAGAAAAATGGTGTTTACATGCCGGAGTTACGTCATTTCCTTTGCTCTGTGTCAGCTCCGAGATTCCGTGAGTAATACAGCAGCAGGTCAGCTCCGATTCCTGGAGCACAGTTGTTAGGGTAATCCGGCAATGAGGCTTGCTTGATAATTACTGTGCATGTACGAGATTATGGACGTGGAGAGGGAGTAAGGGCGGAAATAAAACACGTATTGGACACGGAAGACAGCAGTCACTATGGTGGCGGCTGCAGACGAAAAGGAGCTTTCCAAAAAAATTATGTTTATTTAAGTAAGGAGCATACTATACACTCTCCCTATGCGGCGCATTGCTTCAAAATAACTAAATTCATTTCATTATTTGAAATTTAGGGTAGAAATATCTGAGTTTACTACCGCTTTAAGGAGCGGGATGGGAAGCCGGCCGCGGTGTCCTAAACAACGGTTGAGTCATCAGCTGTCAATTGGCTTCCCCGCTGACAGCTGAATGAAAAAAAAAAACATTGCCGGCAATAGAAGTAAAAAAAAAACAGCGTGGGGGTCCCCCCCTATCCATACCAGGCCTTTTGGGTTGTTGGGAAGAGGCCCTTGTCCCCATCAGCAGAGCCCCCCAAAGCACCCCCCTATGTTGAGGGCATGTGGACTGGTATGGTTCGGGGGGGGGGCACTCGCTCATTCCCCCCCTTTCCAGGCCTGCCGGGCTGCATTCTCAGATAAGGGAGTGCTATGGCTTTTGGGGGAGACCCTGTTTTTTTGTTAAATTTTGGCATGGGGTTTCCCTTAAAATCCATACCAGACCCAAAGGATCTGGTATGGATTGGGGGGACCCCCATGCCATATTTTTTACATTTTTTTTATTGTCGGTAATGTTATTGTATTTTTTTTCTTTATACTGTAAATGTCAGTTTTGCTGCAGCATTTTCTATACACAGTACAGATGCACCACTTCACAGGCAGACTAAGGGACCACCAACCCCCGCCCCCCCCCCCCCCCCCGGCACTATATTTAGAGGAATTTTTCATTTTTATTGTTTCATTTTAAGCATTGTTAAAATCACTGCTCCTGTAATCTTAAAAAAAAAAAAAAGCATTGACACATGTCCCCAGGACAGTACCTGGGCACCCATACCCTTTTAATGGTCAATTACTTACATGTAAGCCTTCAAAATGGGCACTTTCGATTTTTCAAGTTTGGGTCCCATAGACTTTAATAGGGTTTGATGTTCGGGTCCGAAGCTTTGAGATGTTCGAGAGTTCTGATGCGAACTGAACCGGGGGGGGGGGTGTTCAGCCCAACCCAAATAATGGTAGCATAACAGTTTCTTGCAGCAGCACTGTCAGAGACTAGACCTCTACCGTGTGCTCTTTATCAGTATCGCCACTGACCTCAGCAAGGCATCAGTGCCTATACATTACAGATGGTAGCATTGTTATTGCAAATTAGTGTTAACTGACATGACATTCTTACTTCTCCTGTGTAACTCAGGTGTGACTCAGCCATGGTCACACCTGGATGCAGCAGATATGAGGCAGGTGTATGGGTTACTGAGGTCAGGAATAGAAGTTATAGTGACAGAAGTAGGAGATTTGGGAGAGTTTCCGGTCTGACCTGTGTCTGCTACCTAAGCCAGATGCTCTGATAATCACCAAAATTAATATTTTTTTTACTGCTAAGTGACATCTTGAAAAGTTTTATGTTCTGAATCAGCTTGTGTTATGGATTGGTATCCAGGACTAACAAATGACGTAGATGAGTGCTCCACTGGGATGACAATGTATGTATCTCTTGGCTGGATAGGTGTGTTGTCCACAACAATTTTTCACGGAGCCACGCCTTGCAAATACATACTTGAACCTGGGATTTAATGGGTGCTGGAACAACCTGAGAACTTGTGAATTTGCTGAATAGTCCACAATCAGTATGAATTTGAACCCTCTAAAATCAAGTATATACCATTTCTTCATCCCTTGATAAAATATATATATCTTCTTTATATTTCATATCTGGGACCTATTTGAAATGCAGGTTTTTCCCCTGATTTAACCACTTCCTACCTGCAATCTGTAGTTCAACATTCCCCTCCAGTGTCAAGGGAATGTTAATCTAGGTCCTCTACAGCCTTGTACACATGGTACGATTGTTGGCCAACCGAGCGTCTGATTTTTGTCAAAAGGGCGTGTGCCAGGATCTTGTCTTGCATATTAACATTTTACACAATTGTGCCACAAACACGAACGTAAAGACGTACTATGAGGAATTTCAGCTCTTGAGCACCACCCTTTGGGCCCCTTCTGATAATTTCGTGTTTGGTGAGCATTGATTCTGAGCATGCGTGTTTGTACTTTCGACGTTTGTGTGACGGATTTGTGTACTGACCATATGAAAATCTGACGTCAAACTGTTGTCCGCCGAAAATTTACTAGCCTGTCATCCAACATTTGTTGGCTGAAAATTGGACAACAGTTGTCAAAAGGAGCGTACTAATGGTAGGGTTTTAGGACAACAGTCTGTCAACAGACAACTCCCTGCCAACAATCGTATCGTGTGTACAAGGCTTTAGACTGTGTGTGGTTGCTGGCTGTCAGACTGCACTGTTAAACTGACAGCTCTGGTTTTCTCTAAGGCCCTGTTCACACTTGAGCATTTTTTAGCTTGTAAAACGCTTGGCTCTGAAGCTCCAAAATGACCAACAAGCAAAATCCTATTATTTTCAATGGCCCCTGTTCACATAAAGAGTTCCATAAAAGCACATAGATTCGCGTATGCTATCTTAATTATATGGATATGGAGCGAAGGCATAAACCT
The DNA here is from genome assembly GCF_042186555.1 of Aquarana catesbeiana. NCBI lineage: Eukaryota > Metazoa > Chordata > Amphibia > Anura > Ranidae > Aquarana > Aquarana catesbeiana. The sequence goes on along the minus strand of NC_133335.1, from coordinate 85,988,169 downwards.
GACAGTCTCTCGGATTTCGTGGAATGTTGTTTATTGTAAGAAAAAACATATAATCCTAATTAAAACATAACATAAAGGCTATGCAAACCAGTGGTGTCAATGTGGTATCCACAATAGCCAGTGGCTCAAACCGCTTACTTGCCCTCAGATGGAAAGGTCCTGTATGTGTCTTTGTGCCTGCAAGTACCAGCGTTGGTGTGTGATGGCTGGACTGGGTCGATGGATCAGGGGGCAGATGGAGCAAGTAAGCGATTTGAGCCACTGGCTATTGCGGATACCCCATTGACACCATTGGTTTGCATAACCTTTATGTTATGTTTTAATGAAGATTATATGTTTTTTCTTACAAGAAACAAAAATTTTATTCCACAAAATCTGAAAGACTGTCAGGTTTATGCCTTCACTCAGAATATCCATAAAATTAAGATAGCATACCTGGATCTAAGTGCTTTAATGGTAATACACAGTCTTTTCTAAGATTTTTATTTAAACATATAAAAGAGGTCAACTAAAGGTAAATAATATTAACATGTGCTACTGTGTTAAAAATTGTGTCGTTTTTATTTTTTTAATATACAGAATCTCACAACCTCACATTTTTGTAATTATTTTATTATATCTTTTCATGTGACAACACTGAAGAAATGACACTTTGCTACAATGTAAAGTAGGGAGTGTACAGCTTGTATTATGTACACACGGTCGGATTTTCCGACGGAAAATGTGTGATAGGACCTTGTTGTCGGAAATTCTGACCGTGTGTAGGCTCCATCACACATTTTCCATCGGATTTTCCGACACACAAAGTTTGAGAGCAGGATATAAAATTTTCCGTTGTTGGAAATTCCGATCGTGTGTACACAAATCCGATGGACAAAGTGCCACGCATGCTCAGAATAAATAAAGAGATGAAAGCTATTGGCCACTGCCCCGTTTATAGTCCCAACGTACGTGTTTTACGTCACCGCGTTTAGAACGATCGGATTTTCCGACAACTTTGTGTGACCGTGTGTATGCAAGACAAGTTTGAGCCAACATCCGTCGGAAAAAATCCTAGGATTTTGTTGTCGGAATGTCCGAACAAAGTCCGACCGTGTGTACGGGGCATTAGAGTGTAAATTTTCTGTCCCCTCAAAATAACTGAACACACAGCCATTAATGTCTAAACCGCTGGCAACAAAAATGAGTACACCCCTAAGTGAAAATGTCCAAATTGTGCCCAAACTGTCAATATTTTGTGTGGCCACCATTATTTTCCAGCACTGCCTTAAACCTCTTGGACATGGAGTTCACCAGAGCTTCACAAGTTGCCACTGAAGTCCTCTTCCACTCCTCCATGACGACATCACAGAGCTGGTGGATGTTAGAGACCTTGCGCTCCTCCACCTTCCGTTTGAGGATGCCCCATAGATGCTCAATAGGGTTTAGGTCTGGAGACATGCTTGGCCAGTTCATCACCTTTACCCTCAGCTCTTTAGCAAGGGAGTGTCATCTTGGAGGTGTGTACAAGCTGTACACTCACTACTTTACATTGTAGCAAAGTGTAATTTCTTCAGTGTTGTCGCATGAAAAGATAGAATAAAATATTTACAAAAAGGTGACGGGTATGTACTATATGTACTGTATGTACATGGGTAGAACCATATTTATCTATTACATATCTAACATCTGATTTCTTATTTATAGTTCTTTTGGGTCCTCTGTTTCGAGGCTTGTGTCTGCATTTTTATCTAGTGACAGGTTCACATTAAACTTCTGACCTTTTTGGCTTTTCCACAAATATTCGTGACTGCTGATCTCCCTTAATACTTATTCATGAAGGAAGAATGTTTTACAGTGTGACTCAGATTCTGAATCTTCACTATCCTCAGTAGCCTGGCTTGTTAACTTGTCCTCTATTCTTTGAAGTCTAAGCCAAAGATAGAAGAGTAAGCATCAGATCTTGATCTTCTTCTCTCCTATAAGCCACCAAAATGTATAGACCGATATACATAAAACTGTTTTTGCTTTTGGTGGATTTAGAGATGTTGGTAAGTTAAATTTATTAGGTAAAGAGCATTCATAGGTGTAAATAAAATGTCACACACACAGAGGCTTACCCTACAGATCGCTTATTGACGATAATGTTTAGACAATGAAGCTTGGATTTAATAATGCTATTAAAAATGTAAGTACAATGGAATAACAAGAAATATGTTACAATGTAGTCTATGATTGTGAAACATTAAGAAGAACTAATTAAAAAAACCTAAAGTTGGATGAGAAGGTTCTGTAGGGGAAGGGGCAGTGGGTCAGAGGCGTATCTAGTGAAAATGGCGCCTATGGCAAGCACTGAAATTGCACCTCTGTGCGACGAAGACAGAGAGGGACACCAGGGACAGAGAGAGACGCTGAGGACAGAGAGGGATGCCAGGGACAGGGAGAGATACTGGGGACAGACAGAGAGGGACACAGTGTGATGAGGACAGAGAGGGACGCTGGGGACAGAGAGGGATGCAGTGCAGACAGGGGATACAGGAGGGGGACGGCGGGGGGGAGAAGAGGACACCATGTGGGGGTGGGGACACAGGGGGATACTGTGGGGGGACCAGGAGACTATCATGGGGCCTCCTGCGGTCCTATTGGGGCCCAGGCCCCCCATAACTGTACTGATTGCCCCTCCTCCCTCCCCTCCCCGATGGTGGCAGCTCTGGTGTCTGTAGACGCCTATAAAAAAATAAAAAGTACACAGCCTCACCTGATGCCTGTAATACTAAGACCTCTCATGGCACGCTGCTCCCCGCCGGCCCCTCCTCTCTTCTCTTCCGTCCGGTGATGTAATGTACAGTACAAGCACCTGGGGTGAATGGGAGGGAAGGAGGGGCCGGCGGGGAGCAGTGCACTGTGAGAGGTCTTATTACAGCCACTGCCCCTGCTAGACTGTATGTGTTGCAGTCTTGCAGAGCCTCTTATGGGGCACCCCTATGGCCCCAGGCCCTCGGGCAGTGCCCGAGAGTCCCCGATGGGTCAGTCTGCCCCTGCTCATTAAACTGTTCACATTCAATTAAAGTTCATGTATTGCAATGTTTGCAGTAAAGTTCACTGAATGTGGACAGTTTAATGAGCTTGTTGCACAAATCACTTTATTACACTTTATTTATGATATCAATGACAAAGGCTATGCATATCTATTTAATCCATATTGAGCACTATATTTGATTAGCACACGCACAATCGCACATGATGATGACTTTAATGCCGCGCACACGTGACCGGTTTAGCCGTCGTAATAAACTCTGACGGTTTCTCCAACGGAATTCTATTCAAGCGGTCTTGTCTACACGCGGTCAACCCAAATTCCGACCGTCCAGAACGCGTTGACATACAACACTTACGACGGGACTAGAAAAAGGAAGTTCAATACCCAGTAGCCAATAGCTTCGTCTCGTACTTGCTTCAGAGCATGCATACAGATCATCTGTTTTCCCGATAGGAATTGGGTCCGTCGGAAAGATTTAGAATATGTTCCATTTCTAGGTCCGGCAGATTTTTCGAAAAAAAAAAGTCTGATGAGGCCTACACACGATCGGTATATACGGAATAAAATAAATATGCATAGCCATTGATATCATAAATAAAGTGTAATAAAGTGATTTGTGCAACAACAGGTACTACTTTTAAGTAGAAGTAGTACCTGCTTTTGCACAAAACACTTTATTTATGATATCAATGGCTATGCATATTTATTTTATTCCATATTCAGCACTATATTTGGCTGCTTGCTTCTCTTTGGCAGTTGGCAGTGGGATGGAATCCAGGCACACAAGCATATGATGATGATCAAGATCCGTACCTGCTACGCTGCAGTGCTAATCCTTGCTGCTGCCTGGGGGTTCCCTTTCATCCATTCTTTCTCTCTAGTCTCTCGTGACTCTTCTCTTCTCCTCCTCACATCACGTGACGTCACAGACCACGCTCTGGGGAGAAGATGATGCCAGCCGCGCAGAGGAGGTTAGGCGGAGCATTAGGCTCCGCCTCCGCCAGTCACCCTACCTTCTACGTGGACCTGGTCTGGCCAGTCATTGGCCGTCATGGGGGCACGCGCCTGTCGCCCCCCTTCCCAGGCCAAGTAACCATTAGCAAGTGCCGTGCCGGTGCCGCGCTCCAGCAGGCCGGCCGCAGCGCTGGGGGCTTTATTAGTGTGGGAGGCACCCACGAGAGGCGTGAGTGCGTGGGGGGGGGGGGGTAGCATTAGTAAATAGATAGGAACATGTATCATATTTACTTGTTTTAAACTTTTTTTGTACATTTCTTCAGCTACTTCCTGGTTTCCAGGCCTATGATGTCATACATCCCAGGAGTCTTCAGGATGAGAAGAGGGGTGTTCTCAGCTGAGCATACCTTCCTGTCTGCCTGTCCGAGCTAAGGGCAGAGGGATTCTAAGAAGTTAATGCTACATGAATCATCTGACCTTACTCAAGATGGCCACGACCAGAAATGCTAATGTGTGATTTTCAAAGTGATTTCTCAGCAAAATAAAGCATGGATAGATGGGAGACTTTACTTTGAATATAATAAATGAATTAAATAGCCTATTTAGTTTGTGGTGCAGTGTGGTTCTGCTCTAAAGTAGAACTGCAGGCAACAATTTTTCTCATTTTGGATAGAGTAATGGGGGGTTATAACCCCTGTCAGTTTTTTTTGTCATCTGTGTCCCATCTAGGAGATTTCCCTTCATAACCAAAACAGAAAGTGAGAGTAAATCCCTCCAAAGTAAAGAAAATCACTGAATGTCCCCATAACTAACATCCCCATTGGAAGATGTCCCCTCTATTCCTGTTCTGGTGACAACCCAAATTTGGAATTTTCTTTCACTTTTAGTGAAAATTTTAACTGTGACAAATGGAATGAATCTCCCTAATGGGGGGCACAGAGAGGAGTAAAAACTGAGGTGTTCTACTCCCTCTCTATCTATCCAAAACTAAAAACATTGCCTTTAGTTTACACTTTAATTGCATAGTGACCGTAGAAAGCATGTAGCGCCGCTCGAAGCCCAAGGCACATAATGTTGCCCCGCTGGAACTCAGAAGAAGAGAGCAGGTGTCCAATTCCACTGATTTGGAAGTGCTGATAGAGGTCTATAGAGGTCTATGACTAAGCCCTGGTAGGGCAAAATGCTTCAGAGGTGTGGCTGGTGGAGTAGCGCCGGCCGAGGCCATTCACTCACTTTCAAACACCAGGTCAGTAGAGCGTCTCATACTTCTCTTATCTGCACTTTACTTGCATAGTTACATTGATTCACCTTGACACAATGTATGTATAGTGCTCACCCCTGCAAAGACTGCTGAGTTGTGTCCCAGGTCCTTCTGCCACTAGTGTAGCGGCAGCCAGGCAAACAGTAACATTCACTCCTCTGGCTCAGAAAACATTCTAGGGGTTGCCTTTTTAAAGTTTATTGTAGATGGGCTCTAGGGAGCTGTGGGATACTCCAGAACACTAAGCAGAAATGTGAGGATATTCTTCCCTTTGCAACTACTTCTTAAAAGTAGGACGTAAAATAGACAGCACTGGGACACTATTATTAATGTTCAAGGCCAGGCAAGCCTTAAAGTATCGTTAAACCCAGAATATGAAAAACTCTCATTACATGCTATATAACAGAGTGTGCATGCTTTCAAAACCACTAAAGCATTTGTTTTTTTGTAGAGTGAAATATACCTGGATGATCCTGTCTTTAGCTGTCCCTCCCATCTTCTCCGTGTCCTCACTGTAGGCTGAGATTGTGTAGACCAGCTGGTGTCCTCTACTGAGCATGCTCATATTTCAGTTCTCTTCTGTGGTTTTCATTTTCACCTTTTTCTTATCTGTGCAGCCTACATGACCATAGAGTCACACATGTGGAGGTATACAGAGTGGTAAATGACACCCCCCTCTCTCCCTCCCTCTCTCCTCCTCCATGTCCTCCTGATGCTGATCGCTCAGTTCTCAGGGCTCCCTGAGCAGAGAGCTGTTGACTGCTGAAAACGGGTCACAGAAGTGCGGAATGAACTGCACTCCTGTGATCCATATATAAATATATAATATATATAATATATCAATTTAAATATATTTAATGTACTTGCTAAAACCTGTAAAGTAAAAAAGAACCTTGGATGCAGATGCCATCAGAACAAAATGAAAGCTATAGTCAATCATCTTTGAATCCACAAACACCATATTAGTTCATACAAAAAAAAAAAAAAACATTTGATGTTCAATAAAGTTTTATTTGAAGCTGTAAAACAGTTTTTTTTTTTTTTAAGCTGAATTTGAATTGCTCTTCTGAAACAGGTTTTTTTAGTCATGTGACTGGCAGAGAACCAATAAGAGCTGTCTAGACACAGACTCACATTGTAGATAGCATACATCAGCAGAGTAATAGAAGCCCCATCCTAAGGATTTTCTCTGCGCATGCCTAAGAATAGGGAAAAATCATATGACCACACAACAGAGCTGCAGGAATAAGGTACTTAGAGGATTTGAAATAAATACAGTGATGTTATATATATGAGTCATGTAAATGGATTATGGCAATAAACACTTCTCTGTTGAGTATCATTTTAAACTTAGTGCAGAAGGATCTCTCTCTCAGGTCTGTACTCACAATGTCCCAGGGACATGGATGTCCCCCTCGCAGACAGACTTTTCTCTGAAGCTTCCAGACTGGATCCTCAGTAAAACCCCTCTTCCAGCTCTCAAAGAATTAGCAGCAGAATATGACCCCACATCTATGCACAGCGGGGACCTCACTGAAACAGGCAGGATCTTCAGATGGACTGTCAGGAAGGGCAGCACCCCCTCTGGATAGGAACCTCTCCTCCTGGGGAAGAACCCTGCTTTCAGAAGCTCCATACTGTTTATACACTCCCCAAACACCCTCTGGGCACATCTTTCCAGGGACTGGCTGGAGCTGCATAAATATTCAACCCACTACATTCTGGAAGCCACCAGAAGATAGGGGGATGCAATAAAACTCTTAAGCTGCAAAACACAGAGGAGCCTAAAGCAATCACGTGCTGCTCTGCTGATTACAGGAGAGCCATAGAACTAAATTTGCCTAACCAAACCTAGCAGCCTATCTGGGAGGGGCTACATAAGCATGTATATCTCATTCACAGATTCTTTTTAAAATTGCCAAAGTATAATATTTAGTATCTTGTTTAGGTGAGTTCTTGTTGTTTTCAGTCATTTTGTTTCATCCTATACAATCTGGTCGAATGTATTGAGACTATTTTCTCTTAGAGATGTTACATTCACCTGGCAAAGGGTAATAAATGTAATCTGACAATTTGTACATATTACAAACTTTACAGGGAAAACTATTCCACATTTTATCTCCATCCTGCTTGGATCTATCTGAATTGCTATAAGATTATAAGGTACAGTACAAATGGTGAGATAGATAGATAGATAGATAGATAGATAGATAGATAGATAGATAGATAGATAGATAGATAGATAGATAGATAGATAGATAGATAGAAACTTTGGAATACCCATTTTGAAAGTCTACATTCTGTACAAATGGAGCAAAAAAGGCAAATGGGGCAAAAAATATTTGTATCATAGGAATTTCCTATAATGCTTATCTCCATCTAGTGGCTAAATGTGGTATGTTTAATCTTACATCAATGATTTTACATTTAAACAGCACAGGATGTAGCCTATTTAGTAGGGGTGTTGAAAATAATCGTTTAATCGATGCATCACGATTCAGCCTTAAACGATTCTGCATCGATGCAGAGAACGGCTGATTCGAGATTGCATTGATGATGTCATCCCGGTAAACCCTGTCAGAGTCCTCGCCTCCCCTCTGTCGTGAAAAGGTTTACCCGTTGGTGGCGCTATCAGTCTCTTGGATCGCAGTACCAGTGTCCACCAGCGGGTGTCTTCCAACACCTAGGACCTGTAATAAGAGGACTCACCTGCTGGTGGCACTGTTGCATCCTTGGGCCGTAGTACCGGTGTCCACCAGCGGGTGTACCCTGGAAGTGTGGAGCAGACAGCACCCTCTGCGCTCAGGTGTAACGTGAGGTCAATTACTGCAGCCTTATAAATACCCGGCAAGCACTCACATGCTTGCCTTGGTATCTTTCTCCCTGTGCCCTGACCTCGCTGCTTGTATCCTGACCTTGAGCCTGTTCCTGATCTGATCTGATCCCTATCCCGAACCCATCCTGGACCTGTCCCTCCTGTGCCCTGTTCTCCTTGTATCCCTGCCCTGCAGCCTATCCATCCATCCTCTCCCTTTCCTGTTGGTTTCCCATCCTTACCCATCTGCTGACCTCCCTGTGTATGACCTCGGCCTGGCTTGTTTACGATTCCGGTATCTCCAGTTATTTGTATATATTTTTTGTAGTTCGTGGGTCTGTGGTTGGTTTTGCACTGTTTATATTTCACTTATTTGTCACCTATTTAATAAACACCCTTATTTTTCACTTACATGTGTTTCTGGTTTCCTCTGTGCAGTCCACACAGTCTGGTCTACTAAATTCCGTGACACCCTCCCTCCCTCTTCCCCTCTGCCTCTCCGCCTCTCCGCCCGTATGTCACACCGAGCGGGGATCTCCTGCTGTGTCATGGAGCTTGGATCTGAAATGCCTGGGACGGCCACTCACCAGTGCCTGGATCACACACAGCGGGCATCTCCCGCTGTGTCACAGAGCTTGAATTTGATTATCCAGGCGGCCACTGTAGCAAAGTCCCGCCTCCTAGACCAGCTTCTGTGATAGATGGAACACTGATCCAATGTCTGGAAATTGAATCAGTGTGACGTGTATCATAGGAGCCGGTCTAGGTGGCGGGACTTTGTTACAGCGGCTGCCGGGATATTCAAATTCAAGCTCAATGACACAGCGGGAGATGCCCGCTGTGTGTGATCCAGGCACTGGTGAGTCTGCATTGATGGGAACAGTGAGGCTGCATTTGATGGGCACTGTTGAGGCTGCATTTGATGAGCACAGTGAGGCTGCATTTGATGAGCACAGATGAGGCTGCATTTGATGGACACAGATGAGGCTGCATTTTATAGGCACAGATGAGGCTGCATTTGATGAGCACAGTGAGACTGCATTTGATGGGCACAGTGAGACTGCATTTGATGGGCACAGTGAGACTGCATTTGATGGGCACAGTGGGGCTGCATTTGATGGGCACAGTGAGACTGCATTTGATGAGCACAGTGAGACTGCATTTGATGGGCACAGTGAGACTGCATTTGATGAGCACAGTGAGACTGCATTTGATGGGCACAGTGAGACTGCATTTGATGGGCACAGTGGGGCTGCATTTGATGGACACTGGTGAGGCTGCATGTGATGGGCACAGTGAAGCTGCATTTGATGGGCACACTGAGCCTGCATTTGATGGGCACACTGAGGCTGCATTTGATGGGCACAGTGAGACTGCATTTGATGGGCACTGATGGGGCCGCATTTGATGGGCACTGGTGTGGCTGCACTGATATTGCTGCACTGATGGGCACTGATGGGTTTTTGATTAAACCCATGGGCAGCAATCGTGATGCATTGCGGAATCGAATCGTTGACATGATAATCTGAATCAAATCGTGAGACCAGGGAAGATGCGTAGCTCTACTATTTACATTGTTTGTTTGTTTTTGCCCCATTAGCACAGAACAAATGTACATACACTTTTAACGGGTAAATTGGCTATGCGGATTCTTTATAAAACACTTTAGGATTTCAAACTTCAAAGCTGCAAGGGAAGCCATACCCCATCCACTTTAGTCCCCTGTCACATACTAACAAAAAAGAAAAGTCTCAGGAGCTGCTTTGCAAAATCAGAAATAAAAAAAATATATACATAGTGAGTCTCAGCTGAAGCCTTGACACACTTGAGTGGTGCTTCTTCATGATGATGATTAAGGTGTTCTGATTAAGTGCCGTTTGGTACAACACACATCAAGGTGTCAGCTAAGACCCACTATTTTAACGTGAATAATAAACCTCTGATTTAGCGTGCAACTCCTGGGATCTTTCTTCTGATTTAGCATTTCAAGTTATGCACTGTATACACATCCTCTTGAATATATAAAACAGTTTTAGTGCATTTCATGGATTGCAGAGGTTTACAAACAAATATAACGCTTTGCTTTAACCACTTCAAGAGCATTGTACTGAGGACAGGCAGCTCCTACAGACACAGGGACGTACCTGTATGTCATTCCCTGCTTCCAGGTTCAGGGTGCACCCCCCTTCCCGCCGACTCCTGCTGTGATTGGACACAGCGGGATTTTGTCAGCAGTTCCCAGACAGTGATTCATGGCTGAGACCTGCTGACCAGCTGTGTCCAATCACAGCCCAGAGCCCTGTGTTGACAAACTACACAGGGCTCTGTACAGAGGGAACAATCTCTCTGTTTCTTATCCCTGCAAAACAGGGAGAAGGAACACATTACTTTTTTAGTAAAAAGCAGCATATAATACACACATTAACACTTGTTAGGCACACACTTAACTTCTTGATTACCCCGAGATGTTAACTCCTTCCCAGCCAGTGTCATTAGTACAGTGCCAGTGTATATTATTAGCACTGATCACTGTATTTGTGTCACTGGTGATGTCAGTGGCAGTTATTCAGTTCCCACTCACTGTCAGTTAGTGTCAGATTTCTGTTTGTCAGATGTTTGTTTGTAGATGCTATTACTTTCACACAAACCAGTCAATGTACACTTATTTGGATTTTTGAATATTACCAAAAACAAGCAGCACAATACATTTTGTCCTAAATTTATGAAGAAATTTTATTTTTTTATTGGATATGTTTTATAGCAGAAAGTAAACAAATATTTTTTTTGTTTTTTTAATCTTCTGTCTTTTTTTGTTTATAAAATAAGAAATTAAAAACCCAGTATATAAATTTAAATTGTGTACAGTGTTGTATGAATGCGCAAGTACCAGTAGCGTGCTGCAGAATAGCAAAAAATATAGATCCATGTCATTTTAAAGTAAAGTAATAAAGTGAATGTTTTTTTTTTCTGTTGCGTAAACTCATTTGCACAAACGGTATTTATGTACAGATGCATAAATATATGATTTTCATTTTACAATTATTTATAAACACTATAAAATACATTGGGGGAAATTTATCAAAACTAGAGCAGACATAATCTGTACCAGCATGCTCTAGTGGAAAGGAGGAAGAAGTAAAATGACTTAAATGATGTTAGCATGATGTCATTTCTTCAGTGGAGCTAATAAATTATGCTCACTAAAGCTGCGGCATTCTTGGGAGCCGACCTCTGTTGGGATGGGACATGGAGATCCCATTCACACACCTCAGCATGTGAAAAAAAGTAAATTATTCTATATGGAGATAGTTCATATCTCCACTCCAAGTCGCCTGAAGCTCAAAAAAGTTCTGGAGCTTTTTTTGTAGCTTGAATTTGAGCGTTTTTGGCACATTTTTATTCCCATAGAAATGAATGGAAACACACATACGAATGTGCGCATGCATGCATTTTTTGTTACACATTTTTGCACAATTTTCTGCTCAAATGAAAAAAATTTTAAAAATTGTAAAAAAAAAAAAAATAGTAATAATATATGAATAAATAAATGTAAAATAAATACACAAATAACTAAAAATCATCATAAATAAAATACATTAAAATATGTAATAATACATAAATAAATAATTAACCCCTAACCTTTAAAATATTAAATACATTTTTATTATTATTAATGATAATAAAAATAAATAATAATAAATAAACACCCAAGCCTGAACAAAAATAATTATAATAATAAATTAATGTATTTATTTATTTTGTGTTAGGGTGTTTAGTTATTTATTATTATTATTTTTTTTAAGGGTTACGGGTTAATTTTTTATTTATTATTATGTAGAATTCATTCATGATTGGAGCTCACTGGCAGAAAAAATGTAAAACTCTCCTAAACTCATCTAAACTTTGTACAAAAAATGCTCTATATGAACGTTTTTTTACTCCCAAGAGAACAGACAGTTTTTTTAAGCCCAGTGTGCATGGAGCCTTACTCCTTAGCTTAAAGAAAAGAAAAATACATGAAAAATAATAATAAAAAAGAAATAAAAACGAATGAAAAAGCTAAAACAGCTGAAATACCTAGCAACAAAAGATGCAACAGATAATAGTTTTCTCTATTGGCTAATAAATAAACGCCAAAATTCAAAAACGTTGTAAAAAACACGCAAGTCACGCATAAAAACGTGCCAAAATCGTACATAAAAACGCCGGAAAAATGCTCAAAGATGCTACGCTCAGGTGTGAGGCCTGGTTTACGCCTAAGCAGGTTGCAGTTTGCATATTCCAGGTACATTTTGCATTTTTGCATTCTCCCAACACAAAATGCATTTTTGCATTCTCCCAACACAAAATACTCACTATACTTTCAGCCTACTGACTTGCTTTTGCAGCACCGCTGCTCTGGCCTCACAGAGGCCTGAAGCCCTTATTTGTCTATTCTTGAGTCAATACCCACAACTTGGATTCTGAATGCATATACTGTATGCACCATCTCACACTGGCCAACCGTCTCCTGGGTGACTGTCCTATCCCCACGGTGGACCCCTGAACTCAAAAAATTTGGACCCAGGGGTCCACTGTGGGGATAGGACAGTCACCCAGGAGACGGTTGGCCAGTGTGAGATGGTGCGTACAGTATATGCATGCGGAATCCAAGTTGTGAGGATTGTCTCAAGAATAGACAGATAAGGGCTTGAGGCCTCTGTGAGGCCAGAGCAGCGGTGCTGCAAAAGCAAGTCAGTAGGCTGAAAGTATAGTGAGTATATTGTGTTGGGAGAGGAATGCTGAGAAACCCTGTGAGGGTAACCCACCTGTGTGACTGGAACTTTCTTTTATTATAGGTGGGCACTCGGTCTAATTACAACATTGTCTCATGTATGGAGTACACATCATATTGAAATCATTTTTGTTTGCTAGAAAATTACTTAGAACCCCCAAACATTATATATATATTTTTTCAGACAACCTAGAGAATGGTGGTCGTTGCAATACTTTATGTCACACCGTATTTGCGCAGTGGTCTTACAAGCACAAACATTTTGGAAAAAATACACTTTTTTGACTTAAAAAATAAGACAACAGTAAAGTTAGCCCAATTTTTTTATATTGTGAAAAATGTTACGCCGAGTAAATTGATACCCAACATGTCATGCTTCAAAATTGCGCCCGCTCATGGAATGGTGACAAACTGACCCTTAAAAATCTCCACAGGCGACATTTAAGAATTTCTACAGGTTACATGTTTAGAGTTACAGAGGAGTAAGAATGATCACTCTCGCTCTAATGATCGCGGCGATACCTCTCACATGTGTCGTTTGAACACCGTTTTCATATGCGGGCGCAACTTACATATGCGTTCGCTTCTGCGTGCGAGCTCGGCTCAAGTGTTGCTTTAGCAGTGTGTTTGGGGTCATTGTCCTGCTGGAAGGTGAACCTCCGTCCTAGCCTCAAATCACACGCAGAGTGGTACAGGTTTTGCTCAAGAATATCCTTATATTTAGCACCATCCATCTTTCCCTCAACCCTGACCAGTTTCCCAGTCCTGACTGCTGAAAATCATCCCCACAGCATGATGCTGCCACCACCATGTTTCACTGTGGGGATGGTGTTCTTTGGGTGATGTGATGTGTTGGGTTTGCGCCAGACATAGCATTTTCTTTGATGGCCAAAAAGTTCAATTTTTGTCTCATCGGACCAGAGCACCTTCCTCCATACATTTTGGGAGTCTCCCACATGCCTTTTCACAAACTCAAAACGTGCCATTTTGTTTTTTGCTAAAAGTAATGGCTTTCTTCTGGCCACTCTGCCATAAAGCCCAACTTTATGGAGCGTACGGCTTATTGTCATCCTATGTACAGATACTCCAGTCTCTGCTGTGGAACTCTGCACCTCCTCCAGGGTTACCTTAGGTCTCTGTGCTGCCTCTCTGATTAATGGCCTCCTTGCCCGGTCCGTGAGTTTTGGTGTGCGGCCGTCTCTTGGCAGGTTTGCTGCTGTGCCATATTCTTTCCATTTGGTTATGATAGATTTGATGGTGCTCCTAGGGATCATCAAAGATTTGGATATTTTTTTTATAACCTAACCCTGGCTTGTACTTCTCAATAACATTGTCCCTTACTTGTTTGGAGTTCCTTGGTCTACATGGCAGTGTTTGGTTAGTGGTGGCTCTTGCTTAGGTGTTGCAGCCTCTGAGGCCTTTCAAAAAGGTGTGTATATATAATGACAATCATGTGACACTTAGATTGCACACAGGTGGACATCATTTCACTAATTATGTGACTTCTGAAGGTAATTGGTTGCACCAGAGCTTTTTATGGGCTTCATAACAAAGGGGGTGAATACATACACACATGCCAATTATCCGTTTTTTATTTCTGAAAGATAGTTTTATGTATATATTTTTCTAATTTTACTTCACCAACTTAGACTATTGTGTTCTAATCCATCACATATAATTCAGATAAAAAAAAACATTGAACGAAAGGCTGTAATGTAACAAAATAGGTAAAAAGCCAAAGGGGGATGAATACTTTTGCAAGGCACTGTATATCTAAAAAAAATTTTAAAAATTGGTTGGTTGTTGATGTATTGGCTGGCAGAAGGGTTGTCTAGATTGGCATACTGGGCGTGATTTACTAAAGGCAAATAGACTGAACTTTGCAAAGTACAATTGCTCCAGAGCTTAGTAAATGAGGTAAGGCTTCACTTTGCAAACAATACCCAATCACGTGCAAGGAAAATAAAAAAGAATGCATTTTTATGTGCACATGATTGGATAATGGAAGTCAGCAGAGCTTCTGCTCATTTACTAAGCTCTGGAGCAACTCCTCTTGCAAAGTGCACAATCTATTTGCCTTTAGTAAATCAACCCTACTGTACATCATTGTAGCACATTGAAATGGCTATGCCTTATTGTGTGTTGCTATATTAGGTACTTCCAATGCTTTAAGACTACTTGATATATGCATGTAGGACACCTTATACCCTTAGGAAGGCAATGCTTTCTTGCTGGTGTTCTGTTAACAGGTACAAGCTGAATATTTGAGATTGTTTGCCTTAGTAATTACCAAAGTGCACTACTTTCTGTAATCACAGTCTAAGAGATTGAGTAAGCGTTGCACGCAAACTGACTATTTCACCTATACAACAGATATTGAGTTTTGAGAACCATTTAAATATTAATACAGTTATTGAGCACTATATTTTTGTACATTTGAAAGTCTCTCTAAGTGCTTGTTTACATTTATAGCAAGGACTGCCACTCCTTTGAAAAGTGATCTGTGCGATATGCCTTCTTGATGTCTGTTTTAACCTCCTAAATGCCACACGACTGTGCCGCAGCCACGTGCATTGCACACAGATACAGGGCAGTTGTAGTGCAGCTTCATTCACTTAAAGTGCCTGCCTTACACAACAGGGGGCATAATGCCTGCCAGGGCATGGGTACACCTCCAGCTACAGCGCAGGCCTACTTTCCCGGGAGGCTGTCATATGATACATTGATCGCGCTGCCCACGTGCCCCGCTCTATGATTGCTGAGTCCTTCGGTCAGGATCCCTCTGTGTGTCATGAGAGGGGATCCCTTCCACACCTGAGCCCAGGCCTAAGTTCACCCCCCCAGGCTAGGGGGCTACTCTCAAAGGGCTCCGACAGCCTAACGCTCCATCTCCATCCTCTACCTGAACTCATACTGCCCCAGCTAGGCTCACCCTGAGTATTTGAGGAGGCCTGCCCCCTGTCAACCTATCTGTTGGGGATTGGTCAGGGTCTTCAGAATACTTCAGCCAGCTTCTCCTAGACCCCATCCCAACTGCTTCTGGAATCTTCTCCAAGTTTCCAGCAAGCGGGGAGGAGTTACCAGAGAAGCTGCTGCTGAGTCATCCAGCCTACCTGAGTCACTCAAACCCTGACCCAGAAAAAAAACACACAAGGCTTGGCTGCCAGCGAAGCCTGAATTCACCTACGCTAACAAAAAATCCTATCTTGCGTTTTTTTTCGTACGAAAACAATACTAATTATACGAAAATCGGACGATGAGTTCACATACGACAAAAATGTTATGGTCTGCACATCCAGCTTTTGTCGGACGAAAAACCAGAATTGGCTGTCGAAAGCACTATACTAACTATCCGAAAACTGGCAGATCGTTCGGACAAAATTTTACTTTCGATTTTCGTATCGTGTGTACGGGCCTTAAAGAAAGCACACCCAGGGAACACAGTTAACCCTTTGATAGCCCCGATATTAACCCCATTCCCTGCCAGTGTCATTTATAGTGACAGTGCATTTTTTCTTAGCACTGATCACTGTATTGGTGTCACTGGTCCCCCAAAAGTGTTGCTTAGTGTCAGATTTGTCTGCCGCAATGTTGCGATCCCATTAAAAAACGCTGATCACCATCATTACTAGTAAAAACTATTTAAAAAATAAAAAGTCCATAAACTATCCCATAGTTTGTAGACGCTATAACTTTTGCACAAACCAATCAATGTACACTTATTGGGATTTGTTTACCAAAAATATGTAGCAGAATACATATTGACCTAAACTGATGAAGAAATTTGATTTTTAAAAATTTTTTTTATTGGATGTATTTTGTATTGTATTTGTATTTGTATTGTAAAAAATATTGAGTTTTTTTTCAAAATTGTTGGTCGTTTTGTTTATGGCATAAAAAATAAAAACCGCAGAGGTGATCAAACACCACCAAAAGAAAGCTCTATTTCTGGGGAAAAAAATGACATAAATTGTCATTGGGTACAGCATTGCACGACTGTGCAATTGTCAGTTAAAGTAATGCAGTGCCATATTACAAAAAATGGCCTAGTCATGAAGGTGGGTAAATCTTCCGGAGGTCAAGTGGTTAATGTTATGTTCTTCCTAGTGGAACTACATGGCTATGATGTAATTTATTGTCCATCCCTCCCTCCCACTCCCCTCTAACCCATCCTGCCCGGGTTAAACTTTTCCTTACCTAGTAAAGCCAGTTACACTCACCTGTGGCCATCTAGTCTTCTTCACTGCCATTGGCCTGATATCAGATCTCTTCTGGATCCTAAATCCGGCTATACACTGTTGAATTTTTAGCGTTCAGCCAGAGTGCTGAATGAAAAAAACTAAATTCTATAAATTTCTCCCGCTGGGACATTGTATTCTGACAGCTGAACCTGCCACTGTCAGCAGCTGCAGCCAATTGGCTGTAGCCGCTGATCGACTAAAGTTTTGCAACATGTCCAATCCACAGAAGTTGATCTAACAGTCAAGTGGGGGCGGT
This sequence comes from Aquarana catesbeiana, assembly GCF_042186555.1. Classification (NCBI taxonomy): domain Eukaryota; kingdom Metazoa; phylum Chordata; class Amphibia; order Anura; family Ranidae; genus Aquarana; species Aquarana catesbeiana. The sequence continues at coordinate 85,970,849 of NC_133335.1, read as the reverse complement.
CACACAGTGAGTGAAATTTGGCTGGTCCCTGCTGAACTTCAGTCTGCCTATGGCCAGCTTAAAAGGACCCCTCCACTGGTTGGTCAATGGAAATTGTCCATACCACGCATAGTTGCCAACATTGTAAAAAAATTTATAAGGACACTTTTTTGGCTGTAGGCGGAGTCTTGTTATAATTAGTGGGCGAGGCATGCGTTTGTAGGCATGACATAGCAAAAATGTGGGAAAATGGGCGTGGCTTTTGTGAAATAATGAGCGTGGCTTATATGGGCATGGTTCAAATGGGGGTGTGGTTAGAGTCTGAGATGAATGAGAGATGGAGAAAGAAAGGGCAAAAGAAGGAGGGAGAAAGAAAGGGGAAAAGAAGGAGGGAGAGAGAAAGAAAGAAGGAAAGAAGGAGGGAAGGAGAGAGAAGGAAGAAAAGAGGGATGGAGGGACAGCAGGCCCAGATGCTACACCACAGAGAAATGTGTTTTCTATTTTCAGAGTTTAACAAATCAGCAGATAAAGATACTTCAAACACCTGGTGTTAGCGCTTCAATCATCCCAGCACCATGGTTGTTGTGGTGTCAGGATGATTGAAGCGCATTATTACTATTATTACATTGTAATATAGAATGAACTAATTCAACTCACCATAATCCAGAATCAGTGGGACCCCTGAGCGTGTCATCTGCCATGTCGCCTGCCACCAGATACCATCAGGTGCCCCCAGCAGAGTCCGTCCTTGCATCAGGTGCCCCCAGCAGAGTCTGTCCTTACATCAGGTGTCCCCAGCGGAGTGCCTCTTACATCAGGTGTCCCCAGCAGTCAGTGTTCCCAGCAGAGTGCCTCTTACATCAGGTGTCCCCAGCGGAGTGCCTCTTAAATCAGTGCCCCCAGCGGAGTGCCTCTTAAATTAGTTCCCCCAGTGGAGTGTTGGCTGCAGTCTAGCTACATCTCCTCTCGTTCCTTGTGTTCAGTGGAGAGGGGATGGGCCGATCTGTGCAGCTAACCCCGGCTGGAGAATTGTGAATAGAGAAGATGATTCATTGGCTGCATGGATCGGCCCCTCCCCTCTCCACCGAACACGAGGAACGAGAGGAGATGTAGCTGAACACAAGGGGAAAGCTCTCGTGGTGGCGCCGGCTGCCATTTTGTTGGAGCCAGGAGCCAGAACTGCTGCAGAGCCAAACATTCCCGTTTTTCCATGGACAAAAGGCAAAATCCTGAATTGGGACGAGGGACCCAAAATCTGGATTGTCCTGGGAAAATCGGGACTGTTGGCAACTATGTACCGTGCAGGCAGCGATGTGAACACCTGTGTAGCACCCTCTACCATAGGTAGGTGCTAGAGATGTAGTGTTGTAGATTCTGTTAGTAGAGGTAAATTTAAGCAGGCCATTGCTGTGAGCTAGGCAGGTTTGTTTTTGATCTGGGGGCAGGGAGTGGTTAGTGTAGCAGTGGGTGTGACTGACATGTACTTCAGCTTTTGGGTGCCTCCCCTGCTTTCAGTGAGAATGTTCTGGAAGAGGGGCAGGGCTGAGAGTTGGAGTGGCATGGAGTACATGTGAAGTGCCCTGACCAATCCCCAACTAGGAATGGCAGGGGCCAGGCCTCCTACATATACCCATGGTCAGCTTGCTGGGGGAGGAGTTGTCGGCGGGGTGAACTGAAGAATGGAGTGCTAGGCTGCGTGCAGGAGGAACACCCCTATCTGGGGGGGGGGGGGTGCGACTCAGGCAGTGGAGATCTGGAAGAGACATGCCAGAGGAGCTGGGTGCAGAGCCAGAGGAGAGACTGGGGTTTTGTGCCAAATCGTTGCAGCCTGCGAATGCAGGATTTGCAAGTTGGGCTTGCTTGGATCAGTAGTCCATCATCAAGTATCTTTTTCAACTAAATGTTCAGGGCCGCCAAGATGGGGTATTGCAGGCCCCTGGCCTGTTTAAGAATCATCAAGTGAAACTAATCCTAGGACTTATTCAGAGGGAGGCCTAGTCATAACCGTTATATCATTTCAATTTGTTCTATGGGCATCCCATATCCCTTTCCCCCAACCAAGTTCAATTCCCTAAATAAAACAACAAAACAAAGCAAAAGACTTCTCATTGTCTACAAGTGTGACGTATGGATGTCTGGTAGCAGGGTGAGTATGCGTGGATGTTAGTAACTAGTGGCAACACACCGCTACACCTGGAAAAAGGACCCCTCCAAGGAGTAAACCGAGAGGAGAAGGACTGAATGATCATGTGACTGCGGCCTAATGAAAGTGAAAAAGAGAGAGCACAAGCAACTGTGACAGTTATCATTCATGGCAAGCCTTGGGAGGAAGTTAAATCAATGGGTTTAGTTCCACGTTAAGTAACTTAGTGCTTTAGAATTCCAATTGATATGTACAGTCACCGGCCACTTTATTTGGTAGGTCATCTTGATTGTACCGGTTTGGACCCCCTTTTGCCTTCAGAACTGCCTTAATTCTTCGGGGCATAGATTCATAAAGGTGTTGGAAACATTCCTCAGGGATTTTGGACCATATTGACATGATAGCATCATGCAGTTGCTGCAGATTTGTCGGCTGCACATCCATGATGCGAATCTCCCGTTCCACCACATCCCAAATGTGCTCTATTGGCTTGAGATCTGGTGACTGTGGAGACCATTGGAGTACAGTGACCTCATTGCCATGTTCAAGAAACCAGTGGTGAGATAATTTGAGCTTTGTGACATGGTGCATTATCCTTCTGGAAGGAGTCATCAGAAGATGGGTACACTGTAGTCATAAAGGGAAGGACATTGTCACCAATAATACTCAGCTAGGCCGTGGCGTTTAAACGATGCTCAATTGGTACTAACACTGCATTCACACCTGAACGTTTTGTAGCTTGAAGCTCAAAAACGCTGAAGGAGAAAAAAAAAATCAATGACTCTCTATGGAGATGGTTCACATCTCCACCCCTGTTGCCTGAAGCCAAGCGCCTGAAGATCAAACAAGTTCTGGAGCTTTTTTTGTCGCTCGAATTGGGCAGAATTGGACGTTTTTGGTGCATTTGTATTCCCAGAGAAATTGATGGAAATGTGCCATTCGCGCATGTATTTGCTCGTTTCTATACGCGTTTTAGCGTAATTTTCTACTCAAATGAAAAAAGTTAAACATTTTATTCTAATAATATATGAATAAATATAAAATACACAAATAACTAAAAATCATCATAAATAAGTAAAATGAATAATATGTAATAATACATTAATAAATAATAATTAACCTCTAACCTTAAAAAATATCAAATACATTATTATTATTATTAATAATAATAAAATAACAATAAACACCCAGGCTCAAACAAAAAAAAAAAAATACATTAATAATAATACATAATTATAATAATAATACATTTATTGTGGGTTAGGGTGCTTAGTTATTTATTATTTTATTTTCTTAAGAGGTAAGGGTTAATTATTTATTTTATTGTTACTTAGTATTAATTTATTGAATTAATTTTTTTATTTATGATTTTTATTTATTTGTGTATTTATTTTACATGTTTTTATTCAGTTATGTTTCGTATAATAATAAATGAAAAAATATAAAAAATAAATAAAATAATAATAAATAACCCCAACCCCAACTCCTAATCCTAACACTAACTGAATTCAAACCCCTTACCCTAACGAAAAAACATTATAATAAATGAATAATAATAATAAAAGAAGAAATAAAAGCTAATGGAAAAGCTAAAAAAGCTGAAATACCTAGCAACAAATGATGCAACAGATAACAGTTTTCTCTATTGGCTAATAAAAAAACCGCCAAAGCCCAAAAACGCTGCATACAAACGTGCAAAAACGCGCCAAAATTGTGCATAAAAACAAAAAAACACCAGAATATCGTTCAGACACTACGCGCAGCCCAAGGGGCCCAAAGTGCACCAAGAAAATATCCCCCACACTAATACACCACCACCCTGAACCATTGATACAAGGCAGGATAGATCCATGTTTTCATGTTGTTTACACCAAATTCTGACCTGATCTGAATGTTGCAACTAAAATCGAGACTCATCAGCCCATCTGCTTTAAGGTTCGATGTGTTGTGTGTTCAGAGATGGTATTCTGCATATCTTGGTTGTAATGAGTAATATTTTGAGTTACTGTTGCCTTTCTGTCACCTCAAACCAGTCTGCCCATTCTCCTCTGACATCAACAAGGCATTTTCCTCCACACAACTGCCGCTCACTGGATATTTACTCTTTTTCAGGCCATTCTCTGTAAATCCTAGAGATGGTTGTGTGTGAAAATCCCAGTAGATCAGTAGTTTTTGAAATACTCAGACCAGCCCGTCTGGCACCAACAATCATGCCACATTCAAAGTCGCTTAAATCCTCTTTCTTCCCCATTCTGATGCTCGGTTTGAACTTCAGTAAGTCGTCTTCATCACATCTAGATGCCTAAATGCATTAGGTTGCTGTCATGTGATTGGCTGATTAGCAATTTGTGTTACCAAGCAATTGAACAGGTGAACCTAATAAAGTGGCCGGTGAGTGTATGTCTACATTGATCCACTTTATGTGTATTCTTAATCATGGTTGAAGAAGAACAAATACAAGTGTTGATTTTTTTAATGGGCACATTTGTGTTTTTAGGTATTTTTCTTTGTATGATGAACATTGATCGGTATTGGTGTGTGGAGTTGTGATGAATAGGACAAATCAGGGAAGATCCGCTCATTGTTCTCTATGGATGGGACAGTTTTGGTGTCTCCTTCCTGTAGTATATAGATAGTGACATGTTAGTGAAGAGGTCACTGCATACAGAGCTGTGAGTCCCATCATTCCCTCTCATGGGATCAGTTACATTCCTCTTTCTCACTAACCCAGGACCATGAATTATGGATGAGCATGAAACGCTTATCCTGCAGGTTATGTGTACAGGTGTAAAGATGCAAATGCTGGGGAGGAAGGTCTGCAGATCTTAGCCTGTCTTGTGCTGTCATATATGATAAAAGATTGATGGAATACTATTATACCCGGTGATTAGGAAACACATATTTGTCAGAAATAAAAACGAATGGGGAACATCTCATGGTCCAATCCGGGTCAGCCAGTGGTGTGGTGGGCCCAGGCAAGGAAATATATTTTAGTATAACATTATAAACCATTTACTATCACACACATTTTTAAAAAAGTGGAAATAAAAAAAATTTTTGGAATCGTATGCATATCATTAAGGCTAGGATCACACTAGCCATGCTCTGAAGAGCAATCTGTGGTGGATCTTTTTTCAGAGCACAGCTAAACAGCCAAGCTCAGGCATTCAGGAACTGATCCTTCCACCTCCTGGTTGCCTTTTTTTTTTTTTACTGAACGGCAATTTACAATGGAGTTAATGTACCACAAACAAGAGCTAAGCGTTTGGCTCGCAGTTGCAGCTAGGCCCCATAGATGTAACAGGCCAAGTTTGGCAGGCGGTGTCATCTGTCAATTCAGAATGCTGTGTTAGATCTTCTGCAGCCATGATGCAAAGCTGCAGCTTGTGAACAGCCTCCTCGGGCTTTCTTTCACACTTTAAGTGGGTGGTCAGGGAGCAGTAAAACTGCAGCTCAGCCACCTGTTTTTACCACCACCAGCTACTTGTGTGAAAGAGGTCCACTTTAAGAAACAACCGTCATATAATAATCAGAAATAAGTATGAATAAGGAGCATGCGATGGTCCAAGTAGGCTACGTTCAAGCTTGTGCACTTTGAGAATGCACGCAAATTCACTTGTATCCTCCCAACGTACGAAAACGCACAGCCCTTTTGCAGATGCATGGCAGTGCTATTATTTCTTTATGGCACCCCCATGCTTCTAGTAACATGCGTGTTTTGGTGTGGTATGATTTTTGAAAAGGGTCATGCACTTGTGTGTTTTTTTTAGTGAAATGCAGTGCTAATTTCTTCAACGAAAACGTTTGTCATAATTTTCGTCAGTGGCTTTTTTACAGTGACGAAAACGAAACAAAAGTACAGCACATTTTCCTCAACTGATGAAATCTATGATGAAAATCAAATCCGTTTTCATTAAGGAATGGAAACGGACATTAATGGCAAGGAGGGTCTTTTATCCTCGTGAACTACTGTATTTATCGGCGTATAACACAGTGCGTGCGTGTTATACGCCAATATTTGTTTCTTTTTTACCAACAGGGGGCGGGGACTGGGCGGTCCGTCCCGGGTGCCACACATTGGGGGGGGGGGGGGGTGGGTCAAGCCGGTGTTCTGCCATATACTGTCCTCGTATCAGATAGTGTCCGCCTCGTACTGCGCAGGCGCAGCGCCTGCGCAGTACGGAGGAGCAGGAGATGCCGAAAATGCCCGAAGTTGATCAGCTGACCATCAGCTGTACACGGCGCTCGGGCACCTGTTAGCGATGGCAGTGTAAGAGGGCCCCTCGCGGGCTCGCTTCGCTCGCCACGCTTCGGGCACGGCCTCGCTGCGCTCGGCAAATATTTATTCTAACTCTATGTCCACTTGGATAGTAGGGAATGATCCTGGACATAGGGTAAGAATAAATGCGCAGGCGCCGTGTACAGCTGACGATCAGCTGTTGAACTTCGGAGACTTTCGGCGTCTCTTTTGTCCTCCGTACTGCGCCTGCGCAGTACAGGGAGGACACTATATGATAGGGGACTGAATTCGATAAGACACCGGTCATCCTGCCTCTCATGGCCCTTGGACAGCACTGCCAGCAAAGTCTAAAGTTAGGAAAAATCACTGCCAGCCCCTACACCGCTCCTCCTCCTGTGTCACTCTCATTGCTAAATTGAAGCTTCTAAATACTTCAATTGCTCTGTTCTTGTCGGCCTCTCCCCTCCTCCTGCTCCTCCTCTTCTTCCGAGTGTTGCTTTAGATTGGAGGAGGAGAGCGGTCACATGACCATCCATGAAACATCAGAGGAGAGCAGTCATGTGACTGGGTCCATGCAAGAACTAAGCTATTGAGGTATATTTAGAGACTTTGATTTACAGTGAGTGACACAGGAGGAGCTGTGTATGACAAAGGGCTGGCAGTGATTTATTCTTAACTTTAGAGTACGCTGGCAGTGTTGTCCCAGGAGACTGAGGGTCTCCTGAGAGTGCAGGGGGGGGGGGCTGTGTATTGTGGGGGGCAGTGTATTGTGCGGAGGGTGGGGGGCTGTGTGGTTTGTACTGTGGGGGCCATGTGCTGTGCAGAGAGTGGGGGGCTGTGTGCTGTGCAGAGGGTGGGGGGCTGTGTGCTGTACAGAGGGTGGGGGGGGGGCTATTTATTGTGCAGAGGGTGGGGGGCTGTGTACTGTGGAGGGCTGTGTGCTGTGCAGAGGGTGGGGGGCTGTGTATTGTGCAGAGGGTGGGGGCTGTGTGCTGTGTACTGTGGAGGGCTGTGTGCTGTGCAGAAGGTGGGGGGCTGTTTATTGTGCAGAGGGTGGGGGGCTGTGTGCTGTGTACTGTGGAGGGCTGTGTGCTGTGCAGAGGGTGGGGGGCTGTGTATTGTGCAGAGGGTGGGGGCTGTGTACTGTGGGGGGCTGTGTATTGCGCAGAAGGTAGGGGGCTGTGTGCTGTGTAATGTGGGGGTCTGTGTACTGTGAGGGGCTGTGTATTGTGCAGAGGGTGGGGGACTGTGTACTGTGCATATTCATTTTTAATTTTAGTTGACTAAAATGATTTTATTAGACTAAAATGTACTGGAAATTTTAGTTGACTAAAATACGATGACTAAAATGGGACTAAAACTAAAATGGCATTTAGTCCTAAGACTAAAACGAAATTGAAATTTGCTGCCAAAATTAACACTGGTGAAATCAATGGGCTGCCCTAAATACAAATGTGCAAAAGCGCATGTACTCTGCTGCACCTGCAAAGATGTGAATGGAGTCGTGAAGAGGTTACGCAACATACGAAAATTCTCATATGACCGAATTCAACTTCAAGTGGTGTAATGTGTTAAATTTTTATTGTTTTTTATGTGTTCTTTAGTTTCTGAGCATGCGTAGTCTTGCTCTTACGATTTATTTTGGATGAAAGCTATACTCGTTAAACGAAAATCGAACGTTGTTATCACATACAACAAACATTTTATAGCCTGCAGATCCAGTTTTTGTCATCTGAAAATTTGGAATTGGCTGCCGAAAGAACCGTACTAACGATCCGAAAATCGGAAGATCGTTCGTCGGACGAAATTTTACTTCCGATTTTCTGAACGTGTGTACGGGCCTTTACTGTCAGACAATGGTCTGATGGACCCAGACAAGAAAATACAGTATATTGCAATACAACACATACAGTTTGTTGTTATTATTGCTTGCCGACCGTATAATATATATATATGTATGGTGGAAAGGCAGCTCTACTGTGCAGGATCACGTACCTCGTATGTGATCCTGCACTTCCGGGTCTAGGGCGCACCTGCTGATTTGGCGGGCACAACTAATAGTTGTCCTGTGGACAGATTCTCCCACCTGAGCTGTGGATATCTGCAGCTCCTCCAGAGTTACCATGGACCTCTTGGCTGCTTCTCTGATTAATGCTCTTCTTGCCCGGCCTGTCAGTTTAGGTGGACCGCCATGTCTTGGTAGGTTTGCAGTTGTGCTATACTCTTTCTCAATCCATGTCTTTATAGACCTTCCTTTGTGCACTGGTCCAAGTCATTTGGTGGAGGGGGGATTATGGTGTGGGGTTGTTTTTCAGGGGTTGGGCTTGGCCCCTTAGTTCCAATAAAGGGAACTCTTAAGGCGTCACCATACCAAGACGTTTTGGACATTTTCATGCTCCCAACTTTGTGGGAACAGTTTGGGGATGTCCCCTTCCTGTTCCAACATAACTGCGCACCAGGGGTCCTAAAACTTTTGACAATATAGTGTATATAACAAAAGAGACCAAAAAGATGCAAATACATTTATTTCCAGTGTTTTCATACACTTGAAGCAGGGGCACTTTATGTATAATTACTTCCAGGAACTAAAACTATATTAGTATTTTTACAGATATTAGTCATTGTATTAAATGTAAACCCAGAACAAAAAATGTAATATATAACAGATTACTAGTCCTTGGGCCTTTTTGTTCTATTTTATTATTTTCACCTGGTAACCCAGCATATAACATTACAATTCCTGTCCCTAGGTGGCTATGTCACTCCTCCACTGTATCTGTGGAGGGAGCCATGGTTGTCACCCTAGGCTGCTCTCCTAATATGGCAATATAGGGGCGACAAATGTGCTTTGCTTTTCATCTTTGTAGCATCATGAGGGCAGGGCAATTGGTTGATTACTGAAAATACCTAGGAAGGAAGATATTCTTTGGTAAAGCTCACAGGAAGTGACAAAGACACTTCAATATATGAAATTTTTGTCTGTGAATTTATTTATCCTTTAACTATATCAACCCCTTAGGACATACTGATATGTTCTCGAGTGGAAGTGGCTGTACCAGGATCAAGGCTGCGGCTATGATCCCTGTACCAAAATTTTCAACCAGGGATAGGCTTTTTTGTAGAAAGGGGCTCCAGAAAAAAATTTAAGGGAAAAATGTAAAATAGTTTTAAATAAAATGATTAATAAAATAAATGTAAAGGGCCCCCATGCTAATGCGCAAATGTGAATGCACGTGTAGGACCCACACTGGGGTTGCCAACTTTTCTTTAAGCAAAACCCAAACACTTAAGCATTACGCTGCAATTTTTTTTTTCAAGGGCTTTTTATAAACAGTTTGAAGATATTTTAGCTCTTATCATGGAAGTCACCTTCAATTCAATCTCTGACGTATGCGCTTTTTCTCGACAATCTCAGGTGGCACATATTACTCTTATTTATAAAGACAAGAAAGACCCAGCCGAATGCTCAAGTTATTGCCCAATTTCTTTAATTAATGTTGATCTTAAAATATATGCCAAATTATTGGCGGATAGACTTCCGTTGGTTATTCCATCTATTATCAGTCTTGATCAGGTTGGTTTTCTCCCTGCTTGCGAAGCACAAGATAATACTATTAAAATAATATCACTTATCTCCCATTGTCAATCACAAAAGATCCCTTTGTGTCTTCTCTCACTTGATGCGGAAAAAGCGTTTGATCGTTTGGATTGGGCATTGTTGAAAGCAACATTGGAGCAAATTGGCTTATTCCTTATGACTTTATTCATAAAATAATGGCTCTCTATTCCTGCCCCCGCAACTAGGATAAGGGTAAATGGTGCTCTTTCGGACCTGGTTCATATATCTAATGGGACTCGTCAAGGATGTCCCCTTTCACTGCTTTTGTACATACTAGCAATGGAACATTTGGCTGTAGCCCTTGTATTAATAATTCAATACAAGGTGTGGACATTGCTGGTAAGCAATATAAGGTCAGCTTATTTGCGGATGATCTCCTGCTTCATATTAACAATCCATTAGTAGCCTTCCCTTCGTTAATAAAAGAATTGGAATTATTTGTCATTTTAAGTAATTTTAAAATGAATGCTGCTAAATCATATTGCTTAGATGTATCACTTCCTACAGGCACCCAAGACTCTATCACAGATAAATTTCCATTCCAGTGGGAGCAGCATTCTATCAAATACTTGGGAGTCCAAATACCTTTGCAACTTCAAAAACTGTACGAGCTAAATGACTGCCCGTTCCTGATACCATGCAGCAGCGCCTTAAGTCATGGTCATGAATGCATCATTCCTAGCTTGGACAATTGTCCCTCTTTAAGATGGATATCCTCTTTAGATTTCTTTACATTTTTCAAACAGTTCCGATTCCATGCTTATTTTTCCGACTGGCATGCTCTATATTACTTAAATTAATTTGGTTTAGATCGTCAGCTAGACTTAGTTATGACATCCTGGTGAGGAAGAGAGACGCTGGTGGAGCAGGTCTGCCGCATTTGGAATTATATTACACCGTGGGACTACTTGGCAGGATATTAGACTGGTTCCATCATGGTCCTTTTAAGCAGTGGGTCATTGTGGAGTCGGATTTATCGCCAGTACCATTGACTTCTCTTCCGTGGCTGCTTTCAACAGACCTTCCTCCTCTTTCACAGCTAACACTCCCGCTCTCCTCGTTTTTATACGTCTGGGACAAGGCTATCACTACATATAATGTATCTTCAACCCGGGGCCCCTTTCCCCTATTTTGGGTAATCCAGGGTTTTTACCCAGATGGTCAGACAAGGGCTTTCTTTGTTGGCAACCCTCACAACTATCCAATAGGCACTCACCCTGCAGGGCCTGAAACCCCTGAGTGAGCTAAGCTCTATTTCTTACACTAGACGAGGAGATTGGCTTTAATATTTTCAATTGCATCATCTTTATGTGCGGCTTTGTAGGGATCTAACTAAGATTGAGGACCTGTATCTGCTTTCCGAGAGTGAGTCACTCTATAGACAGTATATTCTTTCATACTGGCACTGGTACTTTCTGGTGAGTTATTGGGTTGGAAATAATCATGGAAGTGTTCATTGGCATTTGGAATAAAAGAAAATGCTTTGGAAAATTTGTATGACAGTTATCTATGTTTAGTATGATTTTATATGTGTATTTTTTAGTTTAACTGGTATTTTATACAACAGATGTGCTCTACTGATTACATTTAAAGGGCCTTTGTAGCAAATGGCAGAAGTGTTATGCAGTGAATATACAAGTAAACATTTTAGGATAATATTAGAATAGAAACCAAATTGGCATAGCAGGGAGCAATATTGTCACCAGGCCTTGGTAATAAGCCTTGCCCTAGGGATCTACCCACAGCCAGGCTTTATACTGTATAGCAGTCATTGTATTGTCATATGTATCATATCACCTGGCTGATTTCATGGTACCTGAATGCAGGCAGCAAGTGATAGAGTGATGAGTAGGTAGGCAGGAGGCTTTTTCGACAGAGACAAATGTGGGTTTCCCCAGAGAGTCTAACAAGGTAGATGGTCTTCTGCTGAGCTCTGATAACTCACTGTGTGGTACCTTGCTGGTTTGTCCTGTCGGTGACTACAAGGTTAAGGCAAATGAGCAGAGCAGTAAACAGAATGAGACCAGCAACAATTTGACTGTCAGGCAAGGTGCCAAACTGGAAACTAGTCCAGAGCTAAGAACTATACAGTGACATCATTGCCAGGCAAGGAGCAGAGTCAGGAGCCAAGGTGCAGTCATAAACAATAGACAAAGCTGGGGAAGCCAGTGACTGGAACACAAATGCAGGAACACAGGAATCACGCTCCAAGTATACATGAGCTAAAGAACCCGGGGACAAGGCTAGGCACACAGCACGATGTTCTGACAACATCTTTGAGGGTTCAAAAAACTGAAAGTCTAATTAAAATGTATGTAAACCCTAACAATAAATGTCCCTTATTTTCTACCTTTTGGTCTGCTAAATATGCTAAATATGTACCATTGTCAGTCTGGGGTCATGTCGATCAATGGTCCCATGATCAGCGAGAACTTCCACAACAGCTCCTAGAGTTTATGGAGAATGTCACAAGTAAAAAAAAATCTGTTAAAAGTAATTCTGTGGACAAAAAACAAAACATAATAAAGCGGTATTAAACCCAAAAACAAACTTCTATTATATTGCAGCTAATTAATTCTTAAAGCTCATCTTTGGGAAATCAGACAATTCCTCCTTGCAGTCGGGCTGCATTCACACCGCAAGGATTGACTGTCTCGTTCTCTCTGACACTGTGGTGAATATTCCAGCAGACAGCTCTCCAATACAGCAGCCCAGAGGCATAACTAGAACCTTCAGGGCCCCGGTGCAAGAAACCATGATGGGCCCCCCTTCCATCTGAGCCCCGGGCTTCCAATTTTGGAAGGGTGTCCATGGGCATCCTCCCAAAACCGTGCTTCCCGCATGCCCCCTGGGACATGCATCCAGCGCAATCACAGCAGCCCTTTACCATGTGATCAGCTGATCACATGTAAACGGACTTGCTGGTTATCCGCAGCCCTTTCCTCCCACACTGTGTCTGTGTTAGGAAAGGACTGCCGTTAACTGTCAAGAATGTCAGTAAATTGTTTACACTGATAATCAGTGCCCCAATCATAAGTGCTATCTATCAGTACCCATCAATGCTGCCTATCAGTGCTCATCAATGCCGCCTATCAGTGCCCATCACTTCCACCTACAAGTGTTACCTATCAGTGCTCATTAATGCCGCCTATTAGTGCCCATCAATTCTGCCTGTCAGCACCATCTTTCAGTGCTCATTAATGCCGTCTAACAGCGTCCATCAGTGCCACCTATCAGTACTCTTCAATTCTGCCCATCAAAGCCCATCAATACTGCCTGAGTTCTGCCTATCAGTGTTCCTCAGTGCCCATCAGTACCACCTATCAGTGCCCATTAGTGCCTCCTATCAGTGCTGCCTATCAGTGCTCATCAATGTGGTCTATCAATGCTCATCAGTGCCTCCTATCAGTGCCCATTAGTGCCTCCTATCAGTGCCCATTAGTGCCTCCTATCAGTGCCCATTAGTGCCTCCTATCAGTGCCCATCAGTGCCTTCTATCAAAGTCCATCAGTGCCTTCTATCAGTGCCCATTAGTGCCTTCTATCAGTGCCCATCAGTGCCTTTTATTAGTGCCTCCTATCAGTGCCCATCAGTGCCTCCCATCAGTGCTCATCGGTACACATAAATTCCTCCTATCAGTGCCCATAAATGCCTCCTATCAGTGCCCATTAGTGCCTTCTATCAGTGCCTCCTATCAGTGCCAATTAGTGCCTTTTATCAGTGCCCATTAGTGCCTTCTATCAGTGCCCATCAGAGTCCCCCTTTACATCAGATGTCCCCATTAGAGTCCCCCTTTACATTAGATGACCCCATCAGAGTCCCCCTTTACATTAGATGTCTCCCCCCCCCTCATACTCACAGCTCTCACAGCAAGTCGCCTTCCATCCACCTTTGGACCGGCCGGGATGAGTCAGAGAAATCAGAAGTGACAGCGCAGGTCCCGTCAATCACTAACCACAGCAAGGAGCAATGCTATAGAGGGAGTGTTCTGGGCACAGAGCTGTGCGCCCTGAGGACTTTCTAAAGGAAGACAATAGAGCTTCTTGTTTGCAACACGTTCACGTTTACGTGTTTGCAAACACGTCATGCTTCCCATAGCAGCTGTGTATCCGGTGCCCTGCACACAGTTAAAGGGCCATTATTTTATTTTTTCAGTGATTGCAGCACATCATGCTTCTAATACCCCTGTGTCCAGCAACCCACACACACTTAAAGGGCCATTATTATTTTTTTTTATGTTGAGTAGCTCTGGGGGGGGCGGCGCCCCTGCGCCCTCTATGGGTGGGGCGCCACTGACAAGAACACAGCTAAACTCTGGTCTTTGAATGAATCACACAGTACACAAGATTCTGTTTTGTAACATTATGATCTGTGTGAGCAGGCAAATACTCTGCGTTTGGGACCTGCTTTGGGATTTGGGTAGCATTTCATTGACACCTGCTGCAGATTGCAAGGGCAGTGCGTCTTGAATGCGCTGCGGGAAACCCTTACAGAGTGCAGGTTTCTGCACTACGCACTGGTGTGAAGGGACCCTAATGCCCCGTACACACGGTCGGATTTTCCGACGGAAAATGTGTGATAGGACCTTGTTGTCGGAAATTCCGACCGTGTGTGGGCTCCATCACACATTTTCCATCGGATTGTCCGACACACAAAGTTTGAGAGCAGGATATAAAATTTTCCAACAACAAAATCCGTTGTCGGAAATTCCGATCGTGTGTATACAAATCCGACGCACAAAGTGCCACGCATGCTCAGAATAAATAAAGAGATGAAAGCTATTGGCCACTGCCCCGTTTATAGTCCTGACGTACGTGTTTTACGTCACCGCGTTCAGAATGATCGGATTTTCCGACAACGTTGTGTGACCGTGTGTATGCAAGACAAGTTTGAGCCAACATCCGTCTGAAAAAATCCATGGATTTTGTTGTCGGAATGTCCGAACAAAGTCCAACCGTGTGTACGGGGCATAAGGCTGCTTTCACACTGAGGCTCAGTGGATACATTTAGTACTGAGTGTAGACTGGAGTTCATGATCCTTGCTTAACTTGGAGGAAATGACACGTGACTCAAGTCAGTGATTCAAATCATTTCACTGATCTGATCCATGTCTTGATAGGTTTGCAGTTGTGCCATACTCTTTCCATTTTTAGATGATGGATTGAACAGTGCTCTGTGAGATGTTCAAAGCTTGGGATATTTTTTTATAACCTAACCCTGCTTTAAACTTCTCCACATCTTTATCCCTGACCTGTCTGGTGTGTTCCTTGGCCTTCATGATGCTATTTGTTCACTAAGGTTCTTTAACAAACCTCTGAGGGCTTCACAGAACAGCTGTATTTATACTGAGATTAAATTAAAGTGGACCTTTAGTCATTTTTTCAACTTTCCATCTATTAAATCTTCTGCCCTTGTTGTTTTAACTTTGGATAGTAAAACATTTTTCTTTCTTCCAGTAAATACCTTATATAGCCCACTTTCTGTTTCTTGTCTGGTAAAAAAGCCTAGGCTTATGACATTATGCACATCTCTCTCACACTCTCGTGAGAGTTTGTCAGGCAGGGAGGGGGGATGAGTTATAAGAGGGCCAATGAAAGCTTCAGGGCTGCAGAGCTGGGAGTGTGTCTCTGTGTGTTTGTGTAAATCCAGGAAGTGAACAGGCAGCAGCTTCAGCTGCCCACAGTTAAAATGGATGCAGCCAAACTTAGCGGAAGGAGATTTCTGCTATGTGGCAAGTACAGGATCACAGTATATATAAAATAATATGCAAAGTGGTTGGAGGGAAGCTTCAGAATGGCAAAGATGTTTTTATTACAAATTATGTGAGCAGACTACAGATCCTCTTTAATCACTTAAGGACCGGAAAATTTTCCCCCTTAATGACCTGGCCATTTTTTGTGATACGGCACTGCGTCGCTTTAACTGACAATTGCACGGTCATGCGACATTGTACCCAAACAAAATTGACATCCTTTTTTTCCCAGAAATAAAGCTTTCTTTTGGTGGTATTTGATCACCTCTGCGGTTTTTATTTTTTGCGCTATAAACAAAAAAAGAGCAACAATTTTGAAAAAAACCCAATATTTTTTACTTTTTGCTAGAATAAATATCCCAATTTTTTTTTTTCAAAAATAAATTTCTTCATCAGTTTAGGCCAATATGTATTCTTCTACATATTTTTGGTTAAAAAAAAAGTGCAATATGCTTATTGATTGGTTTATGCAACGTGTTATAGCGTTTCCAAAATAAGGGATTTTTTTTTACTGTGATTTTTAGTAGGGCTGCAACATTGCAGCGGACAGACTGGACACTTTTGACACATTTTTGGGACCATTGACATTTATACAGCGATCAGTGCTATAAAAATGCCCTGATTACTATGTAAATGTCACTGGCAGGGAAGGGGTTAACACTAGGGGGCGATCAAGGGGTTAAATGTGTTTCCTCATGTATTTTCTAACTGTAGGGGATGAGACTGACTAGAGGAGGAGACATATCACTGTTCCTAATTACTAGAAACAAACGATCTGTCTCTCCTCTCCTGTCAGAACGGGGATTTGTATGTTTACACACACAAATCCCTGTTCTGGCTCTCGTGCCCGCGATCGTGGGTGGCCGATGGACATTGCGGCCGCCGGCCACACGCATCGGTTTCCTCGTCGTGCAGCAAGCGCGCCTGCCATGGCTCTTGCAGGAGTCAACGTACAGTTACGATTCGCGAAATGAGCCGACCTGCCACCAGCGGCTGGTTGGTAAGTGGTTAAACACAGGTGAACTCTATTTACTAATTAGATGACTTCTGAAGGCAATTGGTTCCACTAGATTTTAGTTAGGGGTATCAGAGTAAAAAGGGGCTGAATACAAAGGCATGCCACACTTTTCACATATTTATTTGTAAAAAAATGTTGAAAACCATTTATCATTTTCCTTTCACTTCACAATTATGTACCACTTTGTGTTGGTCTATCACATAAAATCCCAATAAAATACATTTACATTTTTGTTTGTAACATGACAAAATGTGGAAAATCTCAAGGGGTATGAATACTTTTTCAAGGCACTGTACCTCCTCCACAAGTCTTTGCTCCTCCCAGCAGTCCTAAGGCAAGGGGGGTGTGGCTACTCCTCCCCAGACTGCACTGCAGCCAATCAAAGGGGCCTCTGTATGTTGGGCAGTGGGCGGACTCTCCTCCAGCAGCTGTGGCTGCAAATACAACCCTGTCACAGTGTCTGTATCTTCTCTCTCCTTCTCTCTGGCTGTGACGTTCCACTTCACTTGTATCTGAAGAGAGGGGAATGACAGCTGCAGTATGAGGGCAGCCATGACAGCCCACTCAGCGTAGCTGTAGTCTGGGGAATGTCATGGACTGGGCTGGGGCTACATATACTTCATTGGAACTGATTTATCAAATAGTAATATAGGTAAAAATACGGTTTAGGGCTCAGTATTAATAAAGTGGAACCTTGGATTATGAGCATATTCCGTTCCAGGAGAATGATTGTAATCCAAAGCACTCGCATATCAAAGCGAGTTTCCCCATAGGAAATAATGGAAACGAAGATAATTCGTTCAACACTGACTTCTATTGCATGCAATACCGCATGTAGCCAGAGGTGGGGGGCACTGGAGAGCCTTGAAAATACTTGGGGACAGCTCGGCTGAACATGGAAACCCTCGGAAAGGTTCAGAAACACTCGGGAACTGAGTATTTCCGAGTGGTTCCGATTATTTCCGAAGGGCTCCGAACCGTTCCAAGTGTCACCGGCGCCCCCGCACATCTGGCCAAATGCGGTACTGCACACCCCATTGGCTTGAATCCTGCTCGTTTTGCAAGACAACACTCGCAAACCGAGTCAGGATTTAAAAAAAAAAGTTGCTCGTCTTTCAAAACGTTTGTTAACCGCGTTACTCGTAAACCAAGGTTCCACTGTAAATCCATCTGTATTCTTTCTATAATTTGTATACTCTGTTTTCCTTGTATGTACTTACTACCATGCTAGGAACAGCTAGACTTAAACTGGATGTAAACCTCTGCAATGAAAATTGAACAAAGCATATCCTTCTATAGTGTGTACTTGACTCAATCCAAGCACCCAGTGTGGTTCCTCTCTCCTAGTTCTGCTATCTGTGTGAATTACTTCTGACAGTCTAACTTGACACCACAGAATCCCGGGAGAGAACCGACCCCCCCTTCCCAGGCACACAGGAAGACATTGACAGTCTCAACTGTGCATGTTTCCCTATAAGTGAGTGTAGAGGGTGGTGTGTCTATACCCCCTGCCTTCTGGAGTGGAGAAAAAGCCTTTGATCTGTATGTTTTAGAAGGCTGTAAAGAAGCAAGTGCTGCAGATAAACAGGTACAACTTATGTAGAGGATTAGTTTAATCCCTGGGCTAGGCTATATGTAAGGGATTACAACCACTTTAAATAGAAAACACACATAGCTATGGACATTAAGAATTTGGGTAACGATCTGCACAAGAATAATACCAGTATAAAAACAAGAGCCATTGAGTAGACAGTTTGTGTATTTTAAGTGACTTTTAATGCAAATGTCATATCGGACTGGAACATACCTCTATCAAAAAACCAATCAGAAATAATTCTAAGAAGGGTCATCGTGTTGCATGGCTCTTTGTAATCCATGTTCCTCATTTTAATCTGCATTGTTGTGTCTCTTTTAGGGGGGATCCAGATAAATGGGACATTTGGGGAAACACCCCTTTGCATCTGGCTGCTGCCAATGGGCATCTAAATTGCTTGTCCTTTCTGGTGTCTTTCGGGGCCAACATCTGGTGTCTGGATAATGACTACCACACGCCATTGGATATGGCTGCCACCAAGGGCCACATGGAGTGCGTGCGTTATCTGGATTCCATTGCAGCCAAGCAGACTGGTTTAAATCCCAAGCTGGTTTCCAAACTGAAAGACCGCGCTTTCCGCGAGGCAGAAAAACGCATTCGTGACTGTGCAAAACTGCAACGCAAGCATCATGTGCGGATGGAGAGGCGTTATCGAAAAGAGATGTCTGACCGTTCTGACACCATGAGCTTCTCCAGCTTTTCCAGGTACCTGAATATACCCTCTCTTACTGTAATTCTGTTCTAATGTATGCTATACTGCTCCATAGAGGATAAGAATAAAAAACAAGGGGCAGGTTCGTGGCAGCCTGGGTGGTTCTTCAGAAGATGTGGATTAAATAATGATAGCCGTGCCAAAGGATTTGTCATTTTGAGCATTCGTGTGATATACACCCTCTCTTGGCATTCTGCGGTCACATTCACACTATTTACAATAGGATGAATGTGCACCAGTCTGTAAACAGCTATCACATATAAAATGTGAAGAATAATAATCCCTCTACAAGAGAATCTACTGGCAATAACTCTCCATGGTGCTGAAACTGTGTTTGTATACAGCTAAAACACTTGGGGGTCAATTTATAAAACATTTGTTGCACAAATGTCAGAAACATTCTTGCAAACTGAACAAAATTTCACCATACTGTGTTTTTGAATAGCTTAATTCCTGTATCATCAGCTCCATCTAGTGACCAAAATGCAGTATAATTTCCCATATCCCCTATACTGCATTTTGTCCACTAGATGGAGCTAATGATACATGGAATTAATTTATTCAAAAACATGCAGTGACATTTGGTTCAGCTTGAACGAAAAATAGACCCTTGGGAATGTTATATATCAAGTAGATGGCTACTCTACTTCTAACCAGTTTACTGTGCATGTAAGCAAAGCAAATTGACACCCACAGTATTGATAAAATTATACCAATAAAATAAACATAGTTGATTAACCAAATAATGATCTGTGGGTTGCAGCACGCACAAACTTGTGTTTGCACAATTCATAAATGAAAGGTAAATAACCCCTTCACGCCGAGCGTACGAAAATATGCGACTCCACTGAACTGGGCTTTTTTCCGTGGGTCTGCATATATGCGTATCTCTCTTTGTGCTGGGAGCGCGCACAGGGGATAGTCTTAGTGGGAGCACCGGGCTCCGTACTAACGATTTACATACATCGTCTCTCTCTCCCTCCTTTCAGAGAAAAAAAAAAAAAAAAGTGTGTGTAAAATAAAAAAATAATTCTATATATATATATATAAAAATAATAATAAAAAAACATACAAAAAATTCCTAGATCAAGGTTTGAGCTAGGTCAGTGTCAGAGTTATGCCCTGTGCTTTGGGATTTGGGTAGCATTTCATTGACACCTGCTGCAGATTGCAAGGGCAGTGCGTCTTGAATGCGCTGCGGGAAACCCTTACAGAGCGCAGGTTTCTGCACTACGCACTGGTGTGAAGGGACCCTAATGCCCCGTACACATGGCCGGATTTTCCGACGGAAAATGTGTGATAGGACCTTGTTGTCGGAAATTCCGACCGTGTGTGGGCTCCATCACACATTTTCCATCGGATTTTCCGACACACAAAGTTTGAGAGCAGGCTATAAAATTTTCCGACAACAAAATCCATTGTCGGAAATTCCGATCGTGTGTAGACAAATCCGACGCACAAAGTGCCACGCATGCTCAGAATAAATAAAGAGATGAAAGCTATTGGCCACTGCCCCGTTTATAGTCCCGACGTACGTGTTTTATGTCACCGCGTTTAGAACGATCGGATTTTCCGACAACTTTGTGTGACCGTGTGTATGCAAGACAAGTTTGAGCCAACATCCGTCTGAAAAAATCCTAGGATTTTGTTGTCGGAATGTCCGAACAAAGTCCGACCGTGTGTACGGGGCATTGGTGTTTGGTTCAAGGTCAGGGTTAGTATCAGTATTAGTGTCAGTGTGTTTTAGGTTGGATAAAAAAAAAAGCAAAATGTGCACTATTGTTTTGGGCTGTACTGCGGGTACAAATAACAACTAACATACACATATGTGGTATTGCTGTGATTGTCGGGAGCAGGAAAATTTAATTTGGGTTGTTCTTAGGTGGAAGGTTATGGTAGTAGCAAGAAATATACAGCTACATTTAAAAAATTTTTTTTTTTTACTAATTTGGGCCAGTTTTTGTTTGATAATAAAAAAATGGAGCTATCCGTTACCATTTACCATCAAATAAAAGTCCAATTTGTCCTGAAAAAACAAGTATAATGCACCTGGATGCACAAAGTGTGATGATATGTAAAGGTTTTACTAACACATGTCAAAGTTGCAAAGTTGTGCTTAGGCACTAAGATTTGTTTTATTCTTAATCACAAAGGAGTTAATATGTGCTGCGCTACCAATCTCAAAATTATAAATGTGAAATAACATGAAAACCGACTAAGTACCAACGTGATAGCAATAGTGTCCTTCATACACATCCAGTGTTACACTGTATCAGTTCTTAAAAAAGTGACAGTTCATTAAGTGTATGATGTGAGATTCAAATCCAAAAGTCTTCATAAGCTTCTAAACCACCTCTCCCGATCACCATTGTGCTCTCAGTGCCCTCACCTTAGTAGCGTGATATACAACGCATTTAAAATCATATCCAGCTTGGTTCTCTTCATTCAATAACATGTACCAGGACCCTGAATTGTGGCTTCCCACTCACTAGGGTGCTCATATCCTGTGAGGTGTTCCTCCAGGGTAATAAGGTGCTGGTCCTTTTAAGAGTGTCTTACCCATGCAATGTATGGTGATTTCCATGCCATGTAGAGAGGATGCCCCCAATAGTGTATTGTAAAGGAATGCTTTATTACAGTTAAAATGATGTGTAGCACCCTCTACCTAGGTAGGTGCTAGAGGTGAGATTTTTGTCAGAGCAGGTAAACTTAGACAGGCCTAGCTGGAAGCTAGTGGGCTGGGAGTGGCTCAGAGTAGGCTGGTGACTCACAGATGGCATAATCTTTCGGTTACCTCCCTCTGGCTTCCAGATGATTCTAGGAGAGAGGAGGGGAAGAGAGGTGGAGCTGTCCAAGGTGTCTCAGGGAGCCCTGACCAATCCCCAACTAGAATTGGCAGGAGGCAGGCCTTCTTTATATACCCAGGGTCAGCCCAGCTGGGGAGGAGTTGTCGAGTAGAAGAAGCTGGAGATGGAACACTAGGTTGTTGGGGAACTCCCCAGTCTGGGAGCGGGTGACCTTGGGCCTGTGGGGTTCGGGTGCAAGTCGGAGCCTTTCTGAGAAAAAAAAGGATCTGGCCAGGAGGGCTCTGAGTAACAGGCACAGTTGGGAAAGCTGGGAAGGCATGCTGGAGCGGACTAGGAGTGTGCAGTCTGAGATGGATGTAGAGCCAACAGGATAGACTGTGATGTCATGGGCAGTGGAGTCAGGCAGCTGATTTCAGGAGGGCCGGCAGGGCCTGAAGAGGACTGACTGGGAGCAGTAGTCCACCAAAGGTCAGCTAGCACTAAAAGACTTTCCTATTTTGTTGCTATATCAAAGGGGCCTACGGTCCCTGCCTGCAAATGGCAGTTGCTAAGGTCTGACAGAGCCAGAGTTGGGCCTACCATGTGCTAGCTGTACCAGGAACCAGGTATTGTACAGGAGCGAGAGAAACAGTCTGCAAATAAGCATTGTGCTGGAGGAGGCTGGAGATCTAGAAGAGTAAATAAAGGTTCCAACTGATCATCCAATTGCTTCTACCATTGATTCTGGGCATCCCATAATTTCCCCTACCCTATCCAAGTTCAAAATCCCTCAATAAAATACAAATCAAACATACGGACTGTTCATTGTCTCTAAGGTGAATGCCGGGCTGGGCAGAGGTGACAGGTGACAGGACCACAATATCCAGCAGCCCCTACGGGGGTACTGCTACAGGTGCTTACATTCATAAAAAATGCTATAAAGCATGGATATGCAATTAGCAGACCTCCAGCTGTTGCAGAGCTACAAGTTTCATGAGGCATTGCAAGACTCTGACAGCCACAAGCATGACATCTAGAGGCAGAGACATGATGGAACTTGTAGTTTTGCAACAGCTTGAGGTCCACTAATTGCATATCCCTGCTATAAAGCAATCACAGGGATACCGTTCTTCCTGCTTTCACGTAAATTCCAGTCTGCAATCCCTCAGGCTCCGCCCTATGCGCTACATCACACAGCACATATTAATTGGTAGCACAGAACATATTAATACATTTCTTTGATAAAATCTTGTATTAGGTCCAGGCTCCAGCTGACTGTGTCCAGTCTTGGACACCTGTCACTTATCGCAAGTAACCCTGTGGTGTGTGGCTGCATGCAATCGCATGTTCTCGCGACCTCCTCACTCCTTTTAAGAAACAGATGTATTATAATACAGCTGCAATGAATCTAAAAGTGCAATCATAGTAACCCCTTGTCTGTTTCTTTTCCCAGCTCAGTGAGCCAGCGCCTCCCCAGTGCCACATTACTTGCCACCATGCCATATTCCCACACTGCGGGCACCACAAAGGGCAAATCAAAGGTGCAGAAGAAACTGGAGAAACGGAAGCAGAACGATGGAACTTTTAAGATATATGAGGATGGTCGGAAGAGTGTGCGCTCACTTTCTGGACTTCAGTTAGGAAATGACGTCATGTTTGTGAAGCAAGGCACCTATGCCAGTCCCCGGGATCGAGGCCGACAACATCTCCGGGATATGTTCGTTCATGAGGAGGATTCGTTATCAAGAGCTGTCAGTGACCCTGGACTACATGTGGATTCTGCTCACTCTGAAGTCAGCACTGACTCTGGACATGATTCCCTTTTCACCAGACCAGGTCTTGGCACTATGGTTTTTAGGAGGAACTATCTGAGCAGTGGGCTGTTTGGAGTAGGCAGGAATGAGGAAAATGAACATACCATGCAAAGGGAGCTTGTGAAGCTGCGGAGTAGACTCAAACGTTCTTCAAGTTTGGATGATAGTATTGGCAGTGCCCGTAGCCTGCAGGAGAGAAATGAACAGGAGCTGCCATGGGAAGAAGAGGAGTTAGGGTTTGATGATGAAGAGGAACCCGACACCAGCCCCCTAGAGACTTTTTTGGCATCGCTGCAGATGTCAGAGTTTTCCACCCTTTTGCAGGGTGAGAAGATTGATTTGGCAGCTCTGACACTTTGCTCAGACAATGACCTGAAGGGTATACACATTCCCTTGGGACCTCGCAAAAAAATACTAGAGGGTATCCAGAGGAGAAAACAGGCACTAGGTAGACCCCAATCAATAGGAGATACTGAGCTGTAAGTATTTCAATGATAAAAACATTCTTGAATGATAAACTGTATTTTTATCCGAAGCGATGATGGTAAATTATATTTTTGTGGTAGTTCTAAAGAAGCATTGCTGGAGTATTCAACCAAACTTTGGGGTCCAGCAGGAAAACTTTACAAACGATCAGTAGGGATGAGCTTCGAGTTCAAGTCGAACTCATGTTCGACATGAACATCGGCTGTTCGCCAAATAGCAAACAATTTCGGGTGTTCGCGGCAAATTCGAAAGCCGTGGAACACCCTTTAAAAAGTCTATGGGAGAAATCAACAGTGCTAATTTTAAAAGCTTATATGCATGGTATTGTCATAAAAAAGTGTTTGGGGACCTGGGTCCTGCCCCAGGGGACATGGATCAATGCAAAAAAAAGTTTTAAAAATGGCAGTTTTTTCGGGAGCAGTAATTTTAATAATGCTTAAAGTGAAACAATAAAAGTGTAATATTCATTTAACCGGTTCAATACAGGGCATTTTCACCCCCTTCCTCCCCAGGCCAATTTTTAGTTTTCAGCGCTGTCGCACTTTAAACGACAATTGCGCGGTCGTGCGACGTTGTACCCAAAAAAAATTGACGTCCCTAGGCGGCCGGGAAGCCCAGGCCGTCATATGACGTCCACAAAGGATGGGAGATCCCATCTGTGGACGTCATTTGACAATAGCCACGTAAGGAAGTGGTTAAATAGGGGTGTCTATAGTATGCCTGTAAAGGGGCGCATATTTCCCGTGTTTAGAACAGTCTGACAGCAAAATGACATTTCAAAGGAAAAAAAGTCATTTAAAACTACTCCAGGCTTTTAATGAATAGTCGGTCCGACAATACACATAAAAGTTCATTGATAAAAACGGCATTGGAAATTCCCCACAGGGGGACCTTGAACCAAAATTTTAAAAAAAATGGCGTGGGGGGTCCCCCTAAATTCCATACCAGGCCCTACAGGTCTGGTATGGATTTTAAGGGGAACCCTGCGCCAAAATTAAAAAAAAAAACGCATGGGGTCCCCCCAAAAATCCATACCAGACCCTTATCTGAGCACGCAACCTGGCAGGCCGCAGAAAAAGAAGGGGGAGGAGAGAGCCCCCCCTCCTTAACCGTACCAGGCCACATGCCCTCAACATTGGGAGGGTGCTTTGGGGTCCCCCCCAAAGCACCTTGTTCCCATGTGGATGGGGACAAGGGCCTCATCCCCACAACCCTTGCCCGTGGTTGTCTGCGGGCGGGGGGCTTATCGGAATCTGGAAGCCGCCTTTAACAAGGGGACCCACAGATCCCAGCCCCCCCCATGTGAAATGGTAAGGGAGTACCCCTACCATTTCACAAAAAAAGTGTCAAAAATATTAAAAATGACAAAAGACAGTTTTTGACAATTCCTTTATTTAAAGTCTCTTCTTCTTTCCATCTTCTTTCTTCTATCTTCCTTCAATTTCTTCCTCCATCTTCTTCTTCCTCTGGACCTTCCTCCAATCCTCTGCTTCTTGCTCCGGTGTTCTTGTCTGGCATCTTCCTCCGCGGCGTCTTCTTCTACTTGCATATAAGCCTTTAAAATTAGCTGTTCGCATGTTCTGGTGCGAACCGAACAGGGGGGTGTTTGGCTCATCCCTAACGATCAGTAAATTAGTATGTGTTTATGGTGAGGTATGACATGTCTCCACGCCCATTGGCTCCTGGGATATGAGTGTCATCAATTCCAGGAGTCAATGGGCATCCGCCGCTTGTAGCATCGCCTCACCGCAATTTGTATGATATGCACATGCGTGAGATAGCCAGCAGCGCTGTATCCCGGAAGGAGATGCCAGAGGGCTTCAGATGTCCACACTGAAGATGGGAGTGTGATCGGTGGGGACAGCAAAGTACACTTTAAATAAAAAAAAAAGCATTTACAAAACCTACATTCACTACTAATCCCATTGGATGTAGGATTTAGTGGAAACACAGGGGTGTTTTTTTAAAAAAAAAGAAAAAAAAACATACATATCATATACACACATCTCCATGTACATTATATACATAAAAACACATCAGATGCACCACAACTGTATCTCAGCAAGATAAAAAAATATTTTTTTTCCCAGATTCACAGGAGACTCTAGTAGTGGATAACCCAAGGAATTCTTACTCAATCCAGCACCTTAGGTCCATTACCATGGACTATTGTTACTACCTTTGTCAGTGCAAATGTTTGGGCAGCCATTTGCAACCATCTTAGGATTGAAGGCAGGTGGAGATTCCCAAGAGAGGAGACATGCACACTTCCCATATGCTGGAAGTTTGGGCAGCACTGAAGGCACTCACAGCCCTGGTGCCATATATTCAAAATTAACCAATCATTCTTTAGGGAACAGGGCAGTGGTTTCTTACCTTTTAAAGTGGGGGGCCCAAAGCAGGACCCTCTTCAGAAGTGGAACCAATCCTAGTCTTGCAAAGGAAAATCTCCAGGAACTTTAGGCAGTTTACTTCCTGGGCTCTCAGACTGCCACAGTGGACTGCCTCTCTAGGAGTTCTCTAGATGTCAGCAAAAGGAGCCTTCATCCAGACACCATCTCCCAAATCACTGGCTGTGAGCCTAACTCACCTGGATTTGTTCACCTCCCCAGCCAACCACAAGTTACCCAGGTTTCTTTCTCTCTCACTCTCCTCACCTGCTGGCAAAAGGCATAGATGCTTTGCCCTACCCAGTGGACTGCCACCTAGCCTATACCAAACCTATTCTCAGCTTTTCCTCTATTATTTCTGGTAAAGAAGTTCCTGGTGAGTCTACTGTTAAAGAATCGCAGGGCGACAGCTATCTTGCTCTATTGGCCTGACGGGCCATGGTTTGCCCCGGCCATAGAACTCAGTCTCATCCCACTGATTCAGTTCTCAAGTTATCCACAACCCCTGTCTCAAGGGAGCTCCTTCACCCTTAATCGGTACAACTCACCCTTTGGGCCTGGGGGTTGTGAGGGAAGGGTCAGAGAAGTTGACTTGTTCTCCAGCAGTAATCAGGACCCTGCAGAAGTCCAGGAAGCTTTTGGCTAACATTGTTTCTTTCCCAGTTTGGGACAGGTTCACAGCATGTGTGGCAGGTCGGAACTCACACAACCCAGACATTTCCCAGCTGTTATCTTTTTTGCAGATGGACTTGGGTCTTGGCTTTAGTTCACTAAAGATTCAAATTTCAGCCTTTTTGTTCTTCACCAGGAAGAAATGGGCATATGATCAACTAATCGAGCAACTCATGAGAGCAGTTCTGAAGTTTAGACTTCCAAAGATACAGTATATTTTTCCCCAGTGGGACCACACAGTGGTTCTAGAGTTCCTCTCTCAAGATCCATTTGGTCCCATGGGGAACTGTTCACTATGGACCATTACCTTGAAAGCAGTATTCTTTCAAAGTAGTGCCAACAACATCAGGCAACAGGGTTTCAGAGCGCCAGGCATGGGTGATAACTTGCATTTAGCCACGTTTGGTTTACAGGCATTTTTCATTTATGACTATTTGCAAAAAAAAGCTTTTTTTAAAAAAAAATGCAAATGTGGCTGAACTCAGCTAAACAAGGCAAAACGGACATTTTTAAGCGTCAGTTACTATCTGTCAAGTCAAATAGTTCTCAGGAGAGGTTTTAAAACGTCCCGTGTACATTAAGCCTAATAGGGAGGTCGTTTTTACCCTGCAAATGTCACTTATTTGAGAAATATATACTAATGAAAGTCTAATGAGAGCATACCCTGTCTTCAGATTTAATATAAATATAGTATTTAACAAATAAAGCTTAGGGTATAACAGACATACAGTATATGGAAAAAGACAAATAGGAAATATTTTTTATATATTGAAAAAAATGTAATATTCTACTAGTAGCCAGAAAAATGCCACCATAATTTAAAAACTTTTAAAACAAGAAAAAGACACACTTTAAAAAAGCTGTTCTCAACCATTTTACCCCAGAGGAACCTTTAAAATTAGTTTCAGGTTTTGGGGAACCCCTGTTAAAACCAGTACATTGTTGTTTAGTGAGTACAATGCCCCTTACATTGGTAGTTAGTGGAAAGAATGCTCCCTTTAATAGTAGTCAGGGCTGGTGCAAGGATTTTTGACACCCCAGGCGAAACCTCATTTTGCCGCCCCCCCTGGCTCCACAGCACTGATCGTAGAGGCGTGCAGGGGATGTTTGCTTCAGTTCCATCAGGACATGTCCTCTAGTGCTGCACCTCTATAATGACACTACAGAGCGGCTGCCTGAGTAACCTGCAGCAGAGGCATCCCCTACAAAACAAACATAGCGCAGAGACAGAGAGTAGGGAAACCAGCGGCTGGGCGCCCTAGGCAGCAGTGCACCCTAGGCGGCCGCCTAGTTTGCCTAGTGGTAGCACCAGCCCTGATAGTAATGGTCAGAATGCAACCTCCATAGACAACTCCATGCAGCTGACTATGCCAGGTGACCTTGAGCCCAAAACAATGTGGGCACCATTAGATGAGAGGCCAATCAACTACAGCTTTAGGAACCACTATCAACCTCTGGAGGATCCTTGGTTGAGAATGGCTGCTTTTGAGGAATCTCTTATATGTTGGGGATGAATGGTGAATTGTGTTGAATAGATGAATGTGACAAGTAGAACTGTTTTTCCTAAAAACTGTAGTCATAGGTACTGTAGGTTTGGTATGGGCTGAGACTCAGGTGCTGAGCGGATCCAAAATATTTTTCCCTTTTTAATATTTATTTAAAATTTTTTTTTTTTTAAAATGATCATTTTTATTATATTCTGTTGTTAAAAAACTTTTACCAAATAAAATCTATGTCCCTATATTGCCTCATACATTATAGTCTCCATAAAGGGCATGACCCTAACCAGTATTGCAGGGATGTCAAAATTAAAAAGGATACTGAACGAAGGGAAAGAAGTTAGGAATACACTTGCAAGACACTAATAAATACATATATATATATATATATTTTTATTTATATATATATATATATATATATATATATATATATATATATATATATATATATATATATATATATATATATATATTGAATATAAGCTGGAATAACTATTCTGAGGAGTGGACTACTCGCAAACAAAACTGTATGTCTATAAAGATTCCCCGTAAAATTATGAGTTTAAAGCACAGAATTCTAATAAACACTGCTGGATTATGAAGTATGGGATTTTAACCCCTGGCTAAGGGTAATACAAGTCTTAATGCCTAAGCACAATTTTGCAACTTTGACATGTGTTAGTAAACATCCATACTTACCACAATGCTGTAACATCTGTGTGATGCTGCAGCTGTCCCATGTCGGTTATAAGACCACTGATCCCTCAGTTCATAGTCGTTCTGAGCAGAGAGCAGGAACTGCCTGTCAGTGCTCTCTGCTCTGCCCTTCCAATGCTCACTGGAGCGCTGGGCTGGGGAAGGGGCGGGAGCTGAAAGGCAGAGCCAGCTGTCAATCGGACAGCAGGGTGGATCCCAATATTATTGTTAGGATGCTTCCAGAGCAGAGTATGGAGCAGTCTGCACCGTAAGCTGATAGCGGGAAATAGTTCTCTTTTAGCTGAATCTGGGTAAAAGGAATTGTACTTCTGTGACTCACAAGAGAAGTATAGCCAGAAAAGCTTTGACCATATGTCTCTTTTGACCAACCACAGAGATCAACACAATAGTACACAATGATTGGCATGAATAAAAACCCCTGATCTTCTGTGATTGTCTGGTTGACACAGTGGATAACAGATCGTGCCGCAGCGCGGCCCACGTCCACTCAGAACGACAAATGTCCCACCCACCCGTCATTTGACTATAGGTACTGGTTAAAGTCATCCCTGTTTATGACCCATCTTGTACAATGATTTAAGGGGTAAATTTTATCTTAACGAGAATTGTGTAATCTAGACAAGCAGATACTTGCTGCAGTAAAAAACATAGATAATAGATTACTCTTTTTGGACCCTTAGGGGTTTATTTACTAAAACTGTAGAGTGCAAATTCTGGTGCATTTCTGCATAGAAACCAATCAGCTTTCAGGTTTTATTGCCAACGCTAAATTGAACAAGCTAAAGTTAGAAGCTGATTGGGTACCATGTACAGCTGCACCATATTCTGACTGCTCCAGGTTAAGTAAGTCTCCCCCTTAGGGCTCTTTCACACATACAGATCTGTATTCAGCCATCCGCTTGCTCAGCAGGGATCACTCCATTGATCCCCGCTGAGCCAGCGGATGACAAGTCCGTCTCTTCACACTGTGCAGGGACGGACCTGTCAGATCTCTGCTCTCCTCTATGGGTGGATCGGATGATTATGGACCGCCTGTCCGTTTTCATCTGATCCGCCAGACGGATGGAAAATAGGTTTCCAGTTAGGACAGTTAAGACCACCCACTTTTTTTTTTTGCTAGTCTTTTCTTATTAAGAAGGTATGGAGAGTTGGAAGCCTGAAATACTTGATTAATAATTTGGCTCTTCTGTAAACTTTTTTTAAGAAATTATTGTAACATTTATGTAATTAGTGTGAAATTCATGCAACAATGGTAATTACCTTTCTCTAGCATGGTACTTACCTGTTTTTCAATGTGACGCAGCTTTCATAGTTCCTGATGAAATGGGTCAACTGACCCAAGAAGTGTGTTGAACTCACCCAGACCTTACCATTGTAATCAACATGCAAGACCAAATTGATATATATTTTCAGCATATGCCTGTATGTAATATGTTGATGGGTGAGGTGAATTGGGGCATTTTCTGGTGAAAGGGAGAAATACAGGAGACTTTAATGTATGAAAAAATCTAGTGAAGTACATTTTATTCTGTAATAGCCTTTTAACAGCAAGATTTTTTAATAACTATGAAAATGTATATGTGCTTTGGATCTGCTCATCAATCAGGATGTGGTGTGTTGGATCTAGGAGGTTATCCATTGTTCTTCTAATACACAGATGGTAATTGGCAGTTTTGAACATGACCAGATAATCTGCTGAAAATGGGTCACAGAAAACGCCATCAGTCACAGGTCACTACAAAATAATGGATCATAGATAACTTAAAGGAAGTAGTATCTTCATGGAATAAGAAAAAATCCATGTATATTATATTGATACAGCAACACACCCAAAGAGTTACAGTTCATAATGTATTAGTGCCAACAATGTCAGAAAGCCAAAGAGACTGAATAAGTACCAGGCATAAGACAAGAGATTATTGAAATTCAAAATATTGTATCAGGACACTCAGAATCTTTCACCTGGCTTCAGTTTCTTTTTATTGAGATGCTGCACATCATGGGCCCTTGATCATTTTGTTGTAGCATAGGTACATAGATGATATCCTCTTCTTTTGGAACATCCCAGAGCTTTTTTCTAACGTTCACAATATAACCTACATTACACAATAATATGACACAAGTTTATTTTTTTTGATAAAGTTCTTGAGAAGGAATCAGATGGCTCTATCTCCTGTACACTATATTGTGCAACAACAGCAGCTAGAAGGTATTCCCTTTGGCTAGTGTCATAGAATCTAGAAATTGTTTGAATAATGATGCATTTGAGCAAAAAAGAAAAAACCCAAGTATTGGATTTAGAGAGATAGAATATGGGGGCAATGATCTTAGAATGGCCTATCAAAAGGGCTAGAAAAAAAAATTACAGGGTCATCAGGATTATAACTAAGAACATTGAATAATCAATAATGGCACTGTGACTGATGTTAAACCCCTGTAAAATGGTATAGTCCAACACAGGGCAGCTGTGCTCTCTCAATGTATACACATTGAATAATAGGTAGATATATATTAAAATCCCTATTTGAGTGTTTTTAAATAGTATTTTAAACAGTTTTTAATAAAGACCTTTTGCTTTGGCCCTTCTATGTATGTGAGCTCTCATCTGATTTTGTGTGAGAGGAGACAGGAAAAGTGAAGGATATCCAGCCCTGCACAGTGGAGCTGTGGAAAGCTTTATTTGATCTTTTTTGGCATAAGCTAAGAGGTCAACTACATTTGGTGAGTTTGAACCCATTGGGGCTGGGGCACAATACACACGGATTGAATTTATATGTTGATCAGCACTGCATTAGAATAATCACCTTAAGCACTTTTCATTAGAAGATCTTTTTAATTTTTATCTTATTTTTCTTAATTCTAATCACCACAGATTTTTTGGATGGACACAGAATTTATGTTACATGTATTTTTCTTATGAATTTACTTACTGTATTTAATTTAAGCACTGGCACTTTAAATATATATCTATATATAACTTTTTGGTTGTATAATGCTTGATAAACGTATTTCACTATTGTGTAATTGGTGATAATTTAGCAGCAAGTATTTCACAGGAACATTCACTGTTTTTTTTGAGCATATATATTCTATACGGGACTAAAAAGGCACTGGATCATCAAGCCAGGCATTGGATCATCAGACTGGACAGCAGGCACTGGAAATTCAGGCCAGGCAGCAGACTGGACGGCAGGCAGAGGCACTGGAACATCAGGCCAGACAGAGGGTACTGGAACATCAGGCCAGACAGAGGGTACTGGAACATCAGGCCAGACAGAGGGTACTGGAACATCAGACCAGACAGAGGGTTCTGGAACACCAGGCCAGACAGAGGGTACTGGAACACCAGGCCAGACAGAGGGTACTGGAACATCAGGCGAGACAGAAGGTACTGGAAAATCAGGCCGTACGTCAGGAACTGGATCATCAAGCCGGACATCGGGCATCGGATCATCAGACTGGACAGAAGACACTGGAACATCAGGCCGGGTAGTGGGCACTAGAGCGACAGGCTGAACAGTGGGCACTGGAGCAACAAACAGCGGCGAGCTGGGCATCAGGAACTGTTTTAGCAAGCACCGTGTCAGCAGGTTGGGTAACAGGCACCGGCTCAATAGGCTGGGTAACGGGCACTGGCTCAACAGGCTGGGTAACGGGCACCGGAACATCAGGCTGGACCATGGGCACCGGAACATCAGGCTGGACCGTGGGCACCGGAACATCAGGCTGGACCGTGGGCACCAGAACATCAGGCTGGACCGTGGGCCCCGGCACATCAGGCTGGTCAGCAAACACTGGAGCATCAGGCTGGACAGCAGGCAGAGGGTTGGCAGGGTTAGGTGGGTCAACAGGTTGAGGACCATCAGAGGCTAGCCTAACCCCATTGGCAATCATGGAGGCAGGATGGAGCAGATCGGCTGGTGTGAAAGCAGGCTGGAGCAGATCGGCTGGTGTGGAAGCAGGCTGGAGCAGATCAGCTGGTGCAGAAGTAGGCTGGGATAATGGCAGGATTGCATGGATTGGGAAAAACTTCAGTTTCTTCTTTGGTTTAGCCACGAAAGCTCTGTAAGTGACTGCAGGGCTGTAGGTAGAGGGTGCAGCTGATTGAAGAGAAGGGCTGGAGTATGGTAAAGAAGAGGGAGCAGTGGCTAAGGGGGATTTTTGTGGGATTTTTGCAAGCAGTAGAGAAGAGGCAGATGGGTTAAAGGCAGGGTAGTTGCATCAAGTGGAAACAGGATACTGATATTTAGTTGATAGCAGGGTATATTGGGCTGCAACTGTGGTTGCTGTGGGTGATGGAGAGACCACTCAGCAGGCAGGTCCCTGGCAGCAGGAATGGGCTGTTGCAATCTGACTGAGGCTGAGTGTAATAGATCTGACCATACCTGTAGTAATGGCTGAACAAAATTCAGTTTACACTCTGCCCGTCTGACAAGAGACTGCATTGCGTTAAGACACTCCACTAACACTTGTTGGGAACATGCTGAATAGTGCTCAAAGAAATAAACTGAGTCATCCTCCAATAACCACACCAAAGATTCAACCTGAGCCATACTGAAGGGGGGAGAAAAGTCATCACTGCCATTAGGAGTACTAGACAAAGCCGGAATCCATTAAGGCATTTGAAAGTCTCAAGGCTGCCTTTGTTTCTGCTCCTGTGTTGGCACATCCTGATCCTACGTTACCTTTTATCCTTGAGATTGATGCTTCTGAGACTGGAGTTGGCGCCCTTCTGTCTCAACGTCCTACCTCTGAGAGCGCTATGCATCCTTGTGGCTACTTTTCCAAGAAATTGCCACCTGCAGAGTGCAATTACGAGATTGGTGACAGAGAGCTATTAGCGATCATTTTAGCCCTAATGAATGGAGACATCTCCTTGAAAGGTACCACTGTGCCGGTTCTCATTCTTGCTGACCATAAGAATCTCACATTCTTGTCTGAGGCTAAACGCCTCTCTCCCAGAAGGGCGCGATGGGCTCTTTTCTTGTCTAGTTTCAATTACATTGTCTCATTCTTACCCGGTACTAAGAATGTAAGGGCTGACGCTTTGTCACGACAATTTTCCTCTACTTCCAAGATGGAGTGGGTTCTGGTTCCTGTGTATCCTCCTGATCATATTCTGGCTACGGTTCGCACCAGTCTCACTTCTCTTTTGGGTGACAAAATTCTTGCCGCTCCGGTCCATGCTCCTCCTGAGAAACCAGAGAGTCTCCGTATTGCTGTGCTCCAGACTTACCATTCTCCCAAGGCTGCTGGCCACCCTGGGAAGAATCAACTCTTTTGGGCTATTAACAATTCTGGTGGCCTAGTCTACGTGCTGATGTAACCGCCTTCGTAGCTGCCTGTTCCATGTGTGCTCAGAGTAAGACTCCACGACACCTTCCAGTGGCCCTCCTACAACCCATACCCAATGGAGAGAGGCCCTGGATCCACCTGGCTATGGATTTCATTGTTGAGTTACCCAACTCCCAGGGTAACACAGTTATCCTTATGGTGGTTGACCGGTTCTCGAAAATGTCCCATTGTATTCCACTTAAGAAGTTGCCCACTTCTAAGGAACTGACTTCCATTTTTGCTCGGGAGATCTTTCGTTTACATGGACTACCCAAGATTAGTGTCTCGGACAGGGGTAGTCAGTTTGTGTCCCGGTTCTGGCGAGCCTTTTGTGCACAGTTGGGAAATCAGCTTGCTTTCTCCTCTGCGAATTACCCGCAGTCTAATGGGGCCGCAGAACAAGCCAATCAGTCCTTGGAGCATTTCCTACGTTGCTATATTTCTGACCATCATAACAACTGGTCAGACCTCTTACCGTGGGCAGAGTTTGCTTACAATAGTGACTTGAATTCTGCTTCCCAATTGTCCCCGTTTATGGCGAACTATGGTTTCCAACCTTCCATGTTGCCTGACTCGTTTGTTCTGCGTTAGAGAAGCATCTCCATGGTCTTCATTCCACTTGGGCACAAGTCCAGGAGGCTTTGCGACATGCTAATGATAGGTACAGACTCCATGCTGACTGCAGAGGCCTGCATATGCCTTCCTAGTGGCCAAAGGCAACCCACATCCCAGGGTGTTAGAGGGAAAGAGGTAAGTGCCAGATGCCAGGAGAGTTATGGATAATCTACATAAAAGCATTTTTAATAATACCATAGGTAAAGATGAGCATTTAAAGTGATTGTAAAGTCTTGTGTTTATTCCTATAAGAATCATAAACATGTTATACTTACCTGCTCAGTAGCAATGGTTTTACACAGAGCAGCCCAGATCCTCCTCTTCTTGAATCCCTCTTCTGTGATCCTGGCCCCTCCCTCCTGTTGAATGCCCCCATTGCAAGCAGCTTGCTATGGGGGCACCCAAGCCGAGTCACAGCTCCCTGTGTCGAATCTGACATGGAGCCCTGACCCAATCCATCCCCTTATCTCCCCTGACTGGCTAACTGACTTTGATTGACAGCAGTGGGTGCCAATGGTGCCACTGCTGTGTCTCAGCCAACCAGGAAGGAGAATCTGGACGGCACCTATTAGAGGGGATGAGGGCGGCTGCTGCACACAGAAGGCTTTTTATCTTAATGCATAGAATGCATTAAGATAAAAACCTTCTGCCTTTACAACTTCTTTAACCCCTGCAGTGTTGGGAAGACCCACAGCAAGATTAGTTTTAATTTTCCCCCCGGAGTTCATCTTTACCATAATACCTGGTCATTCGGCTATGAAAGTCCCTGTTACACTTACTCTTATGGGGTGACAACTGTGCTTCTGTGTTGTCCCCCTGACACATGTGCCATGATGGGGAGATTAAAGTGATTATGCCATCATATACCACATAGACATTGTCCACTGTCAGGAACTGGATCCAGATCTAAGTGCATGTACAATGTACAAAAAATTGGCTCAAAGAGGCAGAAATAGATCAGCAGCACTAAAAAAGAAGGATTAAAAGTTAAATAGTATAATATGAAACGTTGAAACACTTGTTTGATACATAGCTCTTTAGCAAATTAGAAGTTGGTATGAGGGTGGTATAGCACTTCCCTGTTTAAACCACAGGGTGGAGCCTCTTCTTAGGTATAAAAAGTTTTGTTAGGGTTTGAAAAAATAGGATTTTTTACTTACCGTAAGATCTGTTTCTCTGAGTTCATTGACAGACACAGCCTTCTTTATTCAGAACGGTAGGGTTATATCATCTCCGCAGGAGTAGGACTAGGCAGAACAAAAAAACACTACCCCTGGCTACGTCCATGGGCTGTCCTCCGTCAGTATATGCCCCCCTCCCTGCTCTAGGTATTCAGTTTAGTAGCAAGCAGTAATAGAAGTATCAAAAAACTCCATAGAGGGGTGGGTGCTGTGTCTGTCAATGAACTCAGAGAAATAGATTTTACGGTAAGTAAAAAATCCTATTTTCTCATTCGTTTATTGACAGACACAGCCTTCTTTATTCAGAACGGTAGGGACGTCCCAAAGCAGTGCTGAACATGAGGGGTGGGACAACGAAAAATCCCAAGGCTTACACAAAAGCCATAGAAATGTGGAAATACCGCGCTAACAGAACAGTGGTAAGAAGCAGCAGCATACAGTGCGATAACACCAAAAAGTCTAAGGAATGGGGGAAGCTGCGCTAAAAATGAAGTCCATAACGGTTGACATCAGGAAAAACAAAATGTCCATTGGGAACATGAAAAATAATAATAATAACACCACAGTATGCATAAACAAGCAGTGTGCCCAACCACCGTAGCTGTTGATTGAGCTTACCAGACGGCAAGCTTAAAAAGGCAGATGGCTATAGCCCAGCCAAGGCCTCTAAGCTTGCTGATGATCACAGTGTTCGGATGGCAGGGGATCAATCTCTAAGGCCCACTTCCGGTATCCACGTACTCAATAGAAAGCCCAGGTAGCCCAGAAGAGAAAAAGACTGGCCATAGTGTGATATCCTCCAAACATTTATTAAAAAACAAGTAGTCACTTACAGTTAAAACAGTGATATTGCACATACAAAAGCTGGCCGGCATATACAAGAAAAGGGGAGCTCGTTCTCTTACTCCGATGGCGTGGTGACGTCAGTGCGTGCCTTCCCAGACGCGTTTCGTCATCATCTGACGTTGTCAAAAGCCAACCAGGTAACAGGAGCTTCACACAGGACAAGCTGGGACCCAACCTGAACGATACCCTTTCAAGAGGGATTAGACCCTCTTAACAGCAGCCTGCAAAAAGCTTGCGGCCAAAAAAGGCACCCGCAGATGCCAACCCATCCACTTCGTAGAACTTGTGAAAAATGCGCCACGAACGCCTGAAGACAGAAGGCCCAAGAAGCACTAGGCGCCTGAGAAGAATGCACTATAACAGGGAAAGCAGGAACCCGATTACTGACAGAATAGCCCAGAGTCATCATCCGCACCGCCTAAACCTGGGTAAGGTGAACGAGAAGATAACGCCACCCTTTTCGACATAAAAAGAGAGAGGGGCGCACCGGCCATGTGCATTATCTTTTGTAAAACATTTATTGAATAAAATAATAAAAGAAATTACTCACAAGCAGTAGTACAATCAGGTGCCATAAAACTCGAGCAGCAACAAGCAGCAAGTAGTTATAGTGATGAGCGAAGCTTTCCAAAGGTCTTAGAGGAACATACAGGCATCACTACTAGCTAACGCGTTTCGAAGGGCACGTCCCTTCTTCATCAGAGCTCAGCAGTGAACCCTCCTTCAGTGGTCCCTGTATATATAGTGTATGTGCCAAAAAAGCACAGCCAATGGAGTATGGAGAGCACATGGGGCCCCTCCCCCCCTCCAGTGGATCCCTCCCTCATAGGCTATTCGTCAATAGTCTCAAGCAGAATCAGGACGTCATCATTCGGAAAGCCGATAAGGGAGGTAGTTTGGTCATCCAAAATAGAGAGGACTACATTGCCGAAGCAATGAGACTACTGGGGGACACAGATACCTATGTCAGACTCAACAGAGATCCCATTATAGAATACACAAAAGATTTGAAACTACTCCTAGATAAAGCCCTACTGGATGGGGTCCTCACTAAAAGCGAATACCACTTTCTCTACAACAGACATGCTTTAACCCCACATTTTTATCATATACCGAAGGTGCATAAGAGTGAGGTTAATCCTCCGGGTAGGCCTATTATTGCAGGTATTGATAGTATCACAAGCAATGTGGGCTGTTATATTGATTACTTTTTGCAGGGAATAGTGACCAGCCTTCCATCTATTGTCAGGGACTCGAGCCACATGCTGGAAATACTGTCCCATTATGTTTGGCAGCCTAGGTACAAATGGCTTTCCCTAGATGTAGCCTCGCTCTATACATCAATTGACCATATTTATGGCCTAAGGGCGGCCAATCATTATCTGTCTAAAGGGGGCGCACTCAATTCAGTGCAGGCTAAATTTGTACTTGACTGTGTTGAATACTCCCTCACACACAACCACTTTTCTTTTCTTGGAGAACACTATCTGCAGAAGAAGGGCACGGCTATGGGGGCCAGGTTCGCCCCAAGCTATGCCAACATTTTCATGGGATACTGGGAAGAACAGTCTATTTGGAACAATAACCCGTATGGGGCGAACCTGGTCCTCTACGCCAGATATATTGACGACATTCTTATCACCTGGGATGGGACTGACCAGGAATTGCATCTCTTCCTTGACCACTGCAGAGAGAACCCCTTTGGGATTAGTTTCACTCATGTCATGTCATCAGTAGTGAGAGTCTTGTCTTTTTGGATCTTGAACTTAGGAGTGACCTTGATGGTAATATTCTTTCTAGAACACATTTTAAACCCAGCGGTGGCAACTCCTTCTTGCATGCTGATAGCAATCACCACCCTAGATGGATCAGAAATGTCCCGTTTGGACAGTTCTGCCGTCTGAAGCGTACTTGCACCAAAAAAAGTGACTACCTGGAACAGAGCAAGGTCCTTCGTAACAAGTTTTTGGACAAGGGATATGATCCCACCCTTATTGAGACTGCCTTCAATAAATATGCCCTCTTGTATGATGAAACTCCGATATATGATCCATCGTCCATTCCCACCATCAACCAGGACACCATACAAACCCGGTTTTCCACACAATATACAAACAAAGCCTTTGAAATACAAAGCGTTCTACGGAAAAACTGGAGTATTTTGAAGCGCGATCCAGTGTTAAGTGAGTACCTCTCTGACGGACCAAATATAGTGTATAGAAAACCACGAGACCTGAGAGGTCTTATAGCCCCCAGTATGGTGAGGGAACCCCTAAATAGGTCCATAAACGCATGGTCAACCATCTTTGACCAAAAAGGTAGTTACAAATGTAGTGTCAGGAACTGTGGCACTTGTCAATACATGTGGCACAGAAAAAAGACAGTTACTGGCAATGACGGTAGGGTCCACCATCTGAAGCAGTTCATCAACTGTGGGACGGACTATGTGGTCTACGGCATTCTTTGCCCATGCGGACGCCTCTATGTGGGCCGCACCTCCCATCCCATGAGAGTACGTATTGGCGAACACAAATGCGACATCACGAATACACGGGTCAAATATCCGGTCCCTCGACATTTTCAGGAAGTCCATCATGGTGATCCATCAGGCATGAAAGTATTCGGGATCGAGTCTATTGGAGGCGGCCTCGATAGGGGCAGAAGACACCAAAGGCTCTGCAAACGCGAAGCCTATTGGATCTTCACCCTCGGGAGTATGACCCCATAAAATCACGTGACTCTGCAGTGCCCATCCTTAGTGCTCTCATGTGGCATTGCCACTTTTTCCACACACACACACCCTTTCTTTCCCCTTTTGCTTCTGTTATCAGGTCGACTTTGTTCGTTGCAATTTATTAGGTTTTTAATTGGTGTATTATATTTTCACATCCTCGAGTGATCTATAATCAGTGTATTTCAATTAGTGCATTCCATTAATTCCAATTATAATTTTAATAACATTATTATTGTGTTACCATCAGCTATATGTTTAGCATTCATATGATATAGGTATTCTTTGGCTAGTGACAAGCTTGTCACTTCACATATGCTGCACACAGTAACGAGGAAGGGACCACTTGGTTCTTTTTTGTGGGGTACACGATGAATTTTATTTGCATAATATCACTAAGCAGTCATTATGCTAGTTACTGTTTGTGCTACAGGTGTCCACTCCTTCAGTATCATCCCTGTGTATTATATTTAAAAAAAAATTTTATTTTTATTTTTTTTTTTTTTTAATTTTTTATATTTTTTTTTTTTTTTGGCCTAGGTTATCCGTTCATTTACACAATCTCCTCATACACCCTAGGTTGGTTCATGAGATGTCAGTGATATGGGCATTCACGTGATGTGCAGATTGGCATTCGGGATGCGCATCTTACACTAATGTTAGACTTCTTTGTACACAAATATGCATAAGTTTATGTTATGTGTGTATGTATACATGTGCGATTATATGTGTATATATATATGTGTACCATTGACAATGGTCTCAATGCCATATGACATATATTATTACAATATAATTGTGTATACATAATCTATTATTTATACACTTGGTCCTACTTCCCCTCAGGTGCACATTCAGCACCATACAGGAGAATGAAATATACATAATATTTCTTGTGGTGCGGTGGCCCCTTTTACTTCATGTGCTACTTTTAGAATAGGTCTACTACTTGGGTGCCGCGATTCTGGCATTGTGGCTGGAGCAGCCGCGGTCAGCGGGGCAGACCCATGATCGGGCCGGCGTCAGGTAGATTCTGCGCCTGTGCCGGCCATGTCTCTTCGATGGTCTGCCTCCAGTAACATGACGCCGAGTGTTCTAATGCCGCTCACGTCACTGGGAGGCGACAGCAGGCGCAGAGGAAATGACGCGCACCGCCTCTTCCTCCTGTCTGGAACGCAAACGCACTGGCGTACGTTCCAGCACAGGTACAACATGCGGAAACGATCGGCGAGCCACTCGTATATGCAGAGCGGCTCACACAGAGAGCAGGACCGGACACTGAAGGTACAGTGTCCATTCACATACGCTAGCCTGCTAAGTATATGGCTCCTCCCCCTACTAACAAATTTTTCC
Organism: Aquarana catesbeiana; assembly: GCF_042186555.1. NCBI lineage: Eukaryota > Metazoa > Chordata > Amphibia > Anura > Ranidae > Aquarana > Aquarana catesbeiana. Next base: position 85,929,368 of record NC_133335.1, on the reverse strand, counting down.
TTAGCCTGTGCCACTCTGCATCTCTCTGTGATCTATCACATCTTGCCCTTGTCACTGTGTGTTATGTACACCTACGGTTAGCCTTGGCTGTGGCTTTTTGGTAGTACTCAACCACAGTGATACTCATTTAGATTTTATATTTTTATTAACATTATTCATATCCATATTTGATATCATCATTCTTATTATTTTATTATATATTATATATTCATCTATATCATTTTATTATATCAACTTATTATCATCTATCCACTTGCACAAGTGAGAAGCCTATGAGGGAGGGATCCACTGGAGGGGGGGAGGGGCCCCATGTGCTCTCCATACTCCATTGGCTGTGCTTTTTTGGCACATACACTATATATACAGGGACCACTGAAGGAGGGTTCACTGCTGAGCTCTGATGAAGAAGGGACGTGCCCTTCGAAACGCGTTAGCTAGTAGTGATGCCTGTATGTTCCTCTAAGACCTTTGGAAAGCTTCGCTCATCACTATAACTACTTGCTGCTTGTTGCTGCTCGAGTTTTATGGCACCTGATTGTACTACTGCTTGTGAGTAATTTCTTTTATTATTTTATTCAATAAATGTTTTACAAAAGATAATGCACATGGCCGGTGCGCCCCTCTCTCTTTTTATGTCTTTGTTTGCTAGGATTCCCCATCCTTGAGGGCAGCAAGGCCTGTGACTTTTTTCCATTTATCAGGTTGACCACTTGTGCGCAGGAGTCATTTTCTTTTTTCACCCTTTTCGACACCCTGTGAGCAGCGGGTGAAAGACACTAAGAGGCCACCTTCCGAGACAGAGTAAGCAGTGGAATCTCCCGATATTTTGAGAGAGGGAGAGAGAGAGCGGCTCCTGGAGAACCAAAAACACCAAGTTCAGATCCCACGACGGTAGAAAAAAAACGCACCGGTGGAAACAGACATCTAACCCCTTGAATAAAGGTACGCACCAGGGAGCGCGAGACCAGGGGATGCTGAAAACGACCACCCTGGCTGACATCTGGCCATCGATGGTACTTGAGGCGCATTCCTGCTAAACCCCCCATAAATGGGTGTCAGAATTGGAGCCACCTAGAAAGAACAAGGATGAATGCCCAGTGATTCACACCAGGATAAATGCGCTCTCCACACCCGTTGGTTAAAACCTCCTAAAAGATGGACTCCCTAGCCATCAACAGTGTCAGAACTGCCGCACCTGGCTCAACACAGCCAGGTCGTTAAAACCAGTGACTCTAAGGCAGGATGGAAGAACTGCCCTGGGACCATAGATACTTCCTGAGAGGCAGTCGACAAGGAACGCCGGTGACCAGGCGCACCCGGTCTGCGTGCCCAGACTGACTGGACCCATCCGGAGATAATAGAATGACCAGAACCCCCGCAGCTGTGATCCTGCATAAAAGCCACAACAGAAGCTGGAGAGGAGGAAAGGCATAGGGAAACGTCACTGGCCCCATGGGCCACCAGAGCTGCCAGAGCAACCCGTGACCTTACCAAAAACCTTGGTATCGTCCAGTTGAACCAGGACACCAAGAGAACTACCTCTTGAGTGTCCCAGCGTGAATAAACCCGAAGAAACACGGCCCGGTGAAGGTCCCATCCGTGGTCCATCCTTCGCCACCTGAGGTATCCGCCTGTCAGCATTGCACTCCTGGAATGCATACACCCGAAAAGGGCCGGACGAAACATTCTGCCGACCGGGGAATACTGGCAACAGCCAGGGCTGCCACAGCCTATTTGACCCGCCCTGGCGAAGGCCATAAGCCATCGTGGTTGCCTTATCCGACTAGAACCGTATGGGGAGCCCTTGAAGTCGATCTGTTCATGATCAAGACATAGCCGGATCGCTCGAAGTTCCAGGATATTACCTGGTAGTCCGGATTCCACCAGCGTACAATGACCCTGAGCGGAGCTCAGTCCCAGGACATCCTACCCGGACCGACTGGCATTGGTGGTCACCCTGTTTAATACAAGGGGAAAAAGGATTTATCCCGCCGAAGAACCGGAGAGCAAGCCACCAGACCAGGGAACCCTGGTTCCCTAACTCAGCCGAAACTGATTGTCCCGAGACTTCGGGCATTTGTCTCATGCCAGGATCTCCCGGAAGGGAGCTTGTATAGAACTGTGCAAATGGAATCGTTTCAAAAAAGTAGAAACTCTCAGACCCAACACCCACACGCAGGTCTGCAGAAGGCCTACCTGCCGGACAGAAAAAAAAAAAAATGCAGCATGCAACTTCTGGAGTTTGTCCAAGAGAAGAAAACACGCTCAGGCTTAGATAATCCGATGTTCTGGAAGGGCCCAAGCAGACTTCAGATAGTATAGATGCCTACTGAAATCAGTCAAGGCCTGTATAGAAACTAAATTGCCCCTTGGGGTAGCCGAGGAGTGGCAGAAGAAGATCGTCCAGGCAGCCAGGACCGCAAACCCCCACAGATGCAACCGCGCCGATCCGGGCCCAACACCTCGCGAATACCCGAGGAGTGGTGGCCAGACTATGCGCTGATCATGCGCCGCACCCACAGCAAAATGGAGGAAGTGCTGGAGTCGGGCACATAACGATATGCGTAAACAAGCATTCGTGATGTCGATAGAAATCAGAAGGTCCTTATGATGAAGGGGTACTACCGCCATTCTAATGGACTCCATCCTGACCTTCTGTACCCACACAAGGCAGGTCAGGGCCTTAAACTGTTCCCGACACGGAAACACTCTGCAGCAACGGAGCTTGCACCCCCCCCCCCTCCCCCCCCCCCCCCCCCCGTGGAGAACAGCAAGCGGTCCGGCAGAAGACGCCCATTGGAAGTATTGACATCCAGGGTAGCCCCAAAAATATCTGTCTAAGCACCACTGAGGGGACCTTAGAAGCTCAGCAACCAGGGAAACTACGGCCAAGAGGCGTAGCTGACATACTGCAGTTCCTAGACCATAGGTCCGGCAATGCAGCAAAATTTAGGGGAATTCCCAAATGGGTACCTCACAGCAAGCGTTTTTTTTTTTTTAATGTTAAACTTGAATGGAAGCTTCAAATCCACATCCTCGTAATGTTCTCATACTCCCGGGGGGGGGGAGTAGGGAAGGGTTGGGAGAAAAAGAGAACTCCAATGGTGTAGTATGTTCAAAATGTAAAATGCTTAATTATATAGACAAGCTGGACTCTTACATCAATAAAAACTATAGTAAGCTTAAAAATCAGATCGAGTGGCGTTTGAACGCCGTTCTCACGTCACTTCCGGTATTTACTCAACCTCCGGCCACTCCCTACGCGTTACATCATCACGTGACTTCATCAGGGGATCAGATCCCCTTTCCTTTTCGGTTTGTTTAAACCTATTTTGAAGGAGCATTTTGGACATTAATTAGAAAAATGCCTGAGTAGGAGATAATCACCACATTGACTTTTATTTATTTTATCAATGCCCCTGGATCGATGTACCAGTTCACTAATTAATCAATCGTACACCATTTATTAACTGTATTTATTGGGCACTTTTTGCACTTTTTTTCTATTGCTGTATCGCGGGATCAATATTTGATTGATTTATAAACTATTTCCTTAGTTTCTGTTATAGAAAGTTAAAAAATAAATAAATAATTTTTTTTTATAAATTTTGGCCAAAATGTATTCTGCTACATTTCTTTGGTCAAAAATTATCCAAATCGGTGTATATTATTTAGTCTGCGTGAATGTTAAACTACTATAGTAAATGCAGTATATTTGAAAACTGAACAATCTTGATGTACTGACTGCCCATCTCATTTGTGGAGGCCCTAAAATGCCAAAAGAGTACAAATAACCCTGAATGACCCCTTTTTGGAAAGTAGACAGTCCAAGGTATTTAGGGGGAGATTCATGGTGATTTTGTTGAAGTTGTAATTTTGTTGTCACAATTTTAGGGAAAATAAAGAATCTAAATATTTTTTTTTTCACAATTATTTTTACATACTGTCACCAGAGCAGTACAACATCATCAAATGACTCGTGTGGCAGTGATCAGGGATACTGACTGGTGACAGTATGTAAAAAACAAATATATTTCTATTTTTAAAACATTTTTTTTTTTTTTTACATTTTTTTTCTCGTTTTTTTACATATTGTGACCAGAGCCATGCAGTGTTACCATGGTGACACTGTACTACACTGGGGAGGTGATTTTTTATACTATGATTGCTTATAATAGTGGTGACCACTGTTATAAACAATAATTTTTATGAATGGCATCCATTCATTCACAGGGTATACTATTGTGATAGCCATGATTGGTCACAGACATCACATGGTACAGATGTGATGTGATTGGCCCTGTCTGTACCATGTGATCACTGTGGCCAATCACAGAGATCACCCCAATAGTACACAATGAACGGCTATGAAAGCCATTCATTGTGTACAACTGTCATGTGATCGATGTGAGTGGTCACCGTGAACACATGATACTGGGGTCGGCTCGGTACAATGATCTGTCATCCGCAGGGTCAAGTGGACACAGCAGGTGACAGATTGAGCCGCAACATGGCTGCTAGAGTATGCGGGAAGCACATACTAGGAGGACGTCATTTGAGGTCCACCTGCAACCAGAAAGCTCCTGCTTGCCCATCGTTCTGCTATAGGCTGGGCAGAAAGCAGTTAAGTTAAGTAAAGCATTGGAAAAGCAATGGACTGGCGTCTCCATGGCCTATTCCAAGAAAAACCCCGGCTCTGCAGGGTGCCCGTTGGGCAAAGACGGTATGTGATGAGATATGTGCTAAAACTGTATGCTATTGCACCCCCCTGGCAGCGGGATTCACACAGACAAGGTGAACAAAAGGGCAGGCCAAGAAGGTCATGATTTGTTCATGTCTGGTTGAATCTGCTTACAGGTTCACACCTAACTGGGCCTTGTGGTGCATTAGGATGGCTCCTTCATATGAAAGGACTGTCAACAAATGGACTGAAAATTGGACACACACCCTATTTCTGGAAAACAATGCACCACAAGGCATGTTAGTTGTGTTAGTGTGTTGGGGTAAATGGCTCTAAAGCATGTATAGTGCATTGCCATGCTTTGCTGTAGCATCTCTATTACCACAAACACATAGTTGTCATAGGTGTGCACAGCCTATTGCATTAGGGTGTGCACTGCAAAGTTCAAACACACATGTGCAGTAGAGCAATGGAGGGTGTCACGAAACGTCCCACACTCCGCTTGAGTGCTTCCGTCAGTATACCGCTTCCTAAGTTCTGGAACACGAGCCCAATGGATCTGGCTATAGGAACCCCAAGAACAAGACAACACCAGTCTTGGAGTACATCAGAACTAACTTTTTATTTGAGATCTCACAGACATTTATACAGCAGGGATGACTCAAAGCTAACCTAATTAACATGAGCTAATTTACTACAAAATGTACCCAGACCAGATGACAGACTTGTGGGCACCGAGCTTCACACAGTAATATAAACACAATAGCTGGAGCTAATTACAATTAACAATACAAACAACAATCTACCCCCTCCTCAGCCTAGACCATTCGTCTCCTAGCCAGTGCTGGTGGCTAATGTGATCAGCTCTCTCAATTAACATAAACACAGGTTGATGACACCAGCATCTCCTCACAGGATGTGTCCCAACAGAATGAATCAGTCTTATCAGCAGGGGGCTGCTGGAGGAATCCCCCCTCTCTCCTCAGGGACACAAATCTACAGTAAGGAGTCCCCATACAATATATACATATATACACGACTGAGTCCGATTAGTACAGTTCAGCCTGGATTTCTCATTCACCTCACAAAGAGTATTGTTCCATTGAAAATCCAGGGCCCATAATCAAAAGGCAACAGGCTTGCATACAGTCCTCTCCAACAGCCTCTGTTCTGGCTAGGTCTGTCACATTTCTCCCCTTTCGGCAGGAGACTAACACAGGAGGAGACCCCAGACGGGTTGACTCCGAAGTTAGTCCATAGTTCCAGTCCTCTACTGCCTGTACCCACACAGTACCCCAAATAAATTGTTCCAAACAGAGTATTACTCACCCAGCCATCCTCTGCCTCTCTCAGAGAACATATCTGCCGCTGGGGAGAGGCCCGGACTGGCCCTTCTCCCTGGAATCCTTTCTGCTGCTGGAGAGAAGACAGGGGGACTGGGCTCACTCCATCCTGCTGTTGGGGATCTGGGCCGACTGCCCAACATCCCTGGGGTATACAGGTGGGGACTGAAGCCCCATCAACCGACACCAGATCAAGCTGCAGTTGTGAGGTGATGACTGCATTCTCTCCTTGGATCCTGATCTGCAGCTCGCGATAGACTGCCACCTCCTCACCTTGGGCCTCCACAATTGCTGCAGGTGTGGGGCAGAGGTCTTGGACCCTCTGTCCGGTTGCCAGCACTTCTGCTGGGGGTTTGCCAGGTGGTTCCTCCTCTACAGAAACGTCTATTAAATCCCCAGTCTCTGGAATTGGTAATAGTGTGGGACAGAGGTCTTGGACCCTCTGTTCAGTTACCAGATCTTCAGCTGGAGAAGTTTGTTTTAACTCCATAGATGCTGCTGGCAGAAAATCACATGTCCCTGTCAGTGTTGTGGGAGAAAGGCCGACTACCTCTTCTCTCAAGAAGGCCGAAGCCACTGTTGGTGCTGGGCAGAACACAGTGAACTTTGGCCCTGATAGCAGCTCTTCTGCTGGAGGCTCATCGGGTTGTTTTTCCTCAGCAGAAAAGTCTATCAAATCCCATGTCTCTGCAACTGATGTCTGGGGATAGAGGTTCACCATCTCCTGTCCATGGAACCCAGAAGATGCTATCATTTCTGGGCAGAGGTTAGCAGAGCTCTGCCCTGTTGTCAGAACTTCAGGTTTGGGGACGGCAATCTCCGGATTTTCCACTGCCGATTCTCTGGCATGCTGCTGAACTTGTTCTAGCAGTTTCCTGTATGCCCTTTCCAGATGCTGTTCCTTCCTTAGCAAATGGTCCAGATCAGGTTTGAGCTCTGAGACCCCTGCAAGACCGAGCATAGACTCTCTATATTCTCTCAGGTCCTCAAGGTCAGGTTCCCCTTCATCGCCAAACATAAAAAGATCTGTAAGGTTCTCCCACAGCAATCCAGGGCCGCCAAAGTCATATCCCTTTGGAGAGCATTCTGTCGTCTCCCCTAAATATCCCTCCTCTGCGTGCCATTGCAGAGCCTGATAACGATTGTCCAGCTCTATCTCCTGCTGGACCAACCTGTCCAACTCAGTCACCCATTGCTCATGGGGCTGCTCTCCCAGGAATGCCATCCGCAATGCCCGTTGGTCACTGGCCCGTTGCTCTTGGGTTGGAAAGCACTTGCCCTGTTTTATACCAGCGAGACGGAGGGCTGCAATCCAGAGCTCCACCCGAATTTGCTGCCTAAGCTCCAGGTATTCATCCTCAGACACAGTCCTGGTGTATGTTGAAAGGATGATTCGCAGCAGCCCCGGGAATTCTGATGCCAGGTCCATATCTCCGCTGGGGTGACTGAAGTCTGCTATCCTGATCTTGGATCCAGGTGGAGGTTTAAATTTCCCAGAGTGCAGGAAGCTTTCCCGCTGCTTACCACCAATGTCACGGAACTTCCCACACTCCGCTTGAGTGCTTCCGTCAGTATACCGCTTCCTAAGTTCTGGAACACGAGCCCAATGGATCTGGCTATAGGAACCCCAAGAACTAGACAACACCAGTCTTGGAGTACATCAGAACTAACTTTTTATTTGAGATCTCACAGACATTTATACAGCAGGGATGACTCAAAGCTAACCTAATTAACATGAGCTAATTTACTACAAAATGTACCCAGACCAGATGACAGACTTGTGGGCACCGAGCTTCACACAGTAATATAAACACAATAGCTGGAGCTAATTACAATTAACAATACAAACAACAATCTACCCCCTCCTCAGCCTAGACCATTCGTCTCCTAGCCAGTGATGGTGATCAGCTCTCTCAATTAACATAAACACAGGTTGATGACACCAGCATCTCCTCACAGGATGTGTCCCAACAGAATGAATCAGTCTTATCAGCAGGGGGCTGCTGGAGGAATCCCCCCTCTCTCTTCAGGGACACAAATCTACAGTAAGGAGTCCCCATACAATATATACATATATACACGACTGAGTCCGATTAGTACAGTTCAGCCTGGATCTCTCATTCACCTCACAAAGACTAGTGTTCCATTGAAAATCCAGGGCCCATAATCAAAAGGCAACAGGCTTGCATACAGTCCTCTCCAACAGCCTCTGTTCTGGCTAGGTCTGTCACAGAGGGTATCAGTAGAGCAGTGGATGGTGCCAGCAGCGCAGAGGACGGTGTCAGTACGGATAAGATTGGTGTCAGTAGTTTTTTTTATTTTTTATTATGTTATTTTGTTTGTACAATTTTATTTTCTTATTATTTTTTTATTATATTATTTTGGTTTATTATTTTTTTTACAATTTGTTAGGAGCCCCATTGAGGGGCTTTGGTGAAATAGCAGAGAAAGGGACTGAGAACAGAGATACCCTGATCCCTTTCTCAGTAGCATCAGCTGCCAGGAGGGAGAATCTGCATTGCACAGGGCAATTAGGGTGTGCCCAGGCACACCTGGCACATCCTGTGTGCATGCCTATGATAGTTGTGAATAGTATGGCCCTTCCATGTACATTATCACTAGAATCACTAGATCCTGACCATGGTGTAGAGTGTGCTTTGTATCCCAGGTGATAAAAATACACATTTTCCTCTTTTTATTACAGATAGTGGCTTGAAGTGAGTGAGCAAGGACTGAATTACAGTGCCAGAAACTCAACGGGCTTTTACCAAGACAGTGACTGCCCTGGGCCAAAGATGTGCCACTAGAGGAGACCCGGAACTCTTCACAACTCATGAGTCATTCAGGTGCCAAGAACCTCTACCTCTCCCCAGATGTACCATCTCTTCACAAGGAAGGAAATCCATCCTGAAACCCTTCTGTTTGCTTTTTTGTATTATTTGTAGAAATAATTAACAGAATCAGTTCCAGATCTGCTGTGAAAACACAAGAGGTGTTAGATTAGAAGAGCATTAAATAGCGGGGTAGGGGCGGCTGTTTTCTCCCTATCCATTGTGCCGCCCTCAAGGAGCTTACAATCTAAGGTCTCTATTTCACATTCACATACTGGGGGACAATTAACCTACCAGCATGTCTTTGGACCATCCTAATTCAGGAAGGTAGGAGTGCTAGCCACTGTGCTGCCCAGTTCTTTGCTTATGAGTTTGCCTTGCCCCAGGCCAATAGTGGTCATGAAGAGTCAGCTTTAAGGGCCCATTCACACTGGAGCAGGAGCCCGTACAGAGCGTGGTTATGCACGTAGGAGTGACAGATGCTACATGTAGTCGCAGCCAGATCTTCTCACACACCTGAATGTTTACATCCTTACAGGGACAAGTTCCTTCTCAACTGGTAACTTTGCCTACAGCAACCAATCAACCATTCTTCACAGCTTAGGAATTATAAAAGTAAAAGCTGATTGGTTGTGCTCCATTTGAGACAAAGTTTGTCTCAGGCACTATGACTTCCCCCAGCCTGTCTATGTCCTAGACCAGTGGTGGCAAACCTTGGCACCCCAGATGTTTTCAAACTACATTTCCCATGATGCTCATGCACTCTGCAGTGTAGTTGAGCATCATGGGAAATGTAGTTCCAAAACATCTGGGGTGCCAAGTTTCGCCATCACTGTCCTAGGCCATGTATACTTCTCTGTATGTGTGGGAAGATCTGTACAGCTGCTGTGTCTGTCAGCCTGTCATTGATTTTTATCAGGCTGTACAGAACATCTGCCACTCCAGGACATTTACACAGTTACTGTACAGGACTCTGCCTTTATGTGAAAAAGCCCTAAAAAACAACCTCCAACCATTGGAATATAGAATTTTCATAGCAGTTATTATAAAATAAGTAAAAATATTATTTAAAGCAAACATATAGATTTGATTTCCATAAATCCTATAGGATTTGCACAAAATCCTCTCATTTCTGTATAATGTATTATTTTCCTGTGTTATATATGATTGTATTGTGGTCTTTTTTATATCTGCACTGCACCATCATTCTCTGTCACACAGCCTCATCTATAGACATGGCCAATATGGTGTCACTGGAAGGCACATCCATCAGAAATTGATGTATAAGGATAGTAAAGAATGATTCAGATACCGTAAGGGCCAGTTCACATCAGAATGCTGTGCGGGAAATGCACTGCCTTTGCGATCTGCTGCAGGCGCCAATACATTTTTAACACCACACCAAACACAGATCGCACACGTAGTGTGTTTTGGGCGCACAAGATCGCATGGCCCTCAGTACCAATGCGATTTGATGCAGCACATTTTTCAAAAGAAGTGTATACAGTACTTTTTGTGCGATTTCAGTCCATTCAAATGAAAATCGCACTGCAGGGGAGCACACACTACATTTCTGTACGTTTCTGGTGTGAACCAGCCCTAAACCGGTGGATGGGAAAATACTCCCCACTGTGCTAATGTATTCTGACAGCGGAGACTTCTCCACAGAATACACTGATCAGAATTCCAGCTGATTGGCCGCAGTGCTGATTGAACAATAATTTCCAACATTTCTGTTTGTGAGAAGTCAGTCATTAGATGAATGGGAATGACCATAGATGGATCAAAATTTAGCCTGTCACTATTGAACCAGACAGATTTCGATCCAACTATGGCCGACTTTAGTTCTTCTTTTCATGACTCGAATGAGTGTGAGCTGCACTGACCAGAGGCACCTACTGTATACCTATACAGAGAGCAGAGGAGAACATGAAGTCATAGGTATATTTCATACCTAACCAAAACACTTTTATCTTTGAAGTTCCTGCAGATCTATGAGCATCACAGCCTACCTAAGAGTCATCCCATCCTGCCAAAATCTCAGGTGGAGGGGCAGGAGACAAATGTCTATGGATACAATAAATGCATTTCAATCTGGAAAATACAAATAAGTATCACTGTAACTGAGGTTGTCTTGTGACGTTATGAATGACTCCATTAAAAGTAGCAATACACCTCAGTGTTTTTGGTTTAACACACTGAGCACAATAAAATAAACTATCCCCAGTAACTATTTGGTAAAATTCTTACCCCAGCACTTGGAGTTTACAACTTTCCATGCTGCTGGTGCGGCAACATGTGGTTTGCATGTGCAAAAACAGGTACGTTTGCAGATGCGTGGGATTACAGTGTTGTGTGTCTGCTAAACAAGGTCTGATAACCCCCCTGATAGATGGGCTGTTTGGGGTTTTATTCCATTGGTGTTCACCCATAGGCTCTCTTCATACTCATTGATGGCACATTAGAGACAGTGAGTTATGATGGGAACCACATCTTCATTTTCTGGGACCCAGAATTACTGTGGTTATCAGGTGGTTGAAGGACTTCCCATCCAGGACAGTCTTGGTCCATTCATACATCTTCTAAAGTGTTTCTGTGGAAATTCTGTGCCATCAATGGAAGGACTTCAAGAAATGTTAGTGACTTAGCACACCTAGAATCCCATTGGCAGTCATCAGGGAGATTGCCAATGATTTCACATGGAAGGATCAGTTTAGGAATCTTCAATCTGCTCTTTATGCTGTCAGATCTGCTACTGTAGATTGTTTTGGTGAGCTACTACTACTCTACATTACCTGGAGCAACCATCTGCCCTGCTTATTATCACAATAGTTATCACTGTTAAAGCCGAACTAATGCCTTAGCATTTATTGCAAAATTGCTGGTAAAAATGTGCATTAAAGTGGATGTAAACCCACTTTCATCCTTTCTAAACTACTGCCTCCTGCATGCATCCTTACCTGTCAAATGTCTCCCCTCTGTCTGTTATTAGACCAGAAAAACTGCATATTCTGTGGGTGGGTCTGTTGTCTGGAGCTCGGTGGCTGGAGTCGTGATGTCAGTAGACTCCCCGCCCACCTCTACACTCCCCTGTGTATTTCTAACACTGAACTTCTGCTATGATCTCTAGCATCCAGTGAAAAGACAGGAAAGTAACCACATGACTTCAGCATGCCAAATCATGCTGAGGTGTGGAACAGCCAATCCTTGCAGAGCGAGTGGGGGAGGGAATTAAAAAATACTGCCTGTGTCTTAGGCTGTCACTCACAGCAAGGGTGAGTATTTGACAAAGTTTTTCTCAGTTTGTGAAGAATTATCTCACTGAAAAATAAAAGAGGATTGCTCAGAGATGGATTAACGTTGTATGGCAAGACTGGGCTCAAATGATAGGAAATCTTATACTCTACAGCAATGTTTCTCAACTCCAGTCCTCAAGGCGCCCCAACAGGTCATGTTTTCAGGATTTCCATTATTTTGCACAGGTGATTTTATCAGTTTCACTTCCTTAGTAATTACCACAGCCGTTTCATCTGGGGGAAATCCTAAAAACATGACCTGTTGGGGCGCCTTGAGGACTGGAGTTGAGAAACACTGCTCTACAGTATGATATAAAAATTTTTTTTTTTTTCGGGTTTACATCCACTTTAAAGTGACACTTAACAATATCCTTATTCTCCAAAAATAATCCATACACATCCACTACTTAACGGCCCTGTAATCTTTTTTTCTTACTGTGTTTTTCTGCCTCATTGTAACATCCTCTGTGAACTTCAAAATCTTTCCTTTTCCCCCTCACTTCCCTTTGTTTGGAACAAGAAGCCCATGTAATTTGTGTGGACTTATGTTTTTGTTAATTTGCCCTTCCCCCTTGTGACCCAAAAACTAAACTCACACTGTGCATCATGGATGTAAATTGGCTGCAGCAGCTCTTTATTAAACAACCAACTCCAAATATAGCAACAAAACTAACCATACAAAATTGCCATACAACATTCCAATTATTGGCAGGGATTGAAAAAAACACCTGCGTGCTCCTTGAGGTTCCTGTGGGTCCTAGTTCAGTGACTTATGCTAAGGGTGCAGGCTGGGTAGAGCCCGTCTTGACTTAAAGGCATACAGTATACAAGAAGGAAACAACCCTGAGTGCCGCACACCAGCAGGACCCAACAGTCACTATAGTAGAAGTAGCCTCAGACCGACTCTGTCCAGGCCATGTCTCAACATGTTTCTACCCTCCCACAGGCTCTGGTCATGGACCACCATGACTAAGTCTTATGGGCAGGGCGAAACGCATTGGGGTGGCCTGGACAGAGTTGGGTTGAGGATACTTCTACTATAGTGAGTATCGGGTCCTGCTGGTATGCGGCACTTAGGGTTGTTTCCATCTTTTATAATATTGGCAAATGTTGCCAGAAGGGGTTGCTTGGGTGTCCCATAGGCTAAAGGTTTAAATAAGCTCCACAGTTGCCCCCAGCCACATTGAACTAGACTGAGGACAGTTCCAAAAATGTAGCATTTTTAATTAATGGACTGAACTCCAATAAAATAATAGACACCCGAAAGCAGAAACCCCATATCACCAGATGGACCCCTATTGTTACCACTCTACCCTTACATAGATCATCTTAGCCTGCCAAGTTGCCATGACAGTCATCCTGCTATCAGAACTTATTTTTTGCTGTTATAAAAGAGTGAGGGAGGATGGGACAACTTTCTATGTCCACTGACCATTCCGGAAAGACCCCACAGAAGTCCCACAGTTCCCCCTCTCCATCTGACCCTTGACAGGCAATCAGGAAAGACTTAAATGTCTTCTGATTATCTCCTTGGCTTTCCTGGGATTATTCTTTTCCTCTCTCAGGTTCCTTCTCCATTAATTGTATCCCTCAACATCAAACCTTCTATGACTTTATTCAACCATCTTATTACTGGTCCTCTTCATCTTTTCCACTCAACTTTTCGAAGGATAACTTTTTCTTCTTCGGTTGGCTCTTCTCATATTATTCCCACACATTTAGACTGGCCATACATGGTTAGATTTTTGTTCAGCCGATCGTTGATTGTGTGTTCAATAGACTGTAAACAGAAAGGTATCACCTCTTTAGAGGCTTCCTTGGCTGTAAAGCATAGCTTAGTTAAGCTTTAAGGCTCAACTGCTTTCAGATTTTTAAAAATCTAGGTATAGCCTTGTTACAATCTTCAATTGAATGTGTGAAAAGTTTGACCAGTGACATCATGAGGTTAAGAGCGTGGGATTGTCCTACAATAGGGCACCAGTAGAGCAGAAGAACCCGGTGCTCATTAGATGGAGGTAAATGTTCTAAAGGGTAGTTGAAGAAATATGGGTTACTATGTTTAGCACACTCACAGCCCTCTCCTTATGTGCTGTAGATACCAGCCAGGGATTTTCTGTTGAAATCCACCATTTATCACCATGACCACATTGCATTGTTCTGTGCACTTCAAACCTTACTTATTCTAGGGCTCCATGTTGAAACAAGTACCAGAGCTGCATCAGCCGCTTGAGAGATTGCAGGTTGCAGTTGTATATTTGGACCCCCACACACACATAATAGGGCCAAGTTAGAAAGAAGCCAATCAACCATCAGCATTGGAATATGGAAGAAAAAACACACAAGCACAGAGAGAACATGCAGACTCCCTGCAAACCTGATAGTTGTAACCCTTCTTTGCCATTCAGGATTTAAAAACATTTGAGCTGATTATAACTGTCTAGGCTCAATTTCTATACTCCCATGATGTGCCACCCATTATATTCCCCTTTTTGTCTTGTTATTTTTAATACCTTCACCATGTGGTTTAACCAAAATAATATCCACTCTAAAGGTTGACAATAATAACCTCTTCTAGTGCTGGATTAAACAGATCTATGCATCTCTTTATGATGGTCTGTGAACTGCAGTTTGGACCCTATGCAAGTTGTGAATACATTGGATGTTGTTTGTGTTTTGTCATAATGGTAATATGTGACTTTCTCCATTACAACAGTGACATGAAACCCCATATTGACACTTATCTCATCCACTTTAAGGGAGATTCATTATTACCCTGGCGCCATATGTCCATTCAACCTGAGTTTTCTATGTATTTAAGGTGCTATGTCAATATGCTGATGACTTTGTGTAAATGGTAGATGTGTATTGTATATATACTCTTTGTATATATTTACATATGGTGATGTGTAGAACTCCCATGACCATAAAATGTAACATCAGTGCATTAAAGTGTATGTAGAACCAAGACATTTGTTGTTTTCGATAAAGTAGAAGAGGATTAAACCCCCCCCCCAGGGTATGTTTTGCTGTCTGTGTCCCACTGGGGAGGCTCCTCTGCACTTCCTGTCCTGGAGAAAGAACAGGAAATTAAAGAAATAGTTGGGGGATCAATATCTTAGACAGGTGTCACCACAGCATTTGCCCCCATTAAGTAATATACCTTTACCACTTGCCCAGGTGACAGTTCTAAAATGTTGGATTTCCTGTTACTGTCTATTTCAGTGAAGATGGACCACAATGAAAAAAGCATCTAAGAGGTGCCGGGACTTTGATTGTGGCTCACAACAGACAGGGCTACCCTCCTGTGAGTAACCAGCACGTTACCAGAAAAAAAACATGTATCTATGGAAGGAGCACCAGACCCAATGATAAGAGTCCAAATCAATCTATTGGTTTGCACTATAAAAAACATTCCACACGTTTTGGGGTCAGAAACATGTTGGACGTTTTTAGTGCAAACCAATAAATTATTTTTGACTCGTTTGTCATTTGGTTGGTGCTCTTTCCATTGGTTCATGCTTTCCATGCAATTGGCCACCAGGACAGATAGAGAGGTTACTCTACCCAGCTGGGACAAAGAAAGTGGGAACTAACTCTCTCCTGTACTTTCCAAAATAAAAAAAAGTTTTACCATTACATATACTTTAATGTGCAGCGATGCCTTGTAATGTATTGTTCAGAAGAGTAATATACAGTGGGGACAGAAAGTATTCAGACCCCCTTAAATTTTTCACTCTTTGTTATATTGCAGCCATTTGCTAAAAGCATTTAAGTTCATTTTTTTCCTCATTAATGTACACACAGCACCCCATATTGACAGAAAAACACAGAATTGTTGACATTTTTGCAGATTTATTAAAAAAGAAAAACTGAAATATCACATGGTCCTAAGTATTCAGACCCTTTGCTCAGTATTTAGTAGAAGCACCCTTTTGCTCTAATACAGCCATGAGTCTTTTTGGGAAAGATGCAACAAGTTTTTCACACCTGGATTTGGGGATCCACTGCCATCCCTCCTTGCAGATCCTTTCCAGTTCTGTCAGGTTGGATGGTAAACGTTGGTGGACAGCCATTTTTAGGTCTCTCCAGAGATGCTCAATTGGGTTTAAGTCAGGGCCCTGGCTGGGCCATTCAAGAACAGTCACGGAGTTGTTGTGAAGCCACTCCTTCGTTATTTTAGCTGTGTGCTTAGGGTCATTGTCTTGTTGGAAGGTAAACCTTCGGCCCAGTCTGAGGTCCTGAGCACTCTGAAGAAGGTTTTCGTCCAGGATATCTCTGTACTTGGCCGCATTCATCTTTCCCTCGATTGCAACCAGTCGTCCTGTCCCTGCAGCTGAAAAACACCCCCACAGCATGATGCTGCCACCACCATGCTTCACTGTTGGGACTGTATTGGACAGGTGATGAGCAGTGCCTGGTTTTCTCCACACATACTGCTTAGAATTAAGGCCAAAAAGTTCTATCTTGGTCCCATCAGACCAGAGAATCTTATTTCTCACCATCTTGGAGTCCTTCAGGTGTTTTTTTAGCAAACTCCATGCAGGCTTTCATGTGTCTTGCACAGAGGAGAGGCTTCCGTCAGGCCACTCTGCCATAAAGCCCCGACTGGTGGAGGGCTGCAGTGATGGTTGACTTTTTACAACTTTCTCCCATCTCCCGACTGCATCAATGGAGCTCAGCCACAGTGATCTTTGGGTTCTTCTTTACCTTTCTCACCAAGGCTCTTCTCCCCACGATAGCTCAGTTTGGCCAGACGGCCAGCTCTAGGAAGGGTTCTGGTCGTCCCAAATGTCTTCCATTTAAGGATTATGGAGGCCATTGTGCTCTTAGGAACCTTAAGTGCTGCAGAAATGTTTTTGTAACCTTGGCCAGATCTGTGCCTTGCCACAATTCTGTCTCTGAGCTCTTCAGGCAGTTCCTTTGATCTCATGATTCTCATTTGCTCTGACATGCACTGTGAGCTGTAAGGTCTTATATAGACAGGTGTGTGGCTTTCCTAATCAATTCCAACCAGTATAATCAAACACAGCTGGACTCAAATGAAGGTGTAGAACCATCTCAAGGATGATCAGAAGAAATGGACAGCACCTGAGTGTTACAGAAAAGGGTCTGAATACTTAGGACCATGTGATATTTCAGTTTTTCTTTTTTAATAAACCTGCAAAAATGTCAACAATTCTGTGTTTTTCTGTCAATATGGGGTGCTCTGTGTACATTAATGAGGAAAAAAATGAACTTAATTGATTTTAGCAAATGGCTGTAACAAAGAGTGAAAAATTTAAGGGGGTCTAAATACTTTCCGTCCCCATTGTATATTCATGGGGTATGTACTAAAAATACTGTGTCACATTATATGTTTACTCTGTCACCTACCTGTCTGTAAGTCATATGTGTTGTGCATTGTCCGAGTGTCACCAAACGTTGTATTCTGTATTTCCAGTACCAGATGTGATAACTATGAATTACATTTTGCTCACATAGCCATATTCTGTAAATAAACCATGACTAATTGGAAAGTGATGTATTCAGGTCTATTGTTTTCTGTAACATGAGTATATTTTTCCACATGGTCACATGTGTCTTGTTTGTTCTAACATGAATTATCATGATGAAATAAACTTTTTTTTAGTTACCATAGTTTGTGAGTCCTCCCTAACCCATGGCTTGTTTTGCTGGTCTGGTGAGAACCTGAGCCAAGGATGGATGGCAGAAACTTGGGCAGTGCTGATAATTCTGGGTTTTCTGCAGGGCTGAACCACTAATCATGGGGCCCAAAATCAAAATTTTGATGGGGCCCCCAGGTAACTCTGGAGCATCTGTCAATGTCAACTGTAACAATATGTGGGAGATTTACTAAAACGGAAGCATGCAAAATCTGGTGCAGCTCTGCATAGAAACCGCATAGCCTGATTGGCTACCATGCACAGCTGCACCAGATTCTGAGTGCCCCAGTTTTAGTGAATCTCACTGTATGTGTCAGCCATCTTAACAAAACGCATGCCTAAATCAAGAGCAGGAAACAGGTACACTGCCAACATAATAAGACTTCTAGAGATCAATGCTTTGGATAAAAGTTATAATTGTAGTAGCAATAATAACCGTAAGGCTATTTTATATTATGACAACCATTGGTGTGCGCAGACTATTGCATTAGGGTGTGCAGCTTAAAGCCCAAACACAGATGCATGTGTGTGTGTGTGTGTTATATATATATGTATATATATATATGTATATATATATATATATATATATATATATATATATATATATATATATATATATATATATATATACATATACATACACACAGACAGACACACACTTATAAATGTAAACAACATTTTAAAATATATTAAAATGTGGACAGTGTCAGTAGGGCAGTGGATGGTGTCAGTAGGTCACCAATTATTTAGAATTCTGTAAGGAGTTTCGCTGGGGGCTTTGGTGAAATATCAGGGGTCTAAACAGACCCCTGATGTCTCACTTTTGTGACAGAAAAAGGGGCTGAGGACAGAGATTCCCCAGCCCCTTACTTTGCCGTGTCAGCTGCACTGGACAGTGAATGAATGGGGAAATGCTCTGTACTGGGCAGTTTTTTGTTCATTTACAAACCGAAGCCTAGTAAACACAGTTTACTAGACTTCAGCTATGAATGAACACAGTGAGTGATCTGTACCAATCACTCACTGTGCTCATTCAGAAAAGGAAGCATCCGGTAAATGACATGGGCCTCGGGCAGCATGGGGGAATCTACGCTGCACAGGGGTGATTAGGGTGTGCCCTGGCACACCTATGATGACAACATTATTACTTTCTCTATCCCTAATTAAAACATTTTTAAACTCTTGCTTCTCTAAATGTTTTTGTAGACATACAAAGCTCAGCTGCCCTCTAAGGTTTTAGCAGAGGAGAAACACTGTGATTTTTCACTACATTATGTAGCACCCTCTACTTAGGTAGGTGCCTAGCTGGAAGCTAGGCCTGTTTGGTTTGATCTGTGTGGGCTGAGAGTGGCTCAGAGTAGCAGCTGTGACTCACAGACAGCATCTCTCCACTGTCACCTCCCTTTTCCTTCTAGAGGATTCTAGAAGAGAGGCGGGGAGGAGAGGTGAAGCTGTCTGGGGTGTCTCAAGGAGCCCTGACCAATCCCCAACTAGGATTGGCAGGAGGCAGGCCTCCTTGAAATACCTAGGGTCAGCCCAGCTGGGGAGGAGTTGTCAGGTGGAAGAACTGAGGATGGAGTAATAGGCTGTTGGGGCCTTTGAGGGTGCTTCCCAGTCTGGGTGGGGGGGTGACCTTGGGCCTGGGATTCGGGTGCATGACGGAGCCCTCCAGAAAATCGTTGAGGCTTTGAACAGGAGGCACAGAGAGGAGTCAGAGAGGACAGCAGGAGCTAGTACTGCCGGGCAAGTCTTCAGGAGGGAACCACCGGTGAGTGACATATGCTATCAGGAGGACTGGAGAGGCATGCCAGAGAGGACTGAGAGGAAACAGTCAGAGCTGGCTGCAGAGCCAGTGAGAATTTCAATGTCATGGGCAGTGAAGTTGGGCAGCTGTAGCCAGGAGGACTGGCAGGGCCTGAAGAGGACTTACTGGGAGCAGTAGTCCACCTTAGAACAGCTAGCACTAAAGACTTCCTATTCTCTTTTTGCTACAATCAAAGGGACCCTCGGTCCCTGCCTGCAAAAGGCAGTTGCTTAGGCCTGACTGAGTTAGAGTTGGGCCTGACCATGTGCTAGCTGTGCCTGGAGTTAAAGGGGTTGTAAAGGTATTTTTTTTTTTTTTTTAAAATAACAAACATGTTATACTTACCTTCACTGTGCAGCTCGTTCTGCACAGAGTGGCCCCGAACCTGGTCTTCTGGGGTCCCTCGGCGGCTGTTTCAGCTCCTCCCCGCAAGCATTTACCACCTTAATGCGAGCTCCCTCGCATGGTGGTGAGTGCTTGCGGGCGCGCTCCCGTGATACAGCCGGCGGCTATAGCCACTCGCTGTATCACTCGGCCCCGCCCCCCGGCGCGCCGCGTCATCGAATGTGATTGACAGCAGCGCGAGCCAATGGCTGCGCTGCTTTCAATCCATCCACTGCAGCCAATCAGCGACCAGGCTGAGCTGCAATGAAGATGACGAGGACGAGCAGCGAAGATTCGAGGCGTCAGGTAAGTAAAACGGGGGGGCTGGGGGCGGCGGTACTGTCAAAAGTTTTTTCACCTTAATGCATAGAATGCATTAAGGTGAAAAAATTTTTACCTTTACAACCCCTTTAAGTGTTGTGCAGGAGAGAGAGTGAGAGTAACAGTCTGCAAGCAAGAGATGTGCTGGGGAGACTGGAGTAGCTAAGTGTGTATAGTTGTCCCAACTGATTGACATACAGTCAACCAATTGCTGTTCTATTGGGCATCCCATATATTCTTATCCCTATCCAAGTTCAAATCCCTCAATAAAAATACAAAACAATCATATGGACAGTTCATTGTCTCAAAAGTGACTGGGAAGTGAATTCCGGGCTGGGCAGACTGACCGGCGGGCCACATCACTTAGCATCCCCTACCGGGGTACCGCTACAATTAAATAAAATAAAAAAATAAAAAAATATTATTACACAAATCCAAATCTCAGTCTTGTTCTTTAGCAATGGACAAATTAAACACAAAGTCTAATTGGATCTAAGAAATACATTCCTCCAGTTTTCATTGATGTTAATGATATTAACTGTTTAACATTTTAATATACAGCATGGTAAATATATTACATTTGTCAATTATTTTAAGGTCTCTACCTTATTCATTTACTTGCATTTTTCCTTATGTTTCTCCACTGTTCTCTTTCTGACTCCTGCTAAACTCCTCTGTCTTAGGGCTGCAAATAATCCCAAACATCCCCCCCCCCCCGCAGTGTTAATGATGAAGGGAATGAAGTCATGGTCAGTGACCACATACAAACTATTGGAGTTGGGGGTATATCCAGTGGCTAGTCAGTGACATCTTCCCTGCCCTGCTTAAGTGTATGGTACTAGAGCCAAACCTCTAAATAAGTAAGGTGTAGAACAAGGCAGGGTGAGGGGTAGGTAGAAGAGGCAACCATCTTGGACACTTTAACAGGAGGG
This sequence comes from Aquarana catesbeiana, assembly GCF_042186555.1. Classification (NCBI taxonomy): domain Eukaryota; kingdom Metazoa; phylum Chordata; class Amphibia; order Anura; family Ranidae; genus Aquarana; species Aquarana catesbeiana. Next base: position 85,908,113 of record NC_133335.1, on the reverse strand, counting down.
AGCAAAAAAGGGGGTTGGGCCTGCATTTTATGTTACTATGGTAGTTCACAGCTCATGAAGGGGATCCCAGAAGCCCAGCAGAGGTGAAAAGAGTGCACTGAACATGCGTGGCTTTTGAGTCACGTAGAGCACTGTTCCTGTGAAGCTGTGAGTGAGCACCCGTCATATGTCCTGACCTAGAAACAAGGCAGGATGGGGAATATAAAAAACAATTTGGGAACTTTTTGGCCAGGTTTCAGGGGTGTGGCAAAAGGCACCCTAAGGCACAGAGTACAGGAGTCAGTCGTAAGTAATGCACAGAGTGCAGTGGTCAGGTGTAAGTAATGTACAGAGTGCAGGGGTCAGTAATAAGTAATGTACAGAGTGCAGGGGTCAGTAGTAAGTAATGCACAGAGTGCAGGGGTCAGTAGTAAGTAATGCACAGAGTGCAGAGGTCAGTAGTAAGTAATTCTCGGAGGGGAGTGGTCAGGTGTAAGTAATGTACAGAGTGCAGGGGTCTGGGGTAAGTAATGTACTGAGTGCAGGGGTAAGGAGTAAATGATGCAGAGAGTACTTAGGTCAGACATAAGTAATGCACAGTGTGCAGAGATCAAAATTAACACAGAGAGATAAGCGGTAAGGAGTAAGTAATGCACAGAGAGGCAATATTAGAAATAAGTAAAACAAAGTTTTGAGGTGAGGTCAAGAACAAGTAATGCACAGATAGCGTAATAATAAGTGTATGTTCAGTAAATGTACCTACAGTATTTTATCATCCTTTGGCTTGGTGGCTCACTTCTTTGCCCCATGTTAAATCCCTGATGTCCTCTCTATTGCAGGTACCTTTGGCATCTTCCCTGAGAGCCTGCCAGAGTAGCCTCATAAAAATCTTGCAATTTGCAGATGCCAACCCAGCTGCACCACGCAAGCGTCAACTGATGTTAGCGCCTCTGTAGCAGCCTGTGTTGTAATTTCAATTGACACTTGTGCAGTGCAGCTGGATTTGGCACATGCACACTGCAAGATTTAGGCTGTGCTTCCAGACTTCCAGGAACAATTCCAGGGGTGTCCTTTTCCTTGGGACAGACCCCCACAACAGGGACTGTCCGCAAGAAATAGACACTAAGGGTAACCTTAGCATAATACCAAATTCCCTTCATTACAACTATTCATATTTGTTCAGTCCAAACATTGGTGCCTTTTTATCTTTCTTGCTTAGTGGAGGCTTTAAGGACTCTTTCACGCGGACGTTTCGTATGTCCGTTTTTCAACCATCCGTTTTCGGATGAAAAACGGACATACATGTATCCCTATGGGATAGTGGATGAACATCCGCTGACATCCGATGACATCCGTCTCCGCTATGCTCCGTTTATCATGACGGAGGAAAACCCTACTTTTTCTTCCGTACGAAAAACGGAACGGACGTAAAACGGATATCAGCGGATGATCCGATTTACATCCAATCCAATCCAATGAAGTATGGTGGTGGCAGCATCATGCTGTTGGGGTGTTTTTCAGCTGCAGGGACAGGACGACTGGTTGCAATCGAGGGAAAGATGAATGCGGCCAAGTACGGGGATATCCTGGACAAAAACCTTCTCCAGAGTGCTCAGGACCTCAGACTGGGCTGAAGGTTTACCTTCCAACAAGAAAATGACCCTAAGCACACAGCTAAATTAACGAAGGAGTGGCTTCACAACACCTCCGTGACTGTTCTTGAATGGCCAGGCAGAGCCCTGACTTAAACCCAATTGAGCATCTCTGGAGAGACCTAAAAATGGCTGTCCACCAACGTTTACCATCCAACCTGATAGAACTGGAGAGGATCTGCAAGGAGGAATGGCAGAGGATCCCCAAATCCAGGTGTGAAAAACTTGTTGCATCTTTCCCAAAAAGACTCATGGCTGTATTAGATCAAAAGGGTGCTTCTACTAAATATTGAGCACAGGGTCTGAATACTTAGGACCGTGTGATAAATAAATAAATAATAAATAAATAGATAAATCTGCAAAAATGTCAACAATTCTGTGTTTTTCTGTCAATATGGGGTGCTGTGTGTACATTAATGAGGAAAAAAATGAACTTAAATGATTTTAGCAAATGGCTGCAGTATAACAAAGAGTGAAAAATGTAAGGGGGTCTGAATACTTTCCGTCCCCACTGTATTCTCAGCAGCCCCTCCAGGGGTAAGTGCTACATATGAGTAGAACCCCCAAAAATACTTTTTTGTATTTCTGGTATAACTATGTGTATACTTTACATCTAAAAATGTTGAGAACTAGCTTTTGCTGGATTGCCAAGAGAACATTTGGCTTTCTGTAATAGGTCATTCTTTTTCTAACCTCACTCCTTTGGGTGTAGCACCACCTGGTGGCAGGTTGTTAAGCTAGTTCCTGTGCTGAGGCCCCCCAGTCTAGTTGATGGCAGGTCATAGACAACCACTAACAACCACCCTCCTGTTCACTATATTTTTCAGGTTCCTCATAAAATTTGGCCCTGGGGCTATGTCCTGAATCACACACTTACTTATGAGAGGCCTTTCAGATGCCAGTGATCCCTGCCCTTCTTTCTATTCTTTCCCTCTTTCCCCCCCCCCCTTGCTTCCCTCCTTCACCCCCCACCCCCTCTTTTTTCCTTCTCTTTGCTCCCCTCGGCTTTCCCCCTCTGTGTTTTCTTTTTTCTCTGTTTCTTTTCCTTCCACATTTCCCTTTTTCTCTCTTCCCTCCCCCCCCCCCCCTCTCCTTTCCCCTCTTTTCCCCTCCCCTCCTTTTTTCCCTCCTTCCCCCTTCCCCCATTTTTCCTCCTTTCCTTTTTCTTCCCTTGTTTTTGTTCCCTCCCCTTTCTCTCTCCCCCCCCCCTTTTTTCCCCTTCCTCCTCTCCTTCCCTTCCCTCCTTCCTTCCCCCTCTGACCCTTCCCTTCCTCCCGCTTTTCTCTCTTCCACCTTTTTTTGTCTCTTGACTTTACACGCCCGGGTGGTTCTCTTACTGAGCAGAAGCCGCAGCTTATTAATTATAAATCCTTTTCTATTATTTTTTACAATAGTATTATCTCAATTTGCCTCCCTGGCTCGGGGGAACGCCTCTTGAAGGCGTCTCACAGTATCGCTCCAAACCCTTTGTGGGTACAGGTCGGTGAGTGCAATCTTTTAAACTTGAAGTACCCTCTCCAATATCAACTTTGTACTTTTTGTGATTCTTGTATTTTCTTACTTATAATGTTGATACTGTATATATCTTCTTCATCTTTTAGAATATGTACTATCAGACGCCTCCTGAAGAAGCGGCTGTGACCGCGAAACTGTAGAGGTCACGTCTGCAAGTATTATATAACCTGTTTTCAGGCACCTGTTTAGGCACTACTTCCACTAACTGAGTGTCAACATTGCTGTTAGCCTCGGTTCACACATGGGCGGCACGACTTGCAGGTCGCCTCAGCGAGGCGACCTGCAAACGACTACCGGGGCGACTTGCGAGACGACTTCTGCATAGAAGTCTATGCAAGTCGCCCCAAGTCGCCCCCAAAGTAATACAGGAACCTTTTTCTAAGTCGGAGCGACTTGCGTCGCTCCGATTAGAACGGTTCCATAGCACAGAACGGGAGGCGACTTGTCAGGCGACTAGGTCGCCTGACAAGTCGCCCCAGTGTGAACCGAGCCTAACAAGTACTGTTTGTTTATGTTTATTTATGATTATGTAACATTTTGTGTCCTATATAGGACCTTTTTATTGTTATTTCTTAATAAAACAAAAATTTTTATAAAAAGCTCGCTCATATCCCTTTGGTACCGTAATAGTCCCAATCTTTCTGAAAGAGGTAGGACCCAATTGGAGAGGTCCTTGTTTTCTTTCCTCCTTCAACCTCATTCTCTCTTTAACTAATATATATTTTTTGTACAATTCTTCTTAAAAGGGCGTGACAGGAGATGTATCCTATGCCTACTTACTTTTTCTAATAGGTGTCCCTCGTTCCCATCTCAAAAAGTTGGGAGGTATGCCTTTGCCACTACCTCCAAGCAGATGGACCCTCCACCACTAGGCCACCACTCATTCCCAACCAGAACTGGTTTTAATATCTTTACATCCCCCGGTATAGACCACTTTGCATAATTAGTGTAGCACTAACTCACGGTGGAGCTGCTGGTTTAAGCGGGTCTGTTACCTTCACTTTGCTTCCCTCTGTTTCACCGGCACCGGGCCTAGGGGTTCCGTTGAGTTTACTGCTGGAGACACACGCACAAACACTGGAGTACGTTTTCAATGCTTTATTAAACAGTCAAATTTTAGGAAGTAGCAGGAAAGAGACGAAAAAGAAACCTTCAGGAGAAACTCAAATATCTTCTTACAAGATCTTGGCAACAAATGTCCCGGTAGACTTCAGATAACTATGTGGAATGCGTTCCCCTCATGGGACACACTCTTTGCTCGTCTGGATAAGCCTCTCTCACTGGTCTAGCAGCCAGTATGCAGCACAAATCTAAAGTCTCTGCCACAGACTTATTTGGGGGGTAAATCTGCACGATCCTCTGCCACAGGATGTATCAGATCTTCTGCAGTGAACAGTCAGTCACAGTGCCTGAACCTTTAAGCCGAACCGGCGACACTATGCTGTAAAATTACTTCTCTTGGATACGTCATGCAACCGAGTCACCAGGCCCCTCTATAGACCCGCGCGCTGCGCGATCTCTCCAAGACGGGTCCTCCCCTGGGATCTCCTCGGCTGTCCAGCTTCGTCACACAGGACCGACAGCTCAGGACCATTCCTCGGTCGCGGTGGTAGGCTCCAGACAAGCCTCTGGACCCACCCCTGCGCCGCAGCATCGTGGGCCTCCCGATCGGAGGACCACAAGGTAGCTCCTTAATGCATACCTGTCGGCCAGGAGGGCCAGCAGGTGGCTGTAAACTAACCTTAGAACATGGCGTCTGTCCCATAAATACCCGCTTCCCGGAATGCAACTCGGAGGACCACCTCCACCGAGCTTGTCTCCGAGACAGAGGAGCATCTATACACTTTGACACTTTGCCTTTCCAACACTGACCAGTGGTAACAGCCACACCCACCGGTCAGCACGGAAGCACACACAACGTCAGCCAAGCTGGAATAGAGACGAATTTTTAACCTTCCTAACACACAATTTACTAAATTTACCTAATCAGCGGTAGATTGTAAATCTACCAGCGCTACATACTCCCCCCACTACAATAGACGTTGTCCCCAACGTCTGTCCTGAACGCAGTAACAATAATTCTCAAGCCTGAGAATAGTATTTGAGTTTCTCATAACTTTAGATAGGCAAAGAGAGAGAGAAAAAAGACAGTTAAAAGACATTATGAGACTTACATCTTAGAAAACATTATGTTCACAGCCGCGAACAAAACCACAGTATAATTTTTAAACAACCTCACTAACTAACTAGCTGAAAAGCCTCCCAGCTATACATATAATCCGATGATCCCTAAAAAAAATAGTTAAACACACACATGAATACACTGCGCAACACCCAGGAGCAAAGCCTCATTTAAAAATGAGACTCTCTTCCTATGATTTATACCAAAATATATATATATTCTTTAGGAGTCCATCCCCGCATAATAACTTTGTTCTATAAAAGAAATCAGGCTAGCAAACAGAAGTCCTTGGATTTGAACTCAGAATAGGATCTGTAGATCTTGACCACGCAGATCTCTCTGCCCTGTTGCTATCTAACTAGCTAACTTCAAGGTATTAGTGTCCACAATTACCAGTAAAACCAAGGATCTGGTAGAGTCACATATTTTCCTACTTTATCTACAGTGGTGATAAAATATACAGCATTGTCTTTGCCTGGTCTGCAGATTACAACTTTATCAGCATTGATATGCCAACCATAGTTCCAATGAACAAAGCATCCGTTAAAACGTTCATCCATCCGGACAGAACATCCAGTCTTTCTAAAGGGCTTAGGCACAGACAAGTAGTCCCAAATAGCTTCATTGTACCAAAGTTCCCGATTAGCTTCAATCTCCCGCATGACATCCTGGGGCACACAGGGAATTCTAATCCATACTCTGCGGCCACACACTTGTTTAACATCCTTTGCAAGCGAGCAAGTTTTGGCAAAGATCTGTCTTTTCCCATACCAGGCGGTACACAGGAGTCTAATGACTTTTTCACCATAGACCCAGTCGGTGTCTGTAGCGAATCAATAACTTTTGACAAATTTCCAGCAACAGCACTGTGCGTCTCCACACAGGGCGACGTCTTCCCAGAACTCATGGCAGTCCATTCAGTAAGGGTCATTGTGGAGGCAACAACCTCGCCTTGTGACCACAATAGCTCTTGCGACATGGTTTCGAACAAGTCATCATCCCCGGAAAGATCCGACATGGATTCTATTTCTGAGTCTCTCAATTCTTCTGCTGGCAAATACTTATTTACAGTCCCCAACAATGGCTTACCCATTCCAGACGTAGACTCTGGTAGCTCCGGCTCAGGTAACCTCTGGGGTAGGCCTCGACCACGGCCGCGAGAAGCCTTCACATAGCCCACCTTCCTCTGAGTAGGCACCACAGGAACAGGTGTAGTGGACTCAGGAATCAAAGTAATGTCTCCTGATGAGACGGCAGCAGCGTCTTCTCTGAAACATTGTCAGTAGCAACTGGCGAAGTGGCGGCCCGTCGCTCTCTCTCCGTAGCGATAGCAGCTTCCACTGTAGCGATACCTGTCACCCAATCCATCCGGTAGGCACGGGGTGGCATAGTAGGTGGTTTCACTACAAATAAATACTCTCCACACTGCGGAAATCGTCCGAATGGACGAAGATGTACGGCCAATCCTCCACATCGATGGCAGGTCATGCCCAGTCCCTCAACATCTCCCGAGGTATACAGGACAAACTTCCCCTGCGGTTTCATTCGAACTCCAGTATCCGTGAGCAGAGTTCCAGATTGCACAGCATTCATTACGGTGCTTGCAGGGAACACTCTGGGTCCCACAACCGATTGCAACGCCGGAAAAGACATGGCCACACTCTGATCTTTTCAGCACGATCACGAGGCCTCTCTTCTCCTCTGGCGCCAAGCACACTACACGTGTCCCACGTGGTAGCAAGTAGGGTAACTCCTCCCACTTGTTCTTTCAGTCACGTAGCTCCTGGGCCTCTTCTGGCGCCCAGTGTCTACACACCCAAAAGCAAAGTCCTGAAGTTTAACCTTTCCTCTTCCTGAAAAGATTTTTTTTTTCAAAGACCAGCTCTCTCTCTGTAAACTCCCGGTAAAACACTCCACTGGGTTGCAATAATTGTCGGTCAACAAATCCCGGACGACGCCCCCACATGTAGCACTAACTCACGGTGGAGCTGCTGGTTTAAGCGGGTCTGTTACCTTCACTTTGCTTCCCTCTGTTTTACCGGTACCGGGTCTAGGGGTTCCGTTGAGTTTACTGCTGGAGACACACGCACCAACACTGGAGTACGTTTTCAATCCTTTATTAAACAGTCAAACTTTAGCAAGTAGCAGGAAAGAGATGAAAAAGGAAACCTTCAGGAGAAACTCAAATATCTTCTTACAAGATCTTGGCAACAAATGTCCCGGTAGAATTCAGATAACTATGTGGAATGCGTTCCCCTCATGGGACACACTCTTTGCTCGTCTGGATACGTCCTGCAACCGAGTCACCAGGCCCCTCTATAGACCCGCACGCTGCGCGATCTCTCCAAGACGGGTCCTCCTCTGGGATCTCCTCGGCTGTCCAGCTTCGTCACACAGGACCGTCAGCTCAGGGCCATTCCTCGGCTGCGGTGGTAGGCATACCTGTCGACCAGGAGGGCCAGCAGGTGGCTGTAAACTAACTTTAGAACATGGCGTCTGTCCCATAAATACCCCCTTCCCAGAATGAAACTCGGAGGACCACCTCCACCAAGCTTGTCTCCAAGACAGAGGAGCATCTATACACTTTGACACGTTGCCTTTCCAACACTGACCAGTGGTAACAGCGACACCCACCGGTCAGCACGGAAGCACACACAACGTCAGCCAAGCTGGAACAGAGGTGAACTTTTAACCTTCCTAACACACAATTTACTAAATTTACCTAATCAGCGGTAGATTGTAAATCTACCAGCGCTACATTAGCATAGAAAAAAAGAGGAAGAGTCCAGTTTCTATTTTCCAAGGCATTTACTGAACTTCTTTGCAGCAACATATGAAAGTCCAAATTTAAGTTTTACCAGTCCATAGATAGAGTACATTTTTCAAGGATATGGTAATAGCAAAAAAACACTTTATTTATCCAGACAACATGAACTGAGAGTCCCAGTGTGGTACCTCCTCGTAGATCTTTTGTTCATTTTTGGATAAATAAAGTTACTAGAGCTTTAATTTTTCGCAGAGTGCAGCTGGTCTTTTCCTTTGAATTTTTGCAATGGATTCTTATCCCTCATTCACACTAGTGTGATTTTTTTGTGCATCTGCTGTCATACTGTCATTGATGACAATGGAAATCACATTATTCTCTAAGGTGCCTTTTTTATATGATTGCAACATCTTGCACTGTGAAGCACATGTTCATGCATTTATTACTAGTCATTGGCCAAAACAAAAATGAGCTATACAAATGCACTGGAACAAGCATGATTCTGCAGCAGCACTAGTGTGAACCTCGATTAAGGACGAGCTTAGAAGTGGAAGAGAGGAAGATGACACCATATGAATAATTACTTATCAATTGGTAGGTTGACTAAAGCACATAAACCCAAGGTAAGTATAGTATAACAAGTCTTAGTTGCAATCTTGGAAAACCCAATAAGAGGATAGTATGCGACCGTCTAAACTATGTGGCATGTTCACCAATGCCAGGAGCCTTGCAGACAAGATGGGTGAACTAGAGATCCTGTTGTACGAGGAGGATTTGGATTTTGTGGGAATTTTAGAGACCTGGTTCAACATCTCTCATGATTGACTGGCAACCATTCAAGGGTATACCCTTTATTGCAGGGATAGAGAGGGTAAAAAAGTGGGAGGGGTATGCTTATATATCAAGAATAATGTACAAGTGAATGTGAGAGATGACATCAGTAAAGGAGCTAGGGAGGAGGTGGAATCTTTATGGGTAGAGCTCCAAAGGGATGAAGCTAAGGGGAAAATAATACTGGGAGTATGCTATAGGCCCCCTAACATGGGGGAGGAGGGGGAGATGGCTCTCCTATCACAATTTGGATTAGCAGCAAGGATGGGAAGTGTTATCAGAATGGGGGATTTTAATTATCCAGATATAGACTGGGCGGAGGGAACCACGCATTAGTCTAATGCCCTGTACACACGGTCGGATTTTCCGACGGAAAATGTGTGATAGGACCTTGTTGTCGGAAATTCCGACCGTGTGTGGGCTCCATCACACATTTTCCATCGGAATTTCCGACACACAAAGTTTGAGAGCTTGCTATAAAATTTTCCGACAACAAAATCCGTTCTCGGAAATTCCGATCGTGTGTACACAAATCCGACGGACAAAGTGCCACGCATGCTCAGAATAAATTAAGAGACGAAAGCTATTGGCTACTGCCCCGTTTATAGTCCCGGCGTACGTGCTTTACGTCACTGCGTTCAGAACGATCGGATTTTCCGATAACTTTGTGTGACCGTGTGTATGCAAAACAAGTTTGAGCCAACATCCGTCGGAAAAAATCCATGGACTTTGTTGTCGGAATGTCCGACCGTGTGTACGGGGCATTAGGCTCGCCAGTTCCTAAATGTCTTACAGGACAATTTCATGGGTCAGATGGTAGACGCACCAACTAGAAATAAAGTGTTACTGGATCTACTGATTACAAACAATATAGACCTGATCACGGATGTGGAAATATGGGGCAATTTAGGAAACAGTGATCACAGGTCAATTGGCTTCAGTATAAATCACACAAATAGAAAACATAAGGGGAATACAAAGACACTGAATTCCAAAAGTGCCAACTTCCCTAAACTACGAATCTTGCTACAAGGCATAAATTGGGATAAAATCTTAGGAACAAGGAACACGGAGGAAAGATGGGTTTGCTTTAAGAGCATATTAAATAAGGGCATTAGCCAATGCATTCCAATGGGAAATAGATTTAAAAGAGCGAACAAAAGTTCTGGATGGCTTAACTCCAATGTAAAAATGCATACAAAAGCAAAGGAGAAGGCCTTCAAAAAATACATGGTTGAGGGATCATCAGCATTCAGACTTTATAAAGAATGCAACAAGAAATGTAAGGGTGCAATTAGAGCGGCTAAGATAGAACACGAAAGACACATAGCGGAGGAGAGCAAAAAAGAAATTCTTTAAGTATGTAAACAGTAAAAAAGGGAGGACAGACCATATTGGCCCCATAAAGAATGAGGAAGGACATCTGGTTACAAAGGATGGGGAGATGACGAAGGTATTGAATTTTTTCTTCTCCTCAGTCTTCACGAGGGTATCGGGGGGGGGGCTTCAGTAACCAAAACTGCAGTGTTTATCCTTCTGACACATCACAGGAAGCACCTCCATGGTTAATAGAGGATAGAATTAAAAATAGACTTGGGAAACTTAACATTAATAAATCACCGGGACCAGATGGCTTGCACCCGGGGGTACTTAGGGAGCTCAGTCAAGTAATTGCCAGACCATTGTTCCTAATTTTTACTGACAGTCTGACTGGAATGGTACCAGCTGATTGGAGAAAAGCCAATGTAGCACCAATATTTAAAAAGGGTCCAAAATACATCCCTGGGAATTACAGACCAGTTAGCCCAACATAAATAGCATGCAAGCTCATAGAGGGGATGATAAGGGACTATAAACAAGATTTTAGTAATGAGAACGATATCATTAGCAGTAATCAGCATGGATTCATGAAGAATCGTTCTTGCCAAACCAATCTATTAACCTTCTATGAGGAGGTGAGTTGCCATCTAGATAAAAGAAGGCCCGTAGACGTGGTGTGTCTGGATCACAGTTCCCCATAAACATTTACTGTACAAAATAAGGTCCGTTGGCATGGACCATAGGGTGAGTACATTGAAAACTGGCTACAAGGGCGAGTTCAGAGGGTGGTGATAAATGGGGAGTACTCGAAATGGTCAGGAGTGGGTAGTGGGGTTCCCAAGGGTTCTGTGCTGGGAGCAATCCTATTTAATTTGTACATAAATGACCTGGAGGATGGGGTAAACAGTTCAATCTCTGTATTTGCGGACGATACTAAGCTAAACAGGGCAATAACTTCTCCGCAGGATTTGTAAAAGATCTGAACAAATTAATAGGGATTGGCAACTACATGGCAAATGAGGTTTAATGTAGAAATATGTAAAATAATGCACTTGGGTGGCAAAAATATGAATGCAATCTATACACTGGGGGGAGAACCTCTGGGGGAATCTAGGATGGAAAAGGACCTGGGGGTCCTAGTAGATGATAGGCTCAGCAATGGCATGCAATGCCAAGCTGCTGCTAACAAAGCAAACAGAATGTTGGCATGCATTAAAAAGGGGATCAACTCCAGAGATAAAACGATAAATCTCCCGCTCTACAACACTCTGGTCCAGCCGCATGTGGAGTACGCCAACTGGTTCTGGGCACAAGTCCTTAGGAAGGATGTACTGGAAATGGAGCGAGTACAAAGAAGGGCAACAAAGCTAATAAAGGGTCTGGAGGATATTAGTTATGGGGAAAGGTTGCGAGCACTGAACTTATTCTCTCTGGAGAAGAGACGCTTGAGAGGGGATATGATTTCAATTCATAAATACCATACTGGTGACCCCACAATAGTGATAAAACATTTTCGCAGAAGGGAGTTTAATAAGACACATGGCCACTCATTAAAATTAGAAGAAAAGAAGTTTAACCTTAAACTACTTAGAGGGTTCTTTACTGTAAGAGTGGCAAGGATGTGGAATTCCCTTCCACAGGCGGTGGTCTCAGCGGGGAGCATCCATAGTTTCAAGAAACTATTAGATAATCACCTGAATGACCACAACATACAGGGATATACAATGTAATACTGACATATAATCACACACATAGGTTGGACTTGATGAACTTGTCTCTTTTTCAACCTCACCTACTATGTAACTATATGTAACTATGATGTGCCATCCTGGAGGAGTTGGACTGCCTCTGCAACCTCTATAGGGATCAGGTATCGCCTCATGTTACCATTAGTGACACTGATCCTAGCCAAATGCAAAACTAGTAAAAAACAGTTAAATGTAGTAGGGAAAAAAATATCAGTGGCCACCATCAGTAAAACCATTCCTGTTTTGGAGGTCATCTCATTGTTGCCCATCTAGTGTACCTGTTGTTAATTTCATTAACACCAAAGCAACTGAAACTGATTATCAACCCCCTCTGCTACCCAAAAGTGGAACTTCCGCTTTAAGCACTCCTTACCAACTTACATGCCACATTTGGCATGTCATTTTTTTGGGGGGGGGGGGGGTGGGTACCTGGTTTTGACAGGTACTTCCTGCCTCACTTCCTCCTTCCATTGCCTCGCCGCCTAGGCGACTCCTCCTCTCCCCCTAGGCGGCCCCTTTCTCTCTGCAATCTTCTGGGACATGTCACAGGTCCCAGAAGATTGCCTCACCACTAAGAGAGCACAGCTCGATTCGCGCATGCGCAGTGCGCGCTCGGCTGTGAAACTGCAAGCTTTCACAGCTGGGTGCCCACAGTTGCAATGACGGCGCCGCGGAGAGGAGGGGAGAGGAGCAAGGTTTCGGGCGCCCACATTGCTGGACCATGGGACAAATGAGTGTGTGTTTATTAAAAGTCAGCAGCTACACTTTTTGTAACTTTTAATAAACTTACAGACAAGTGGAACTCGTGTTTTAACTGACCAGATCAATATCCCAGGAGTTTCATTGACTTGATGCTATGCTCTATTGAGCAGTGTATATGTTTTGGGATTTAAAAAAAATTATCTTAAGACATAAAATGATTTTTTAAACAGAAACATATGCGCAAAAATAAGGCAAAAACATCTTTGATAGCAAGAGGACTAAAGGTTAAGTTCACCTTTTACATAAACTGAACCATGAAAATAAGGGGCCACAGTAGTTTAAAATTCAAGGTGCCATTTGTAAAAATATTGTTTTGTGCAAATGCCACACCTGTAGTTATTTTCTATCACCATGAAACCTGACTGAAATGTTCCTAATGTTTACATTCCCACATTCTGGCTTATTTCTGGGACATATCCTACAATAAAACATCCACTGAGCTTCTTTCTTAAGGACAACCAAAGTGATAATCTTTTTATTTGTTCTTACAGAAGGAAGCTCAGTAGCCATTCTGCTGTGGCCCCGAGTATGAGCTTGTAGGCAGGTGCAGTCTACTTTCTCCGCTGCAGGTGACGTTCATCCACAGCTCATCCACAGCAGCCTTGTAGCTGGGGAGATAGTCAAGAGATACTCTATGGTTTCCTGGGTCACTGGGAAAGCAATTCAGTTGGATGCTGCCTCCCCATGTGACTCTGGCTGCCATCTTGAGTCAGGCAGAGCCTATTTAAGGCCCCGGCTCCCAGACTTGGCGTGCTTTTGTGAATTGGTAGAGTAGGGACAGGTACCCCATGTGTTAGGGAAAGGCATTGGCAGTAAGGAGAGGTTCCTGACGAGGATGGAATTTGTAGGATCGCAATTCGTTTGGACATGAGATGTTCAGGTCGCATTCTGCTCTCTTAACAGATGCTGTCAGTCCGGCTGATACCTGTTCTCTTTTCATTACCGGAGAACGTGATTGTACCCAGTTGGACAGCCTTCCCACTAGGTTTGCTGTGCTGTTTTAATACAGGTTTTTTCATTGCACTTGACTGAATTATTGCCACGGCACCACACTGCACCCCACCTACAAGCTAGAAAGGGACTACAGTAGTGTGAGAATCCTGGTGGGGATGTGGGACGGGGGTCTTTGCCATGAAGAGAGAGGGTGCATTGTAAATGTATTGCTTTTAAACCAGGAGACTCAATTGCTCCTGCAATGCTGGGGTGAAGCATTCACAACTGTTGTGTCCTGGAAATAAGCCAGGATATACAGTAGGAATGTAAATGGCACCCCAAAGCACTGTACAGTAAAATTGAAATGCACAATGCACCGCAGCCCAGCACAAAACACATTCCATTTCTTGCAGTGAACAGCGTTGTTGAAAATAGGTCTAGTACATTTTTTAGTGTCAGGTAGGTTAGTCAGTGTATGTATCAGGTAGGTAGGTCAGCGTATGGTCTGTGGCTGCACAGATCGGGAAATGTCTCACTACCTGTGATTAGTGATGCGCAGTGTAAGCTTCCTGGCAGGATTGGGCATGTGGAGCTGCGAACACTCCTGAACCCATCCTTAACAATGACCTACCTGACCATTACAATGACCTACCTAACACTCTACACTGACCATTACACTGACCTTCCTGACACCTAAACTGATCTACCTGACACGTACACTGACCTACCTGATCATTACACTGAGCCCTACAATGACCTACCTGACCATTACACTGAGCCCTACAATGACCTACCTGACACGTACACCGACCAACCTGACCATTAAACTGACCTACCTGACACGTACACCGACCAACCTGATCATTACACTGACCTACCTGACACCTACACTGACCCCTAAAATGACCTACCTGACCATTACACTGGCCAACCTGATCATTACACTGACCTACCTGTTACATACAATGACCTACCTGACACCTACACTGACCTACCTGACCATTACACTGACCTACCTAAGTGACCCTTACACTGACCGACCTACCTACCTTACCCATACACTGACCTACCTACCTGACACATACACTGACCCACCTACCTGACACATACACTGACCTACCTACCTGACACATACACTGACCCACCTACCTGACACATACACTGACTTACCTGACCCCTACAATGACCTACCTGACCATTACATTGACCTACCTGACCTGTACACTGACCTACCTACCTGACCCATCTACCTGACCCATACGCTGACCTACCTGACACATACACTGACCCACCTACCTGACATTTACTCTGACCCACCTTAGTCATTTTAGGTGTCAAGTAGGTCAGTGTAATGGTCAGGTAGGTCACAGGTATTACAAGGGCAGGGCAAAGGGGGTGGAGTCAGGGGCAGAGAAAGGGGAGCAACAAAATGAGGTTTCGCCTAGGGTGTCAAAAATCCTTGCACTAGCCCTGCTCGGCACCCGAGTAGAATCTGACACATCAACCTCTACCTGCTTTAGCACCAACATATATAAATGTGGACACACAATATGCAGGGATACATAGGAAGAAATAACAGAGAACTAAAAGTTAGGTTGAGAAAACATGTGTATGGCATTGTGAAAGGAAAGAAAAAGCATCCTACAGACAAGTCCATAATACTGCGGTTGCAGCATGGTAGTGCAGAATTTAGGTGGTTAAAAAAAGTGGTAAGGAAGCAAGATATTGCTTCCTCACCACCTTTCAAATGCCCATGAAAAGCAATCTGAGCATTTATTGCTTTTCAGAGGAAGTGCTGCTAGTCTGAACAAGCCCTTATGCTTTCCCCAAACCTGTAATTTAAGATTTGTGCATTTTCAATATTGTATCAAAGTGTCAAATTGCTCCTTTCAGTTGGGATCTTTTGTGAATTCCTTCTGATAGGTTGACAGCAACAGAAGGATGATTTCATAGAGATAAAGAAACAAAGTTTCCAAGTTAAAGGTATCAAATATATTTGGTCAAAATTGTAATTCACACATAGTCTGGAATCTGCAACCAAGACGTTTCTCATCTAATATCACCTGGAAGACAATTGGTAACACCTTGCCTGACCAAGCTCTCCAGATAGAGGGACCAGGTGGAAAGTCTGGGATAAAATCGAGTCATTCTAATATTGATCTTATATGCTTTAGGTTCATGTTAATTGTTTTCCAAATCATTGACAATTACTTTCATGACCATTCTGACCTTCTCCTACTTCTCTTTCAACACACAACTACTTCTAAGCCCTCGTTCACACTGAACCGATTTGTCATGTGATTTGATAGATCAAATCGCATGAGAAGTCTCAGCCTATTACCGGCAATGGCACCATTCCAACCGGTGCAACACCGCACTGATTTGCAAAAGTAGTTTCTGCACTACTCTTGCCAATTTCGGGTGCGACTTCAATAGACATCTATGCATGAAGCCGCAGAGATGTCGCACCTGAAGTCACATGGACATGCTGCTTTTAAATCAGCTTCAGATGAAGTCACACAATTTCAAAGCTGTGTTCAGTGTGAATGAGGGCTAAGTGCTCTTTCTCACAGGCATTGAATTCTAAGGGTCCTTTCACGCGGGAGGGCCACCTGACTGACTCCACTTTGCTCAGTGGGGGATTGATCCGCTGATCCCCGCTTAGCAGGCATATGATGGCTCCGTCTCTGCTCACTGTGCTGAGGACGGATTTGTCAGAGTCCTGCTCTCCTCTATTGGGAGGTCGGATAAAAACGGACCGCCTGTCCATTTTTTTATCTGATCCTCCAGATGGATGGAAAATAGGGTCACCATCCGTCTGGATTTGACAGACAGGATCAGATAGCAGCGGGTGTCAGCGGACATGTCATCCGCTGCTCCATAAGAGTGAATGGACATCCAATCAGGTCCGCCTGAAAAACTGACGGATGGACCTGGTCAGAAAAAAAGCCTGTGTGAAAGGGCCCTAAAGCAGCTTATAGGGCCCATTTACACTGTGCGTTGTAAATGCAATATGATTTTTGGAAAACACACGTCGTGCTTTTAGCACATTTTTAATATGTTGTGTTATAATTTATCGCAACACATATGCATTTTACATGTGTTTTCATCCTTGGTCACCTGGAAAAAAATTGACATTTGACTAAAAAAATGCATTTGAAAAAATGTGCGGTGTATTGCATTGACTATAATGGATTTTGCATTTTTGGTGCATTTTTTAAACAGAGGAACCAAAGATGCAGCAAGCTTTTTAAAAACACAACGTAGGGAGGTAAACAAATGGATAGAATTGAAAGTGCCCCGTACACACGATCGGATTTTCCAACGGGAGTTGTGTGATGACAGGCTGTTGGTGGAAAATCCGACCATTTGTACGCTCCATCGGACAATTGTTGTTGGATTTTCCGCGGACAAATGTTGGATGGCAGGATTAAAAATTTTCCGCGGACAAATGTCTATTGTCGGATTTTTTGATCGTGTGTACACAAGTCAGTCGGACAAAATTCCAAAGTACAAAGACGCATGCTCGGAAGCAAGGAACTAACGTTCGTAATGGAGAATTCACATTCGTGACGTGGCAAATTATGATTTCGAAATGCAGCGCACAATTCTCTTCTTCTTTAATGGGATAATAATGAAGCTGCTTTGCTGGTGATACTGATGGAGTTATTGCAAACAAATTTTCATGGGCTTTTTTTTTCTAGTGATATCAAGAATAATATTGTTATGCTTATTTTTTTTTTTGGAGCAAGTTACCACAATACCATTATCCCGTAATTTTTAAGATCAAAGATACAACTATGTTGGTGTCCTTTGTTAATTTTACATTGTATATTTTTAAATGTAACTGCCTACTCCCAAACTGTCATTTGAAGTAAAACACATAGCCAGGTATTCTCCACATTTTTTTTATTGTGCATTAAAAAAAAAGAAAACAAATAAAATTAGACATGTTATCTGCCAATAGAACTTAACCAAAAAGTGCATTTTGTGCATCCAAAAATATGAAAAATATATCAAATCAAATCATTATTATTCAACCAAAAAATAAAATAAAAGCCTTATGCATGTGTCCTGCTTCCTAATATAGGGGGTCATCAATGCCAAGAGTTGGTGAAAGCAGGGGTCCGTCAGATAATTTTGAAAATCAACTGGATTATTCTCCTGGAGCTCCCGCAGCAAAGGCACCAATTTTTGGTCCAAGAAATCCTCTTCCTCCTGTTCCTGGACTGGACTTGGGTCAAAGCAATAACTCCAAGGCCAATAATAAATACCATGTTATCTCCCCCGATTCCGCAACATGGCTGGTTGACGAACGGCCGTTCAGAAATGAACTAAAAAGCACGAAATGGAAAGCGCTAAATGAAAAGCGTGAATCAACACTCACCAAACTTCTACTAACACGAAATTAGCAGTAGGAGACAAAAGGGTGGCACTGAAAGAGCTGAAAAACTACATAGTACGTCACTACGGTCGTGTTTGTTGGTCGATAATTCCTTGCCGTTTGTATGCAAGACAACATCCAGGCACACGCCTTCGGACAAAAGTCAGAGGTTTTGTCTGCGGAAAATCCGATCGTGTGCACGAGGTTTTAGTGTGGGAAAAGCACAACAGGACCTTAACCACTTCCTGTTCAGAGATGTACCCGTACATCGCTGGCTGTACCAGGATGATGCACGCAGTTGCAGGCATCACCCCCAGTATTGTTTTTTAGAGCCAGCGGTCGGCTGTCTTTTAATAGCAATCGTTCCCTCCCACTGCAGCTTTCTTGGACTCTCTAGTTCCACCGGGAGACCCGAGTGACCAGCTGGTGCATCTGCCAGCTGTTCAGACAGCCAAGCAAAGCTGGAATTGTCTTTGATCGGCTGTTCGTAATAGTAACCCAGAAGCGATGACCCAACATCACTTCCGGTTTACTTGGAAACCATCGGCTCCATTTTTGGAAAATCAGAAGTATTCAGAAATAGGGATGAGCTCCGAGTTTGACTCAAACTCATGTTCGACTCGAACATCGGCTGTTCACCAGTTCGCTGAACAGCGAACAATTTGGGGTGTTCGCGGCAAATTTGAAAGCCGCGGAACACCCTTTAAAAGTCTATGGGAGAGATCAAAAGTGCTAATTTTAAAGGCTTATATGCAAGTTATTGTCATAAAAAGTGTTTGGGGACCTGGGTCCTGCCCCAGGGAACATGGATCAATGCAAAAAAAAAGTTTTAAAAAAGGTCGTTTTTTCAGGAGCAGTGATTTTAATAATGCTTAAAGTCAAACAATAAAAGTGTAATATCCCTTTAAATTTTGTACCTGGGGGGTGTCTATAGTATGCCTGTAAAGGGGCGCATGTTTCCCATGTTTAGAACAGTCTGACAGCAAAATAACATTTCAAAGGAAAAAAAGTCATTTAAAACTACTCGCGGCTATTAATAAATTGCTGGTCCGACAATACACATAAAAGGTAATTGATAAAAACGGCATAGGAATTCCCCACAGGGGAACCCCGAATCAAAATTAAAAAAAAAAAAATGGCGTGGGGGGTCCCCCTAAATTCCATACCAGGCCCTTCAGGTCTGGTATGGATATTAAGGGGAACCCCGGCCAAAATTTAAAAAAAAAATGGCGTGGGATCCCCCTCAAAATCTATACCAGACCCTTCAGGTCTGGTATGGAATTTAAGGGGGACCCCACCCCAAAATTAAAAAAAAAATGGCGGGGGGTCTCCCCAAATATTCATACCAGACCCTTATCCGAGCACGCAACCAGGCAGGCCGCAGGAAAAGAGGGGGGGACGAGAGAGCGCCCCCCCTCCTGAACCGTACCAGGCCACATGCCCTCAACATTGGGAGGGTGCTTTGGGGTAGCCCCCCAAAACACCTTGTCCCCATGTTGATGGGGTCAAGGGCCTCATCCCCACAACCCTTGCCCGGTGGTTGTGGGGGTCTGCGGGCAGGGGGCTTATCGGAATCTGGAAGCCCCCTTTAACGAGGGGACCCCCAGATCCCGGCCCTCCCCCCTGTGTGAAATGGTAAGGGTGTACAAAAGTACCCCTACCATTTCACAAAAAACTGTCAAAAATGTTAAAAATGACAAGAGACAGTTTTTGACAATTCCTTTATTTAAATGCTTCTTCTTTCTTCTATCTTCTACCCCAAAGCACCCTCCCAATGTTGAGGGCATGTGGCCTGGTACAGTTCAGGGGGGGCGCTCTCTCGCCCCCCCGTTTTCCTGCGGCCTGCCAGGTTGCGTGCTCAGATAAGGGTCTGGTATGGATTTTTGGGGGGGACCCCACCCCATTTTTTTTAAAATTTTGGCGCGGTGTTCCCCTTAAAATCCATACTGGTTGGATTTTTGGGGGGACCCCACCCCATTTTTTTTTTTATTTTGGCGCGGGGTTCCCCTTAAAATCCATACCAGACCCTTCAGGTTTTTGAGGGGGACCCCACGCCATTTTTTAAAAACATTTTGGCCAGGGTTCTCCTTAATATCCATACCAGACCTGAAGTGCCTGGTATGGAATTTAGTGGGACCCCCCACGTCATTTTTTTTTTAAATTTTGGTTCGGGTTTCCCCTGTGAACTTTTATGTGTATTGTCGAACCGATAATTCATTAATAGCCGCGAGTAGTTTTAAATGACTTTTTTTCCTTTGAAATGTCATTTTGCTGTCAGACTGTTCTAAACACGGGAAACATGCGCCCCTTTACAGGCATACTATAGACACCCCTTAGCTACGAAATTTAAAGGAATATTACACTTTTATTGTTTGACTTTAAGCATTATTAAAATCACTGCTCCCGAAAAAACAGCCATTTTTAAAACTTTTTTTGCATTGATCCATGTCCCCTGGGGCAGGGCCCAGGTCCCCAAACACCTTTCATGACAATAACTTGCATATAAGCCTTAAGGGCCCTTTCACACTAGGGCGGGGGCGGCATCGGAGGTAAGGCGCCGCTATTGTAAGCGGCGCTTTACTATCGGTATGCGGCCGCTAGCGGGGGCGGTTTTACCCCCCTGCTAGCGGCCGAGAAAGGGTTAAAACCACCGCAAAGTGCCTCTACAGAGGCGCTTTGCCGGCGGTATAGCTGCGCCGTCCCATTGATTTCAATGGGCAGGAGCAGTGAATGAGCGGTATATACTCCGCTCCTTCACCGCTCTGAAGATTCTGCTAGCAGGACTTTTTTTCCCGTCCTGCTAGCGCACCGCTCCAGTGTGAAAGCCCTCGGGGCTTTCACACTGGAATTAATGCAGCGGCACTTTCGGGTCGGTTTGCAGGCGCTATTATTAGTGCAATATCGCCTGCAAACCGTACCAGTGTGAAAGGGCCCTTAAAATTAGCACTTTTGATTATTCATGTTTGTGTCCCATAGACTTTAACGGTGTTCGAACAAATTTTTTGCCTGTTCGCATGTTATGGTGCGAACCGAACAGGGGGGTGTTCGGCTCATCCCTATTCAGAAACACAGATCTTGGTGTTTTAAGTGCAAAGGAGGGATTGGGGGTCTTATAGAGGACCTGTCACATGCCTGTTGCTGTCGCAACACAAGGATGTTCACTTTCCTTGTGACAGCAATAAAAGTGATACAAAAAAGAGAAAAAAAATGAAAGCAATAATGTAAAAAGAAAAAAAATGAATAATTATTATTATTATTATTTTTTTTTTTAAATGCCCCGTCCTCCCTTGCTTGCTTGCAAAGGCGAACGCTAGCTTTGGTCCCGCACACAAACCGCGATCGTCTCACACATGTGAGGTATCACAGCAAATGTCAGATCATGGGCAGTAATTTTCGCAACAGAACTCCTCTGTAAATATAAAGTGGAAACCTGTAAAGGCTTTTAAAGCTTTGCCTATGGATAGTACAATTTATGTTGTTTGTTGCCATTGCATGTGCAATTTATTCGGCGTAACTTCGTGTTTTTTATAGATTAGAAAAAAAGTGGGTTATGAATGGTGTTATTTGCATTAAAATTCAAACAAAAAGTATGATGTAAATAATCACAAAACCCACCAATTTATTCTCTAGGGCGTTTATAGCATGCTTGTGTTCTATTACAATAGAAGCGAATGGAATTGGTTGAAAATATCAATGCCTGACAAACTCTGCAGGCAGCATTTTTTTTTTTTGTTGCCATGTGTGATGTGAGGCAATGCTAAAGCTGCAGTGTTTAAACCACCATCTGCCACCTATTTTAAAAAATTTGAGCAGCAAAAAAACATGACCCAGCCACTTATTTTCAACACCTTTGTGAATCCTAAAGCCGCGTACACACGAGCGGAATTTCCGACAGAAAGAGTCCGATGGGAGCTTTTCATCCATATATTCCGACCGTGTGTATGCCCCATCGGGCTTTTTCTGTCGAAAATTCAGACGGACTTAGAGAACATGTTCTAGATTTTTCCAACGGAACAAATTACTATCGGAAAAAACACTCGTCTGTATGCTGTTGTGACGCACTAAAAACGGCGCATGCGCTGAAGCAAGTCAGAGATGGAAGCTATTGGCTACTGGCTATTGAACTTCCATTTTCTAGTCCCGTCGTACGTGTTGTACGTCACCGCGTTCTGGACGGTCGGAATTTGGTGTGACCGTGACACGGCCGGCTCGTGTTATTGATTTTCTATCGCTGAATAACTATCTGCATAATTGTAAGTGCAACATTCTTTTAATTTAATAAAATTTTAAAACGTAATACACTATGGAAGTTTTATATCTTTTCACGGCCTATGAACGGATACTTGCCATACGAGATGACATCTCTTATTGAAACTGTGGGGAATCTTCCTAGCGCTGACAGCCACCGCAACACCCGAGGCTGGGTTAAAAGCCTAAGGCACGTTGGGTCTCTGTAAAAAGAGATCTAGGGAGCTGGTAAGCGGCAGTATTTCCTGTGGTGGAGGCACTTTTTTGCACTGTACCCCTACACTCATCACTTCCAGTGTTGGAACTGCATGCCACCATTTATGAAAGATCATTGAGTCACCCCCCGGAGGATTGTCTATATTAGTGGACTTTCATTTTTGTCTATTGGAGCGGACTTTATTATTTAAATCATTTTTATTTCACCTATATAATTTTTGGACATATATATATACATTTTTTCACTGGTGACAGCGAACACATTTATGCATAAGTTTATATTTACATGACTTGCAAAGGTTTATGTAGAAAATCTCAATATACAGCGCAGCTTATTATTTTGTATGCAAGACAGCTTGAGCAGAATTCCGTCGGAACTCCGTCATAAAAACCTTCAGAGTTTATTCCGACGGCAAAACCGGTCGTGTGTACGCGGCATAAGGCTTCATACACACTTGGCATTTAATAGTATAAAAAACAACACACAATGGATAATATATACTCCCTCGGTGAATAAATGGATTACTTCATTGATTGCTGCTAGCATTGATGTGTGTTCCTACACCTATGTAAATGAATTAAGTGAAATGAAGCACATTCCTCTAAAAAGACAATATTATAAATGTATGTGAATCAAGTGTAAATACCACCTAAGGTACCACTAACAAAAATAAATTATAATGCAAATTAGTATATATGAAGGGTGGTGACACCCTCTGCTGAGCAGGGTGTATTTAAACACCTCTCAATTCAATATTGCAACTGTAATGCCCTGTACACACGGTCGGACATTGATCGGACATTCCGACAACAAAATCCATGGATTTTTTCCGACGGATGTTGGCTCAAACTTGTCTTGCATACACACGGTCACACAAAGTTGTCGGAAAATCCGATCGTTCTGAACGCGGTGACATATAACACGTACGTCGGGACTATAAACGGGGCAGTAGCCAATAGCTTTCCTCTCTTAATTTATTCTGAGCATGAGTGACACTTTGTGCGTCTGATTTGTGTACACACGATCAGAATTTCCGGCAACAAGGTCTTATCACACATTTTCCATCGGAAAATTCTATCGTGTGTACAGGGCATAAGTGTTATGCCTATAGAAACACCTATTTGAAATACTCAGTTCAATCTTACAATCTTACAATGACAACAGTATATCAACATTGGTCACCCCTCCCCCCCCCCCCCAATAATGACAACTTCTGTGATGCAGGGTATGTATGACCACCACTAAATCTATATTTTTCTGATATTTGACACATCTGGAGTTGTGGACTGACTGTTTAATCAAACAAGTCCATAATACTGCGGTTGCAGCATGGTAGTGCAGAATTTAAATTTATTATTTTTTTCATTTAAAAAAAGTGGTAAGGAAGCTTCCTCACCACCTGTCAAATACCCATTTATTGCTTTTCAGAGGAAATGCTGCTAGTCTGAACAAGCCCTTAAAGCGGGGGTCCACCTACATCAACCTAAAAAAAAAAAATATTAAAAGCCAGCAGCTACAAATACTGCAGCTGCTGACTTTTAATACATGGCCACTTACCTGTCCCAGGGTCCAGCGATGTCGGCAGGCGACGCCGAGAACCCGCTCGGTTCTCGGCAGCTGCCGCCGCCATCCTAGGTGAGGCAATCAGGAAGGGAAGCGTTGCGGCTTCACTTCCCGGTTCCCTACTGCGCATGCGCGAGTCGCGCTGTGCATCGTAACTGGTCCCCGCTCTCTCCTGGGAGCTGTGTGTTTCCCAGGAGACAGCGCGGAGGGACAGGAAGAAGCATAGACTCCCATGGGAGTCTATGCCGGAAGTGGGTGCAAATATCTGTCTTAGACAGGTATCTGCACCCCCCTCCCCCCTGAAAGGTGCCAAATGTGACACCGGAGGGGGGGAGGGTTCCGAAAAGCGGAAGTTCCATTTTTGTGTGGAACTCCACTTTAAGCTTTCCCCAAACCTGTAATTTAAGATTTGTGCATTTTCAATATTGTATCAAAGTGTCAAATTGCTCCTTTCAGTTGGGATCTTTTGTGAATTCCTTCTCATAGGTTGACAGCAACAGAAGGATGATTTCATAGAGATAAGGAAACAAAGTTTCCAAGTCATAGGTATCAAATATATTTGGTCAAAATTGTAATTCACACATAGTCTGGAATCTGCAACCAAGACGTTTCTCATCTAATATCACCTGGAAGACAATTGGTAACGCCTTGCCTGACCAAGCTCTCCAGATAGAGGGACCAGGTGGAAAGTCTGGGATAAAATCGAGTCATTCTAATATTGATCTTATATGCTTTAGGTTCATGTTAATTGTTTTCCAAATCATTGTCAATTACTTTCATGACCATTCTGACCTTCACCCACTTCTCTTTCAACACCCAACTACTTCTAATGCCCTGTACACACGGTCGGATTTTCCGATGGACAATGTCCGATCGGAGCGTGTTGTCGGAAATTCCGACCGTGTGTGGGCGCCATCGGACATTTTCCATCGGATTTTCCGACACACAAAGTTGGAGAGCAGGAGATAAAATTTTCCGACAACAAAATCCGTTGTCGGAAATTCCGATCGTGTGTACACAAATCCGACGGACAAAGTGCCAGGCATGCTCAGAATAAATAAAGAGATGAAAGCTATTGGCCACTGCCCCGTTTATAGTCCCGACGTACGTGTTTTACGTCACCGCGTTCAGAACGATCGGATTTTCCAACAACTTTGTGTGACCGTGTGTATGCAAGACAAGTTTGAGCCAACATCCGTCGGAAAAAATCCTAGGATTTTGTTGTCGGAATGTCCGAACAAAGTCCGACCGTGTGTACGGGGCATAAGCCCTCGTTCACACTGAACCGATTTGTCATGCGATTTGACAGATCAAATCGCATGAGAAGTCTCAGCCTATTACCGGCAATGGCACCATTCCAATCGGTGCGGCACCGCATTGATTTACAAAGGTATTTTCTGCACTACTCTTGCCAATTTCGGGTGCGACTTCAATAGACATCTATGCATGAAGCCGCAGAGATGTCGCACCTGAAGTCACATGGACATGCTGCTTTGAAATTGCACGGCTTCAGATGAAGTCACACAATTTCAAAGCTGTGTTCAGTGTGAATGAGGGCTAAGTGCTCTTTCTCACAGGCATTGAATTCTAAGGGTCCTTTCACGTGGGAGGGCTGCCTGACAGACTCCACTTTGCTCAGCGGAGAATCGATCCGCTGATCCCCGCTTAGCAGGCATATGATAGCTCCGTCTCCGCTCACTGTGCTGAGGACGGATTTGTCAGAGTCCTGCTCTCCTCTATTGGGAGGTCGGATAAAAACGGACCGCCTGTCAATTTTTTTATCTGATCCTCCAGATGGATGGAAAATAGGGTCACCATCCGTCTGGATTTGGCAGACAGGATCAGATAGCAGCGGGTGTCAGCGGACATGTCATCCGCTGCTCCATAAGAGTGAATGGACAGTCCAATCAGGTCTGCCTGAAAAACTGACAGATGGACCTGATCAGAAAAAAAGCCTGTGTGAAAGGGCCCTAAAGCAGCTTATAGGGCTCATTTACACTGTGCGTTGTAAATGCAATATGATTTTTGGAAAACACATGTTGTGCTTTTAGCACATTTTTAATATGTTGTGTTATAATTTATCGCAACACATATGCATTTTACATGTGTTTTCATCCTCGGTCACCTGGAAAAAAAAAAATGCATTTGAAAAAATGTGCGGTGTATTGCATAGACTATAATGGATTTTTCTATTTTTGGTGCATTTTTGGAGGAACCAAAGATGCAGCAAGCAGGACTTTTTAAAAACACAACGTAGGGAGGTAAACAAATGGATAGAATTGAAAGGGAACTATTTTTCATGCACTTTTATCATACTAGAAAAGTGAATGTAAAGCCTCGTACACACGATCGGATTTTCTGACAGGAAATGTGTGATGACAGGCTGTTGGCGGAAAATCCGATCGTTTGTACGTTTGTGACACCCTCTGCTGAGCAGGGTGTATTTAAACACCTCTCAATTCAATATTGCAACAGTTATGCCCTGTACACACGGTCGGACTTTGTTCGGACATTCTGACAACAAAATCCTAGGATTTTTTCCGACGGATGTTGGCTCAAACTTGTCTTGCATACACACGGTCACACAAAGTTGTCGGAAAATCCGATCGTTCTATACGCGGTGACGTAAAACACGTACGTCGGGACTATAAACGGGGCAGTGGCCAATAGCTTTCATCTCTTTATTTATTCTGAGCATGCGTGGCACTTTGTCCGTCGGATTTGTGTACACACGATAGGAATTTCCGACAACGGATTTTGTTGTCGGAAAATTTTATCTCCTGCTCTCCAACTTTGTGTGTCGGAAAATCCGATGGAAAATGTCCGATGGAGCCCACACACTGTCGGAATTTCCAACAACACGCTCCGATCGGACATTTTCCATCGGAAAATCCGACCGTGTGTACGGGGCATAAGTGTTATGCCTCTAGAAACACCTATTTGAAATACTCAGTGCAATCTTATAATGAGAACAGTACATCAACAATGGTCACCCCCCCCCCCCCCCAATAATGACACCTTCTGTGGTGCAGGGTATGTATGAACACCACTAAATCTATATTTTTCGATATTTGACACATCTGGAAGTGTGGACTGACTGTTTAATCCACTTTTTTTCATATATAGTGTGTCACTCATGAGATATAATTTCATTGGGGGTGTCACCATTGTTCATAGACTGTTGCCATTGCAATACTGCACTGAGTATTTATAACAGGTGTTTCTATAGGTCTAATATTCTTTGTTGCATTATTGATTTAGCCCGGGTTCACACATGTGCGGTGCAAATGGAAGCTCAGGTTTCACTGGGAAGATAAAAATCAGTTGTTCAGAGATTCCTCTCCATTGTAGCTGCGGATCAGTGAGCAGGGAGGGGGGAGGTGTAGTGAGAAGAAGGAGAAAATCCATGTTCAGAACGCAATGCATCTGCGAATCAGATGCGTTCACATAGCAGATAATGTTCTTGTAATTCGCACCGCAATGCCCAGAAAACGCACACGTTTTTTGTGCAATGCGCAGTGCGAATGCAACGCACATATGTGAACCAGATGCATTCATATGAATGTATTTTAAAATGTCCTGCGAATTGGATGCGGTGTAAGCCGCATCTAATTCGCATAGGTGTGAACGGGGGCTCAGTGATGTTCAGACGTGCCCTGCAATGTTCATACTGTATACTGTTGTCATTGTAATATTACACTGTGTACTTCAAATAGGTGTTCCCAGAGGTAATATTGGATTGAAAGGTGTTTAGATACACCCTGCTCAGCAGAGGGTGTCACCACCATTCATATACATATAATTTGCTCTATTTGCATTGTAATGTTATTGTTGTTAGTGGTACGTTAGGTGGTATTTACACTTGATTCACATGCATTTATAATATTATTTTTTTGTGGTTTGCACTGCATTTAATTTCACTTAATACATTTGGCATTTATTCACACTACATGAGATTATAGAGTTGGGTGGAAGACATAAGTGCAACATCCAGCCCTGCAGCCAGCAGTCTGTACAAGCTACTTCAGCTAGATGGGGCTGGATAGTGACCAAGTGTTATTAACATTTAGGACAGTATGTGCCCAGGGATGAGTGCTCAGAATACAACCAATCTGTGTTCTGGACATTCATCCCCACTGCATGCTGTCCTAAGTGCCGGTTCACATCTACGTGAATTTGACAGCCGACATCCTGTGTAACTTAATTACAGCTTGCTTGTGACTTCATTACCAAAAGTCAATGCAAGTCACAATGAAGTCGCCCCGATTAGAACGGTTCCATTGCTGTTAATGGGGTGCATCTTGTCAAGCGACCTTGAACTCTCAAGTTGCATGACAAGTCATGGCAGTGTGTAGTGACACTAAACGTGAATCTTGATTGGTTCACTATCCAGCTGCAGCAGCTTTTAACCTGTCATTGAACTGACAGGCTGCCAGCTGTGGGGCTTGGCAGTGCACCTGTGCTTTCTGCCCACAACAAAATCTCCTAATCTCATGCATCAGGGCTAAACACCAAGTGTGCATGAGGTTTTATTTCATTTCCTTTTATGGCCCAGTTTTTGCAGTCTTTTAAACTTTCACAGATTGTTGAATTAATTGGAGAATTTATCAAGGTATTTTCATAACCGCAATATATCAGAACTGCTTGATAAGAGTTCACAATGATCATCCAGGGAGGATCACTTGTATGTGATAGCTGCATGATTGATTACATGCAAGTGGCTGTGATTAGCTGCAAGATCAGGAAGTCCCCCATTGCTTTCAATCAATCTGCCTCTTGCAGCTATTCACGGGAAGCCCCGTTAGGGCTCTCAAATTTAACCACTTCCGGACCGCCGCACGCCGATTAACGTCCAAACTTTGCTGGTGGATATCGTTGTTATGGCAGCAGCTAGCTATCCCCGTTTTCGAGCCCCCCCTCTCGCTGCGATCCGGTGCCCTCGGCCGCTTACCGGAGCCGTCAGTAGCGGCGGAGGCGATTGCGTCTCCCTTCTGTGCCTGGAGACAAGTGAGGCTAAGATGGCGCCCACTCGTCTCCATGACACTGCTGGGCGGAAGTGACGTCAAAACGTCACTTCCGCCCACGCCTCTTAAAGGCATATTTTTTTCAATGTCATTTTTTTAAATGACTTTTTTTTTTTTTTTATTATTGCATTTTAGTGTAAATATGAGATCTGAGGTTTTTGACCCCAGATCTCATATTTAAGAGGTCCTGTCATGCTTTTTTCTATTACAAGGGGTAATAGGAATAAAAGTGACACAATTTTTTTTTTTTAAACAGTGTAAAAATAAAATGTAAAATAAATAATAATAAAAAAAATTTAAACCCCCCCCCCCCCCCCCCGACGAGCTCGCGCGAAGAAGCGAACGCATATGCAAGTAGCGCCCGCATATAAAAACGGTGGTCAAACCACACATGTGAGGTATCGCCGTGACCGGTAGAGCGAGAACAATAATTCTAGCCCTAGACCTCCTCTGTAACGCAAAACATGCAACCTGTAGAATTCTTTAAACGTCGCCTATGAAGATTTTTGAGGGTAAAAGTTTGACGCCATTCCACGAGTGGGCAATTTTGAAGCGTGACATATTGGGTGTCAATTTACTTGGCATAACATTATATTTCACAATATAAAAAAAAATTGGGCTAACTTTACTGTTTTCTTATTTTTTATTCAAAAAAGTGAATTTTTTCCCAAAAAGTGCGCTTATAAGACCGCTGCGCAAATACGATGCAAAAAAAAGTATTGCAACGACCGCCATTTTATTCTCTAGGATGTTAGAAAAAAAAAACATATATAATGTTTGGGGGTTCTAAGTAATTTTCTAGCAGAAAAACCTGTTTTAAACATGTAAACACCTAAAATCCAAAACGAGGCTGGTCCTTAAGTGGTTAATGACAGTGCTGGAATATTTGTAAGCATGAATGCACTATAAAACAGACATAAAAATGCACCATTTCTGTTACTGTAGTGCACCACAATACACAGCAATGCATTCTAGTGTGTTCCTGCATGCTGTAACCCAAATGTGCCATGCATTGTGGTAAAGCATCCTAAACGCATGTTATTGTAGTGCATACATGTGAAGCTGGCCTTAGCCTGGGTTCACACTGCTGTGAATCTTGAGCGGTTTAGATGCGGTTAGAGAGCCCAAGATTTGCATGTCACTTGAATAGAATGGATTTCTTTGTGTTTGGTTCACATATAATGCCGCGTACACACGAGCGGACTTCTTGTCCACCTGAACTCCGAAGGACTTTTCGACGGAATTGTGACGGAGTTCCAATGAAACGGACTTGCCTACACACGATCACACCAAAGTCCAATCGTTTCGAACATGATGACGTACGACCGGAACTAGAATAAGGAAGTTCATAGCCAGTAGCCAATAGCTGCCCTTGTGTCCTTTTTTGTCCATTGGACGAGCATACAGACGAACTGATTTTTCGATCGGACTCGAGTCCGTCAGAAAGATTTGAAACATGTTCTATTTCTAGGTCCGTCGGAATTTTCGACAGAAAAGGTCCGATGAAGGTCCGGTGAAGCCCACACACGATGGAAATGTCAGACGAAATCGTTACGTCGGACATTTTCTGCTGGACAGTCCGCTTGTGTGTACGCGGCATTATAGTTGCAAATTTGATGCGGGAAAAAAACCTCCTGTGCTTCTTTGGTGCAGGTGCGATGCAAACTTCTATGCTGCAATGCAAGTTTGTTCACACCGCAAATCACAACGTAAATTCGCACCTCACCCTGGACAAAAACCCACATCAAATTTGCACCACGTCGCAGAGCAGCAGTGTGAACCCAGGCTAAAAGTAGAATCTACAAAGTAGTAAATTATACAGTAATGAAAACATATTATACCTAGCATAAAAAGTAAAAGTAACATAAAACAATCACCTAAAAGGTGAACTGTGGAATCAGAACTTAAAACTAAGGCCTTGTACACACAGTACGAAAATCAGAAGTGAAAAGTCTGAAGACGAGCTGTCTGCGAATTTTCGGATCGTTAGTATGGGGCATTCGATAGACGATTTGACTTTTATTTCAGACAAAACCTGGATGTGCAGGCTATAAAATTTTTGTATGATTTTCAGATGGTCAGTACAGAAATCCATCACACAAGTCGAAAGTACAAACACGCATGCTCGGAATCAAGGAATGACTGGGAAGAGTTTGGTCTTGGAAACTACCATTTGTAATCTAGAATTAACATTTGTGATGCGGCAATTGATGAAATGTCAAAATTCTCATCTTCTTTAAACGCTTCAGCCCCGGAAGATTTTACCCCCTTCCTGACCAGAGCACTTTTTGCGATTCGGCACTGCATCGCTTTAACTGACAATTGCGCGGTCGTACGACATTACACCAAAACAAAATTAACATCCTTTTTTCCCCACAAATAGAGCTTTCTTTTGGTGGTATTTGATCACCTCTGCGGTTTTTATTTTTTGTGCTATAAACAAAAAAAGAGCAACAATTTTGAAAAAAACCCAATATTTTTTACTTTTTGCTAGAATAAATATCCCAATTTTTTTTTTTCAAAAATAAATTTCTTCATCAGTATTTGATCACCTCTGCGGTTTTTATTTTTGCACTTATAAACATAAAAAGAGCGATAATAAATATCCCCAAAAAATATATAAAAAAATTTTTTTTCCTCAGTTTAGGCCGATATGTATTCTTCTACATATTTTTGGTAAAAAAAAAATCGCAATAAGCGTATATTGATTGGTTTGCGCTAAAGTTATAGCGTCTACAAAATAGGGGAAAGATTGATGGCATTTTTATTATTAATTTTTTTTAGCAGTAATGGCGGTCATCTGCGATTTTTATCGTGACTGTGACATTATGGCGGACACATTGGACACTTTTGACACTATTTTGGGACCATTGTCATTTATACAGCGATCAGTGCTATAACTGATTACTGTGTAAATGACACTGGCAGTGAAGGGGTTAAACACTAGGGGACGATCAAGGGGTTAAGTGTGTCCTAGGGAGTGATGGGCTAACACTGACATGACAGCGACAGTAGATCCCTGTCATGTCACTAGACAGAACAGGGAAATGCTTGTTTACATGCCTTCCCGTGATACGATCGCGGGACAGCGGTGGACATTGAGTCAGCGGGGCAGGGTCACGCTGTACTCAGCGTGCGGAAAATAGCCCCGCCAATAAAAGGGGATGTACAGGTACGCCCATTTGCCCACTGTTGTCATTGTGCCGACGTATATCGGCGTGCAGCGGTTGGCAAGTGGTTAATGGCATAATAATGAAGCTCCTTGTAGTTATGCTAAACGTATTTTAAAAGGCATTTGTTTTGTACGATCTGAAAATCGCGAATCAATGCTCACCGAACTTCTACTAACACGAAATTAGCAGAAGGGGCCCTAAGGGCGCTTGAGAAATGAACTTCCTCTTTATACTCTCATAGTACATCACTACGTTCGTGTTTGTCAAACGACAATTTGCGGATAGTTAGTATGCTAGACAAAATCCTGCACACGCCCTTTTGACAAATATCAGATGCTCGGTTGTCCAACAATCAGACCGTGTGTCCGCGCTTTATAAAGTGAAAATAACATATTTTCCTTTTTAATGCTGGAAAAATGCTAAACGGATTTTTCTGTAAGGTAAGACTTAAGCCTCGTATACACAGTTTGATTGTTGGACGACCGAGCGTCTGATTTTCATCAAAAGGGCGTGCGCAAGATTTTGTCTAGCATACTATCTGCAAATTGTTGTGTGATGTACTATGAGCGTATAAAGAGGAAGTTCATTTTATCAAACGCCACCCTTTGGGAACCTTCTGCTAATTTCATGTTAGCAGAAGTTGGTGAGCGTTGATTTGCGATTTTCAGATCGTACAAAACAAATGCCTTTTAAAATAAGTTTGGCATAACTACATGCAAAGCAGCTTCATTATCATCCCATTAAAGAAGATAATTTTGACAATTCATCAATTGCTCTATCACGAATGTTAATTCTAGATTACGAACAGTAGTTTACAAGACCAAACTCTTCCTAGTCTTTCATTGATTCCTAGTATGCGTGTTTGTACTTTCGACTTTTGTGTGACGGATTTCTGTACTGATCATCCAAAAATGAGATGTAAAGTTCACATCAGACAAAAATTTTAGAGCCTGCACATCCAGCTTTTGTCTGATGTAAAAGTCAAATTGTCTGTCGAATGCACCATACTAACGATCCGAAAATCCACAGACAGCTCGTCTTCAGACTCTTCCCTTCTGATTTTTGTACCGTGTGTACGAGGCCTTAAGGTTTGACCTCATATTATATGGTTTTGGTAAATCTGCAGAAAATCTAATAGTGTGTATGGGATCTTAACCACTAGCCGACCGCCGCACGCCAATGTACGTCCAAACTTTGCCGGCGGATATCGATATGGCAGCAGCTAGCTGCCATAACCCCGGTATCCCCGTTTTCATGCGGCGGTCGGCTTTCTGATGAAAGTGGTCCCTGTGGCGGATTCGCCACGAGATCACTTTTATCGGTGGCGGGAGAGGGGCCCGCCCTCCCGCCGCGATCCGGTGCCCTCCGCCGCTTACCAGAGCCGTCGGTAGTGGCGGAGGCGATCGCATCTGTCCTATAGCTTTGGCTGGAGACGAGTGAGGCTAAGATGGCGCCCACTCGTCTCCATGCTACTGCTGGGCAGAAGCGACGTCAAAACCTCACTTCTGCCCACGCCTCTTAAAGGCATATTTTTTTCAATGACTTTTTTTTTTTATTGCATTTTAGTGTAAATATGAGATCTGAGGTCTTTTTGACCCCAAGTCTCATATTTAAGAGGTCCTGTCATGCTTTTCTCTAATACAAGGGATGTTTACATTCCTTGTAATAGGAATAGGAGTGACACAATTTATTATTTTTTTTTTAAACAGTGTAAAAATAAATAATAAACCCCCCCCGTCCCGACGAGCTTCCACGCAGAAGCGAACGCATACGTGAGTAGCGCTCGAATATGAAAACGGTGGTCAAACTACACATGTGAGGTATCGCCGCGACCAGTAGAGCGCAAGCAATAATTCTAGCCCTAGACCTCCTCTGTAACGCAAAACATGCAACCTGTAGAATTTTTTAAACGCCGCCTATGGAGATTTTTGAGGGTAAAAGTTTGACGCCATTCCACGAGCGGGCGCAATTTTGAAGCGTGACATGTTGGGTATCAATTTACTTGGCGCAACATTATATTTCACAATATAAAAAAAATTGGGCTAACTTTACTGTTGTCTTATTTTTTTTATTCAAAAAAGTGCGCTTATAAGACAGTTGCGCAAATACGGTGCAGAAAAAAAAAAAAAGTATTGCAATGACATTGCCATTTTATTCTCTAGGGTGTTAGGGGAAAAAAAAAACAACAGCATATATAATGTTTGGGGGTTCTAAGTAATTTTCTAGCAAAAAACCTGTTTTAAACATGTAAACACCTAAAATCCAAAACGAGGCTGGTCCTTAAGTGGTTAAGCAAGCCTCCTTGTAATTTCACATGAGCCTACAATGATTGGTCTTGTTAACACACCTGCAATTACTGACACACCTGCATTATGTGTAGGATTGTTGCGATTGGCTAGTCAGTCTGACCAAAGCTATTTAAGGTCTTCCTGAACAGGCCCAGCCTTCAGAAAGCTGTTATTGCTTGTGATGAAATGTCTTACCTAGATTTAGTGTCCTATGAAGAGGGTTATTTTAGTGGAAAATTTAGATACACACCTAGCAATTCTATCCACCAGTTTTACTATTTGCTACTTTGTAGCTGCTAGTAGTTTAAATACTATAAATGAGGCAGATTTGAGGCTTTTAACTTCAGACACAGAAGTTGTCAGGGATGGGCAAAAGCTAGTAAATGGGGAAAAAAATTGCACAGTTGTAAACCTTTATATCTCATATGTGTACATCGTGATGAGTCCAAGAGAAAAGGCCATGTAAAATAGATGTTAACATGGAGCACTTTTGCAGATAGCCAGCTGTCAGAGTAAGGCTCCATTCACACCTGAGTAGCGATTTACTGGCATTTTTTGCCGCTTTTTACAAAGCATTTTAGAAGTGTATTGCAAGCATTTTATAGTTTCAGGCATTTTTGTTTAGTCAATAGAAAGCACTAGAGTGAGAGGAAATTAGGTGTGGAGAGCTACTATTTGAGCCTTTTACTGCTCAAGTCAGGTGTTTCTATTGAAGACTATGGGGACAAAACTGCTTGTAATCTGCCCAAAAAGAAGCTTGTGTATTTTTTTTGAGCTTCAGGTGTTTTGCTTCAGCTGAAAGAACTGAGCACAACTGCTTAGATGTGAACAGGGACCATTAAAATGAATGGGATTTGGCTTGTTGAGCGTTTTAAAGCTGCAAGCAGAAAATCGCTCAGGTGTAAATGGGGCATTAGAAGTGGCTCTGTAGGTATAGAAAAGCTTTCTACTGCTTTTGTATTTTCACAAAGCTACTTTAGATCAATGAGTGGAGGAATGTTATTCAATCTAAAATCTTAAAATCGGTTTCATTGTTCTGTTGGGCATTTCTTTTCATGAAGGGATTAATGCTCCCCTTTAAATGTTTTACTGGGTGATTCCATGTTATAGGGACATTTTAAGTAAATTAGTGGGTAAAGTGTGATGCACATCTTGCAAAACTTATACAATTATTTGCTACCTTGTACTGCAAAAAGCCTAAATCCTGTAGATGAGGCAGATTTTTACACACAATTAGATTTTTTTTTTTTTTTTTTTACCCCAAACACAAAATGTAAGGGACAGGTTTTGTATTTTCACAAAGCTAATTAAGAGCAGCTGAGGGAGGAACTTGATTCAATCTGAAATCCTAAAGTGAATCTCTTATTGCTCTTTTTTCAGCATTACTTTCTATGTGAACAGATCAATGTATTACAGGACAATAACAAGCTCCTATCTGTGTTTAAATCTACATAAGAGGTAAAAAATCTGTTAGCCCGAGAACCCATTCACACGTCTGTGCATTGCATTAATGCAGTCCATGCACCTACTATTAACTTTAATAAAGTTCACCTCAGAATTCACTTTGAGAAATTTTTGACTGATTTAGGTGAACTCTGATCAAATCTAAAGTTTCCTAATTTACTCAGTCATATATCAAACATATCCTTAAAATTAAAAATGTTAGGGTGAAAACATGCTAAATAAACAATATTGTTGCCCATAGAAACCTGCTATGTGCCCGTTTTCACTATTATAATCTGGGTTGGAATCATGTAAGCTGCTTTTGTTGTAAGGAAAATAAAAATGTAATATTTTATATATAAATGTATGCAACAGGCTGATAATTTATCATGGTGTCCTACAGTAGGGATACAGATGGTGTCTATGGCTCCATTCATACTTGTGTGGTCTGATGGAGTGCATTATGTTAAGACAGCACATCCATTTGAATGGGTTGCCAACACACCAAAGCAGAAATGAAATGGATCTGCACCATTTCTGTATAACCTAGTGCACAACAATAATGCTTTCATGTGTTGTATGCTGGGATTCCATTCACTATGGACATGTATTGTGGAAACGCAGTAAATGCATGTTATTAAAGTGCATATATGTGAATCTGGCATAAAAGATTCTACAAAGCTGTAATATTTAATAAAAGCATATTTAGCATAGAAGTGAAAAGCACAAAAGAATCACCTAAAGGTAAACTGTAACAAGAACTAAAACAGTGAAAATATTTATGTAAAAATCACTTTAATGATAGAATAATGCTTAAAAAAAATCTCAATGCTACAAGGTAAGATTCCCAACAATATTACATAAACCTACAATGATTAGTCTTAACTTCACCTGCAATCACTAACACACCTGCATTATGTGTAGGATTGCCATTAGCTAGTCAATCTAACCAGTAACCAGCACTATGTAAGGTCTTTTTGAACACACAAGCCAGAGAAAAGTATTCTACTAAAATTCAGTTTTTATATGGAGGGACCTTTTATTAATAGAATCAGTGTCAAAATTGGAAACACATCTAGCAAGAGTTCAACCATTTTACCTTGTCCTTGCAAGCATTTTACTGTAGATAATACAGATTTTCACTCAATTTGATGGATTTGTTCACCAAAGGGCTGTGGTACAATGAGTGTCTTCAGGCAACAGTGAAGCAAGGTGGAGTTTCCTTGGAAGTTTGGGGCTGAATTTCTGCAAATGGAGTTGGAGATCAGTGAGGTCAGGGTCAATGGTGTCCTCAATGCTGAGAAATATGAGCAGATACTTTATCTATCCATCATGCCATACCATCAGGGAGGCATGTGATTGGCTGTATGTTTGTATTCATTGTCGTGCTGCAGAAAACATTTTGGGGCCAATGTCATTCAGAATTCTCTGAAGTGTAAAAAGAACAAGGAGTCTAGGAAGTGACTCCTAGACTCCAATTCCCCCACATATCTTGGTTAGTTCTCCAAGATGTTTGGAACAACCTACCTGCTGGGTTCCTTCAAAAACTGGGCAAGTGTACCTAGAAGAACTGATGTTTTGAAGGCAAAGGTGGTCACACCAAATATTGATTTGGATTTTTCTTCTGATCATTTACTATCTATTTTGTTAACTGATGAAAATAAACAATTGACACTTCTATCTCTGAAAGTATTCTTAATTTACAGTATTTTTCATACCTGCCTAAAACTTTAGCACAGTAGTGTAAAAAAAAAAATAGCAATTACTCAGTAGTACCTGCAAGGATTACACCTTATGGTTTAGAAAAATGCACAGTTGTAGCATGGTTAGAAAACAACATTTTATATAAAAAGAAAGGTAGGGAGAGGAAGAGGTATCACTCAATTTTGACACTTTATTTGATGTTCCCAGTTATAAAATGATATGATTGACACTATCACGTAGGGCTATTGCCATAGACCGTCCAATAGTCTCAATGCTTATGAAACCTCTCTGAATGGCTTGCAGAATAAGACATAATCTTTTCATAGATATGTTTCATATTTATGTACCTTTCTAACCTTGGCTATGTTGGTCACCTCACTACATTTTCACCAGTTGTAAACAAGCCGCATATAGAACAGGCATGACCATGGGTCTGATTATTGAATGAAGTCCTCTGCACCTATGCTTAACCACTTTCCGCCCTATAGCAAAATGACGGCCGGACGGTGGTTTTGTTATCCTGACTGGACGTCATGTGATGTCTTTGAGGATAACAGCCGGTGCGCACCCATGGGGGCACGCGGCGATCGGTGCGGCGTGTCAGTCTGACACACCGCAACACCAAGAGTCTGATAGACTCTTTACCACGTGATAAACCATGTCCAATCACAGCTGATCATGGTGTAAACAGGAAGAGCCGTGTATCGGCTTTTCCTCACTTGTGTCTGACAGACATGAGGAGAGCCGATCGGCTGCTCTCCTGACAGGGGGTCTGCGTTGATTGATTATAAGCGCAACCCCCCCCACCCCCGAGGATGACCAGATATGCCAATCTGTGCCCAAAAATGATGCCACACGGTGCCCATCAGTAATGCCTGCCAGGACCTCCTTTTACAGTGATGCCCATCAGTGCCACCTATAAGTGCCCATCAGTGCTGCATATTAGTGCCACCTCATCAGTGCCCATCGGTGAAGGAGAAAACTTTTTACAAAATTTTATAACCGAAACAAACTTTTAAAATTGACGGTCTTTTTTTAAAATTTGTTTAGCAAAAAATAAAAACCCCACCAAAAGAAGGCTCTATTTGTGGGAACAAAATTTATAAAAATTTTGTTTGGGTACAGTGTTGCATGACCGTGCAATTGTCATTTAAAAGCAACAGCAATGAATGCTAAAAATTTGGCTTGGGCAGGAAAGGGGGAAAGTGCTCTGTATTGAAGTGGTTAATATGGCCAACACAGGATTGAGTTTAGTAATATAACAAGTTAGTTCAGAGAGAAGATGGAACACTGCATTCCAAAAACGTATAAGATGGAAACATTACTATAACATATGTATCAGTGCGCCCACCTGCCCACATCCTCCCCAAAGCTACAAAAGAACAAGTGGAGAGGTGCCTCTGGGTGCAGTCGTATTTTTTTTTAATTAAACTTCAATATCAAATAAATAAGATCAACCTCACATTTGTTGAAAGAATTACAGGCATGGTATCAGATGTCATAACGCTCCCAGGACTGTGCCATATGCGATCCGAACTGTGGATGAAGACGGGAACTCTTCCGAATGATGTTGGAGCCGGCTCCGGAAGGCCGCCTCAGAACGAGGCTTGGAACACAGGACAGCTGGCTGCAGGAGGATAGCGTCATAACAAGTGGATGCGTTTCATGAGCATGCGCACTTGGGTGGACTGCAAGTCGCACTTTCTCAACAGACAGACATGATCTGAATACCATAGACATAGAGGATGGATAAACAAGGAATAATGGGGAGGAGGTGGGGGCAGAACCTAATGTAACCGAAAGAAGGGAAAAGGGTGTGCTGTTCAGGGCATGTAAGCACTAATATGGACAAGTGGAAGGGACTAGTATGTAAACACACAAAACATGTGAATGAATAGTAAATGCAGATTGATGAGGTAATATGGACTATATGGAGATGAAGTTGGTTATTAATGATACTAAGTGGCTGTTAAAATCATGAGGGAAGAACTGGATATGCAGGTCACCAGTGCACATGCGTGGAGAGCCCTCACTACAGGAACAAGCATATGAAATTGACAAATAAAATTATCTGAAAATTATTGTTTTAAAAAATTAAACTAAAAATGTATACATGGGTTCTCAAGCGAAAATAATATAAATACCAATATAGGAAACAATAGCCATACAAGGCAGGATAGGTGGAGGAGGATATATGGCATATAGTGTGTAATAGTGGGTTCCATAAGAATCATAAGTATATACATGGATCAAAATACATGGAAAATTATACAAATGAAAATAGTAAAAAAAAATAAAAAAATGCTGGAGATGGAAAATGTGGGCATATATGATATATAAAAATACATAAAAAATGATATGTAAAAACGTGTATATAAAAAATACATATATAAAATCGTATAGATTTATGGGCTTTGGGGCACTAGGGGCTAAGTGTTTACAGAAAATTATATAGCACTGAATTATAGAATTGTGGAGATCTCTTGTTACCTTGTTTATCCCCAAAGCTACAAGACTTTTTAAAGGTACCAAACTAATTATATCAAAGTTCAAATTTTTTTCTATTCTTTTATTTAACGGGGTCACACGGAGATCGGTGCGGCGTGTCAGTCTGACACACCGCAACACCAAGAGTCTAACAGATTCTTTACCACGTGATAAACCATGTCCAATCGCAGCTGATCACGGTGTAAACAAGAAGAGCCGTGTATTGGCTTTTCCTCATTTGTGTCTGACAGACATGAGTAGAGGAGAGACGATCGGCTGCTCTCCTGATGGGGTCTGCGTTGATTATAAGCGCAGCCCCCCCCCCCGAGAATGACCAGGTATGCCAATCTGTGCCCAAAAATGATGCCACATGGTGCCCATCGGTAATGCCTGCCAGGACCTCCTTTACAGTAATGCCCATCAGTACCGCATATCAGTGCCACTTCATCGGTGCCCATCGGTGAAGGAGAAATCTTAGTTTTTTTACAAAATTTTATAACAGAAACGAAGAAAATTTTATTTTTAAAATTGCCAGTCTTTTTTTAATTTTTTTTAGTTGTGTAGAAAAAACTAAAAACCCCACAAAAAGAAGGCTCTATTTGTGGGAACAAAATTTATAGAAATTTTGTTTGGGTACAGTGTTGCATGACCGAGCAATTGTCAATTAAAAGCGATGAAAGCTGAAAATTTGGCTTGGGCAGGAAAGGGGGAAAGTGCCCTGTATTGAAGTGGTTAATATGGCCAACACAGGATTGAGTTTAGTAATATAACAAGTAAATTCAGAGAAAAGATGGAACACTGCATTCCAAAAACGTCTAAGATGATGGAAACATTACTATAACATATGTATCAGTGTGCCCACCTGTCCACATCCTCCCCAAAGCTACAGGACTTTAAAGGTACCAAACTAATTATATCAAAGTTCAAATTTTTTCTATTTTCATTTAAAAAATCCAAGTGTAGCAAGGTCCCAGGCCTCCTTTGATCTAATGAGAACCTCCAGAGCCAGGGATAGCTGACATCCTTCTGTATGTAGTGGGTTGTGAGGCATGGTGGGTACAGAGTAGTTAAGTTATTGGGCACCAGACACTTCTTGGATGCAAAAAGTTTTTCTCTTAAACCTTTTTTGGGGGAGAGAGGGTTAAGGCCAGGACACCCTTAGGTAGTTGCAATATTGGCAGACTCTGAGACTTCAAAAAGGGGACAGCAATGCAGGGAAAGGCATCCAGCAAGACACATCTGCAGGAATGCAGTCTCCTATGTCAATAGTCTTGATATTGTAGGACTTAAGCCCATACTCCTGGTACTCCTTCCTTTTACCCCCTCATTACCCACCCCTCTAAAAACATCATAAATGACTCAGACCAGTTCTTGGAGTAAATGGCCTTCCGGCCTTATTTATTAAACTTATAAATTAACATAAATCTATAATAAATAACCATAAACTTTTAATACTGGCTTTATTAGGGGAAATGTAATATCCAACAACTAGAACCTTGGTCACTGCAAACAACTTGTTTTACTTTGAGCCTACCAGTCGGCAACTCCTGACTCAGAGGCGGTATCCCAACTTTCCCAGTGACCTAAACTTTAACCTCTTCCAAATTAACCCCTCGTAGCCTGAAAGTACCCAAACTCAACCCCCATCCTTCCATGGATGGGTACCATAAAACCACCCCCATCCCATGGATGGGTACACATGTTTCAACATGTAATGTAACAACTTATCCTATTCCAGGAAACCAACACTGCCACAGTGCTCAAGGGGTAAAACCTTACCCTTGAGCGCACCTCTACAATCTCAAACCTCTCTGAATCCCATCTTGCAGGCCCAAAAACCACAAATCCGTCCCTACTTCATTCAGATGGACCCCATCACTACGTAGGTACCTCCAAGTGTCCACCTCCAGATCTCTATGGCGAATAGCTAAACCCCCATTCCTCATGAAGAATCTGCTCACCTCCTTGTTCACCTTTTATCCTGGCCCTGTCAACTTTTTTTGCAGACCATGCCAACCTGCCCACCATATCCGACCATACTAAAACCATTTTAGGATAGGCCACTCTTAAGCGCAGGAAATTGCACTTAATATCACAAATGAGGTCCCTCGTGGATCTGGCTCCCATGTCGTTCCCCCCTACATGTAAAATCAACACGTCAGGAGCCCTGTCGAGTCGGGAGAACCTGTGTATTTCCCCCAGAACCCTGTTCCATTGCATACCCTGCACCCGATCCACCTAAGTGCCTCTTGTCTGAGGATCCTGAGCTGCCTGCCGTTCGGCCGAACATCCGCTCTCTTGGCCCCCCAAAAAACATAAGAATGGCCGAGTATCCACACTAGGCCTACTTCTTGACCTGTGAAAAGAGAAACGCAATACCAACACACGTCAAATATAACACCAATACCGTACAAAACAATAACCAAAACATGCCAACCAAAAAAACCCCCAAAAAACTATAGCTGCACCATATGTGGGCACACATACAATTTGAATCTGTCCGATTTCCCATCTGCCGATACACCTGATTACCTCCTGACTCATCCCTGCCCTGGCCGCCTCAGTGGCCACCCAATCCGAAAGGAATGAGAAGAAAAGTGTTTTGGGTCAAACCCCACCAGTGAAAAGCATTTTTTAAACACTGCTATGAACTGGAATTTAGATAAAGACGAACAGTCCTCATGTATCAGAAAGGACCCCTCGACTACCGGTCTTATAGCTAGAAAGGCTTCTGCAGCCCCAATGGGGCAAATGCCGGACTCAGAAATCCTGCCAATATCTAAGTGACTGCCCTTTCCTGCCTGATCAGTCTTAGACCGTTTGATCCATATTCTGATCGCGTCCTGCAAAAACTCCAAATCCCCCTGTAAAAGCCCCCCTTTCAACTGCTTAGAAGGGCTGACCAATTCACTTATACGCAGTGCCCCAAAGAAGGCGAAAGCAGCCCGGAATAAAACACTTTTGTAAACGGACCTGCAGACCTTACCTAAACCAGCAAATAACTTTTTTAACATTTCAAATGAAACCGGGCGTCTACCGTCCCTCCTTTTTGTGCGCCTTCCTGTACCCCTTAACCGCTTGTCTTACCCAGACGTCCTTTGTGTAGTCACTTTGCCCTCGCCATTTAAAAAGAAAGGCCAAACCCGCCAACTCACGGTCTATGGCAGCTGCCGAGAAACCCTTTTCAAATCCCCCAATGATGAAATAAATGACGGCTTGTTCTGCATCTGGATCTACCGGATCCATCCTCAGCTCATTCAAACAAGCAAACCATTCTCTCCACACCTTAGAGTAGGCATTCCAAGTAGCCGTACTCACGTATTGCTGCATCCACTTTGCTGCGGACTCAAAGCAATGTTCCAAATCCAGTCGGGACAGGCGACCCCGTGTTGTTCCGCTTCTGGCGCCAACGTCCGGAACCTGTCCCACTGAAAACGAGACAAAGCATCAGCCAAGGTGTTTATCCCGGGTAGGTGTACAGCATAGATGAATGCATTCACTTGTAAGCAACGTAATACAAAATGTCGCAACAACCTGATAACCGGCCCAGATGCCGCCGTCAGACGGTTAACCACTTGGACCACCCCAAGATTATCGCAATTAAAACGGACCTTCAAATTTCTGAACGATTCCCCCCAAAGTTCCATGGCCACCACAATTGGGAACAATTCTAACAGAACCAGGTTACGTAAAAACCCGGCCTCCTGCCACGCCAAAGGCCATCTGGCAGCACACCATTGTCCCTTTAAAGAAGGCCCCAAACCCCGTAGAGCCTGCAGCATCCGTGAACAGCTCCAAGTCACAGTTGCTGATGGGGCCGGACATCCATAGAGCCCGCCCAATAAACGATGCTAAGAAATTTTGCCAAACCTTCAAATCCTCCCTATGTTCTCTGGTGAGACTCACAAAATGAGTGGGCGCCCTGATACCCGCGGTAGCGGCCGCCAACCGCCGGCAAAAAATTCTTCCCATAGGGATAATGCGACAAGCAAAATTCAGCTTGCCCAATATGGATTGCAGCTGGCGTAGCTATAATTTTCTCACCCCAATGGTCCCACGCACCTCCT
This sequence comes from Aquarana catesbeiana, assembly GCF_042186555.1. Taxonomy (NCBI): domain Eukaryota; kingdom Metazoa; phylum Chordata; class Amphibia; order Anura; family Ranidae; genus Aquarana; species Aquarana catesbeiana. Next base: position 85,863,829 of record NC_133335.1, on the reverse strand, counting down.
CCAACTTCTCCAATTTGTCCCTTGGAAGCCGGCACTCCATCCTCAGTCTATCTCAATTCCAAGAAATGTAATTGTCACCGCTGGGCCTTCCGTCTTTTACGGAGCTAGCGGAACCCCAAATCGCTCAGCCAGATGTTGTAATGTCCTCAAAAGGACTGCGCAGATATTGGAACACGCCAGACCAACACAAAAAATCATCCAAATAACCCGCCACATCCCGAACTGCCCATTCCAGGAATGAGCTGAACATCTCAAACAACGCACAGGAGATAGAGCACCCCCTAGGCAGGTATTGATCGACGTAATATTCCCCATTCCAAGTACAGCCCAGCAGCCGAAAGCTATCCGAGGGAACCGGCAGAAGCCGGAAAGCTGATTCAATATCTGCTTTTGCCATTAAGGACCCCTGCCCATACCTCCTAACTTATGCAACTGCTGCATCGAAAGATGTGTACGTAACCGCGCAATCTTCCGGTGAAATGGAGTCATTGACCGATCCCCCTTTCGGAAAGGAAAGGTGATGTATGAGCCTAAACTTGTTGGGCTCTTTTTTTGGGAACCACACCCACCGGAGAGACCACTAAGCCCGGAAGTGGCACCTCCTTAAAGGGGCCAGCCATGCGCCCTAATGACACCTCTGTTTCCAATTTATCGGAAACCACCGCTGAATGTAGCAGTGCTGATCGTAAATTCTTTGCCTCCGGCGGTATAATCGCCAAAGAACATGGTATCCGAAACCCCCCGTAAAGCATGCTTCCAATGAAGCAGCCGCAGCCCGGTCGGGGTATCTACTGCGGAAAGGAAGCATCCTTTCCACCCATACTGGGGTCCTCCCTTTTTTCCCACAGGATCTCCGGCACGACCCTTTCCTTTTTTTTTTAAACACTTGGACAGTGCATGAGATCCCCCGCAGTCTGAACATAAGTGTTTGAACCGACAGTTGGAGCCAAATCTGCAGGTGCCCTCGTTGAACTGCCAACAATAACCCCATCTCTTTTCTGTCGGTTGTCCCGGAGTTGCCGAACCTCTGACCCCTGCCTGCAAAAACTGATTAGGGGCCCTCGCCGCCGTCATCAACTTCATCCATAGACTTATGTCCTTATGATCCCAGCGCAGAGTCGGTTGTACCGCCATCCGTTGTCTAAATTGCTCATCATACCTTAGCCAAGCCGCCATATGTCCTGTGAGCTTCACTAATGGCCTCCAGATAAACAAACAGCGCTGAGCAGTTTTCAGGGGCCTTTTCACCTACCACGCTTGCCAAAAGGGCAAATGCTTGTAACCAATTGGCAAAGGTATGCAGGATTAAACGAAACCTCCCATTTCTCTTCATCTTCCTTCTTCCCTTCTACTGGTTTTTAACTATCCAGGTTGAATTTTTCCAATGGCAACAATGTGAATATCTCCACGTATTCACCCTTCCATATTTTTTCTTTTACCTCTGTCTTCAGATGGGCACCCAAAGGGCCCTCGAAACAGACGTAAACTTCACTTCTAGCAGTGTCCGCCAACCTCACTGACTCTGCTTTCTTATCACTCGTCTTCCCTTGATCCCCCGCAGTCGTAACCACGGCTGCCGTGCTGGGAGACTCCACGACTGCAGTTACAGCCACCACAGACGTCTCGGGTATGTCGCCCGTGACTCGAGTGTCATCCGCCGACAGCAGAGGAGCCTGCGCCGTCGCCCATGCCCACGCCGGACTGCCTCCTGTCTTAACGCATTCTACCAGTTCTTTTAGTCCTGCTAACAGTTCCCTTAAGCCCATGTTACCCATCTGGGGCACTGCAGCTGACGGTGGAGTCAGATTAGTCTCAACTACCCCCGACCTTGCTGTCCCCCCCAGCCCAGTATGACCCGTTTGCCTACCCCGCCCCAACAGGCTATGCAATAATGATGTAACAGCAATTGAAGAATCACACTCACCGGGCTGCCCTGGACTGGGCCCAACAGCCGCCACTCCTGGAACCACCACCGCCGGATGTCCCTGGTCCTCTCCATCCTCTGAACCGGACAGTTCACCCTCAGATCGATCGTTGCTGTTCTCAATCCTGCCGACCGACTGCTGCACCCCAGCTGTGGCCGCTCTAGTTGCCGCGGGTCTGCGGTGCTGTGAACGACCTTCTCTCCTTGAATTACCGCCAAACCTGTTTGCTGCCCCTCGTGACGGGCTCCTGCGTCTATCACTCTGTTGGGTTTGTGTCACGTGGCTGCTGGACCTCGTGTGCCTCTCCAACCCGCTCCTGGACTGCGCTGCACTACTGGCTGAACCTGCCGTCTGCACCGTCTCCCGGGATGTTGAGGCCCGCTCTAGTGTGACCTGGCCTCTCCGTGCCTCCCCCGCAGACCCATCCACTCATTCCATGCATCTCCGACAGGCGGGGGGGAAGAGCCTCATGTTATGCCAGGCACCCTACCACTGTTCCTCTGCGACTGGTCAGCCCCCTCCCTTCTCCTGGTCTGCTCACTTGTGTCCCTTGTGTGCTGGGGGTCCGGGGTTCACCTGTAGCATGCTGCCTCTGCTCTGCATGAGATGTTCCAGGGCCTGATTCAGGGCTGAACCTCTGTGGGGGCCGGGACTGCCGCGCATGAGATGTAGACGGTCCCCCCCGCTCACTGCCATTCCGCCATAGCAGCTAGCTGCTGCTGTAGCCAGTCCATATGCTTTTAAAGAGAAGGCTTACCAAAACCCACATCCAAGACAGCAACAAACACAATAGTACAAGATTATAAGAACAGGGTGGTGTTCGCAATAGAAGCCTCATTCAACTTTCCACTGTTAGCCACAGAGGGAGGTGCTCCATATTCCAGCCGATCAAGTGGCAGGACTGATCAAAACTGGTCTTGTCAAACACTAAAGTAAAAATGGATATTATAGAGATGGAGATTGGTATATACATAATTCATATAATAATTTATTCCTATTGACTAATAGAGCCTGGAACAGAAAGTGTGTGTGTGTGTGTGATAAATATATATATACAGTATATATAATTACAGGGAGGACTTAGGGTGGTGGGGGCCCCTGGGCTTGAGTCACTTTCGGGCCCTACCTTCTATACATTACTTTAAACCTTTAGTTTTCTTTTAAGCGCGCCACTCTGATACCGTTTGTCCACCATTACATCACTGTCTAATGCAGACAGGTTTTCTCAACGGCAGTAAACGAGGCACTACGTAACTGTCAATAACCAATCAGCAAACCTCAAGATAAGAGTTTAAGGAATTTTAAGGAAAAAAACTTTAGTTCACACCAGACGCAGTTCCGTGCGCTTTTTTTCTGCACTCAAAATGCATGCACAGTGTTTTCCATGTATTCCAATGGCTCTAGTTCACACCATGCGGTCAGTTTCCGGTGCAGAAACTGACTGCATGGTGTGAACTAGAGCCATTGGAATACATGGAAAATACTGTGCATGCATTTTGTGCAGGTAAAAAGCACACGGAACTGAAGGGAACTGTGTCTGGTGTGAACTAGCACTTAAGGGAAAAAACTTACATTTAAATGCTCATCAATGCATTTGCATCATCTGCAGCCCTGACAGTGTCCATCTGCAGCCTTGCCCAGGCTGCAGTTAAACGTGCAGTGACTTGTCAGTGTCACTGCAGTTTAAATATGCCGCCACCGAGATACACAGGACCGGCTCTGTGTATCTCGGCTCCTGTCGGCTTTTCTCGGCTCCTCTCGCAGTCCCACACTATGATGGACATAACACAGGTCCAATGGCGGGACTGTGAGCGGAGCCGAGCGCCACCACCGGAGCTAGCCGAGTGTACTAGGCTAGCTCCGCTCAGTCACGCCCAGTCCCTGTGTTATGTCCATCATAGGGAGGGACTAGGCGTGACTTTGAGCGGAACTAGCCGAGTATAGCCAAAGTACACTCGGCTGGGGCCCACGGGGCCCCCTATTGGGCTGGGCCCATGGGCTTGAGCCCACTCAAGCCCTATGGTAAGTCCGGCCCTGATTACAGTATCTCACATTTTCATATTTTTATTATCTTTTCATGCGACAACACTGAAGAAATGACACTTTACATTGTAGCAAAGTAGTGAGAGTTACAGCTTGTATAACAGTGTAAATTTGCTGTCCCCTCAAAATGACTCAACACACAGCCATTAATGTCTGAACCGCTGGCAACAAAAGTGAGTACACCCCTAAGTGAAAATCTCCAAATTGGGCATAAAGTGTCAATATTTTGTGTGGCCACCATTATTTTCCAGCACTGCCTTAACCCAGATTTATTAAAAAAGAAAAACTGAAATATCACATGGTCCTAAGTATTCAGACCCTTTGTTCAGTATTTAGTAGAAGCACTCTTTTGATCTAATACAGCCATGAGTCTTTTTGGGAAAGATGCAACAAGTTTTTCACACCTGGATTTGGGGATCCTCTGCCATTCCTGCTTGCAGATCCTCTCCAGTTCTGTCAGGTTGGATGGTAAACGTTGGTGGACAGCCATTTTTAGGTCTCTCCAGAGATGCTCAATTGGGTTTAAGGCTGGATTCACACCTATGCATTTAGTGCTTTTTGCATTTTGCAGATTTGCACTACAGTCCATTTAACATGGTTTCCTATGGAACACGTTCTGCAGTGCAACTCTGCAAAATGCAAAAAGCACTAAAACTGCATAGGTGTGAATCCAGCCTAAGTCAGGGCTCTGGCTGGGCCATTCAAGAACAGTCACAGAGTTGTTGTGAAGCCACTCTTTTGTTATTTTAGCTGTGTGCTTAGGGTCATTGTCTTGTTGGAAGGTAAACCTTCAGCACAGTCAGGTCCTGAGCACTCTGGAGAAGGTTTTCATCCAGGATTTCCCTGTACTTGGCCGCATTCATCTTTCCCTCGATTGCAACCAGTCGTCCTGTCCCCGCAGCTGAAAAACACCCCCACAGCATGATGCTGCCACCATCATGCTTCACTGTTGGGACTGTATTGGACAGGTGATGAGCAGTGCCTGGTTTTCTCCACACATACCACTTAGAATTAAGGCCAAAAAGTTCTATCTTGGTCTCATCAGACCAAAAAATCTTATTTCTCACCATCTTGGAGTCCTTCAGGTGTTTTTTAGCAAACTCCATGTGTCTTGCACTGAGGAGATGCTTCCGTCGAGCCACTCTGCCATAATGCCCCGACTGGTGGAGGGCTGCAGTGATGGTTGACTCTCTACAACTTTCTCCCATCTCCCGACGGCATCTCTGGAGCTCAGCCACAGTGATCTTTGGGTTCTTCTTTACCTCTCTCACCAAGGCTCTTCTCCCCCAATAGCTCAGTTTGGCCAGACAGCCAGCTCTTGGAAGGGTCCTGCTCGTCCCAAATGTCTTCCATTTAAGGATTATGGAGGCTACTGTGCTCTTAGGAAACTTAAGTGCAGCAGAAATTTTTTTGTAACCTTGGCCAGATCTGTGCCTTGCCACAATTCTGTCTCTGAGCTCTTCAGGCAGTTCATTTGACCTCATGATTCTCATTTGCTCTGACATGCACTGTGAGCTGTAAGGTCTTATATAGACAGGTGTGTGGCTTTCCTAATCAAGTCATTTTAAATATGAGTGTCACAGCAAAGGGTCTGAATACTTAGGACCATGTGATATTTCAGTTTTTCTTTTTTAATAAATCTGCAAAAATGTCAACAATTCTGTGTTTTTCTGTCAATATGGGTTGCTGTGTATACATTAATGAGGAAAAAAAAATAATTTAAATGGTTTTAGCAAATGGCTGCAATATAACAGAGTGAAAAATGTAAGGGGGTCTGAATACTTTCCATCCCCACTGTATATAAAATTATTTGGACACAGGCACAATTTTCATACGTTTGGCTCTGTGTGCCACCAGAATAAAATTAAAACAAAATAAGTGAATTTGAAGTGCAGACTTTCAGCTTTGATTCAATTAATTGAAGGGGTTGAAAATAACTATCAAGTCAAATTTTAGGAACTGCAACCATTTTCAGGGGCTCAAATGTAATTGGACAAATTTAATATCATAAATGTTCATTTTTAATATTTTGTTGAGAATCCTTTACTGCAATGATTGCCTGAAGTCTGGAACCCCATGGACATTACCAAAGACTGTATTTCCTCTCTGATGCTTTGCCAGGTTCTAACTGCAGCTATTTTCAGTTCTTTGTGAGTCTTTCTGCCTTTTAGTTTTGCCTTAAGCAAGTGAAATGCATACTTAATTGGGTTGAGATTAGGTGATTGACTCAGCCCTTGCAGAATACTCCACGTCTTTTTCCTTCAAAAGCTCCTGGGTTGCTTTTGCAAAGTGTTTTGGATCATTGTCCATCTATACTGTGAAGCGCTGTCCATTCAATTTTGCTGCATTTGGCTGAACTGGGCTGACAGTATATCTCAAAACAGTGCAGAATTCATCCGTGCCACTGGAAGCCATGCATGCCCATGCCACCACACTGCCTCCACAATGTTTTACAGATGTGTGCCTTGGATCATGTGCTGTTCCAAGCCTTCTCCACACTTTTTTTTTCTTCTTCCCATCATTTTGGTACAGATTAATCTTAATTTCATTAGTCCAAAAAATTATTTTCCAGAACTGGTCTGGCTTTTTTAGATGTTTTTGCCATTCTATTCTTCGGGCTTATGAATTGTTTGCACCTTGTGGTGTGAACCTTCTGTATTTGTTCTCGTGAAGTCTTCTCTTGATTGTAGACTTTTGACAATGATACGCCCACCTCCTGGAGAGTGTCCTTCACTTGCCTGGATGTTGTGAATGGGTTTTTCTTAATTTCTTTTGTTTTTGAATCATTACAATGGCCTGTTTAACTTGCATGGGACACCTCCTTTGAACGCATGGTGTAGGTTCACAGCAATAGATTCCAAATGCAAATGCCACACTTAAGCCTCATATACCCTATCAGATTTTCCGACGGGAAATGTTTGATGTCAGGCTGTTGGCGGTAGATCCAACTGCATGTATGCTCCATCGGGCAATTGTTGTCGGACTTTCCGCCAACAAATGTGTTGGCTAGCAGGTTTTCAAATTTTCTGCGAACAAATGCGCGTTGTCGGATTTTCTGATCGTTCGGACAAAAGTCCTAAGTACAAACACGCATGCTTGGAAGCAAGGATGAGCCAGAAGCGGTCGGTCTTGTAAACTAGCATTCGTAATGGAGAATTAACATTTGTGACGTGGCAAATTATGAAATCTCAAAATGCAGCGCACATTCTCCTTTAAAGGGATAATGAAGCTGCTTTGCTGGTGATACTGTTGGAGTTATGCCAAACGCATTTTAAAAAGGCTTTTTTTTTTTTTTTTCTAGTGATATCAAGAATAATATTTAATTTTATTTCTTTTTTTGGTCAAGTTACCACAACACCATTATCCAGTAGTTTTTTTATATCAAAGATACAACAATGTTGGTGTCTCTTGTTAATTTTGCCTTGTATTTTTTTTATATGTACCTTCCTACTAACAAACTACTCCCAAACTGGCATTTGAAGTAAAACACATAGCCAAGTATTATTATCCTGCACAATTTTTTTTATTGTGCATTAAAAAAAAAAAAAAATTAGACATGCTATCTGCCAATAGAACTTAACCAAAAAGTGCATTCTATACATCCAAAAATATACCAAATCAAATCCATTATTCAAACAAAAAATAAAATAGAGGCCTCATACATCTGTCCTGCTTCTTAATATAGGGGGTCCACAATGCCAAGAGTTGGTGAAAGCAGGGGTCTGTCATCCGGAGATAATTCCGAAAATCATCCGGATTATTCTCCTGCAGCTCCCGCAGCAAAGGTATATGAGATAATTGGTCACGATTAATAAAGCAACCAATTTTTGGTCCAAGAAATCCTCATCCTCATCCTCCTGTTCCTGGACTGGACTGGACTTGGGTCAAAGCAATAACTCCAAGGCCAATAATAAATATGACGTTATCTCCTCCGATTCTGCAACATGTCTGGTTGACGAACAGCCATTCATAAACGAACTGAAAAGCACAAAATGAAAAGTGCGAATCAACACTCGCCAAACTTATACTAACATGAAATTAGCAGAAGGAGCCCAAAGGGTGGCGCTAAAGAGCTGAAAAACCACGTAGTACGTCACTACGTTTGTGATTGTTGGCCAACAATTGTGTGCCGTGTGTATGCAAGACAAGTTTGGGCCAATGCCCTTCGGACAAAAGTCCATGGTTTTGTTGGCCAACAATCCGATCGTGTGTATGAGGCTTAAGAATCAACTCCAGACCTTTTTACCTGCTTAATTGATGAAGAAATAACAAAGGCGTAGCCCACACCTGGCCATAAAACAGCTTTTGATTGAATTGCCCAATTACTTTCGGTCCCTTGAAAAAGGGGGGTGGCTATTCTTAAGACCTGTAATTCCTAAACCCTTCCTCCGATGAGGGTATGTACAGACAAAAATGATGTGTGCACTTTCAGCCCATATCCATTTTATAGCTTAAATATGTTTTGATTTCTTGAAAAATCCAAATATATATGGTCCTAACTGTGTGAAAAAAAAAAAAAAAAAAAAACGATCTTTAGTGCAACATTCCTAGTTGGTAAAATGTTGGTCGCTGCTTGGAAGGAATGGGTGCCTGCTATGGTTCAGGGGGTGGGGGGGCACTTGCTGTGTTCTTGAAAGAGGGTCTGGTATGGATCTTGGGAGACCCCATACCTAAAGGTGGGATTTTGACTCGTGGTTTTTTTTTGTCTTTAGAAATATATAATTTTTGCTTCAGCATGTTCTATACATGCAACAGATGCCCCACTTTACAGGCAGACTAATGCCCCGTACACACGGTCGGATTTTCCGATGGAAAATGTCCGATCGGAGCGTGTTGTCGGAAATTCCGACCGTGTGTGGGCTCCATCGGGGATTTTCCGACACACAAAGTTGGAGAGCAGGAGATAAAATTTTCCGACAACAAAATCCGATCGCGTCAATTCCGACCGTGTGTGGCCTGTTCTGACGCACAAAGTGCCACGCATGCTCAGAAGAAATTCCAAGACGGAACAGCTCGTTCTGGTAAACTTAGCGTTCGCAATGGATACAGCACTTTCGTCACGCTGCAATGTTCAAAATGGTTTAATACAGCGCACTCTTCTTTATAATGTGACAAGAATTAAGTATTTTTGCTGCTCATATTCACACACACTTCTCACAAACTTATTTTGTTACTATTTATCGTGATTCCCTCAATATATTTTGATTTCTCACATCTGACAACATATTTTTAATATATTTTTAATATATTTTTTGGCTTTAATGTAGATTCTTTTTTTTGTGTTTGTATTTTTTATTTTTATTTTTTTTGCGATTTTGATTTGTACTCCCGAAAATGTTTGTGTGTTTTTGTGACAAATTCCCACAACACCATTGATATGTTCTATTTAATCTGTAGGAGAATGTTTGGTGTTGTCCCTTGTTAATTTCACATTTTATGTTAGAAATGTACCTGAATCCTCACCAACAAACTGTCCTTTTTGGATGAAAACACACACAGGAGAGTATAATTTACCTAAAAAATTGTATTAAGGGGTCACAACTAAACAAAGAGGGAGGCAACGCTGGAGAAACTGCAGAGATGGGCGAAGCCTTGGACCCCCAGGGCACACATCAATAATTTGAAAGCCAAATTGGTGGCCTGAGGAGTCCTTATCTAAGGGAGGGCAGTCTGGTCCAGAAGTCCCAGAGATCCGGAAAGCAGCAGATGACATCTGTGTCCCCAGGCTGTGGTCATACAAGAGACTGCATCTTCTGTCAGACCAGACTGAACCGAGGGTCATCACTCTCTGGTCTTCTTTCCACGCGGTGGCTGTGGTGGTGGAGTTGTGGCAGCAGGAGGAGGAGGAGGAGGAGGATGGTCCAACTCAACCACGTCGGTCTTGGGTGTTAGTTCCCCACTCACCCCCTTACGTAGGACTTTATAAAGCAGGTCCTCACAGAGCCTGCGTTGACCCTCCTGCATGCCCTGCAATTTGGTGGCAGCCATGCAGGCAAAGGACTCTTCAGGAATGGGTAAGGTTCTGAGGGACGCAGAAGCCTCCTGGATCAGCCTGAACGCTGAATCCTGCACGGGACTCGGAGTGGCCTTCCTGGCTCGTTTATATGGCAGGCGGAGGGGAGGGACCTGAGACTCAGTCAGGCTGCGACTGGTCCCAGGCTTCTCTTGGCTGCCACTTAGCCCCGCCTCCTCCTGACTGCCACATTCCACAACCTCCTCCTGGCTGAGGTCTTCCTGTGTATGAAAAAGGGACATAGTTTTAGTATTTTTTCAATCAATCACACACAATTTTCACCTCCTGACTGCTGCAAATTGAATGTTAACAAATATAACAGACTATCCTTCTGAGCCCAGCATTTTTCATTCTTGTCCCAATTTTGGGTGCCCACTACTGTCTATTGATATGTCAAACACTTTTTTTATTCAGCAATTAGTGATCAATAATATCTAGTAAACATCATTTATTTATTGACCAGAAATCTGTAGAAGAATGCTATACCTGACTCCAGCTGGGCTCCTCCACTTCTTCCTGGCTGGAAGGCCCAGGTTGGACATCGGAAGCCTCAGCTGGGGTGGAAGGAAGAGTGGAGAGGGATTTCCTGACTTCAGTGTGGTCTGACAGAAATCGCAGTCTCTCATAGTACCACAGCCTGGGGACATAAACGTCATCTGCTGAAGCTCCGGACCTCTGGGAATCTGTGACCTTCTTGCACTCCCTAAGATAAGTGCTCCTCAGGCCACCAATTTTGGCTTTTAAATAAGGGATGGTTGCTGTGGGGACCACCGGCGTCACCAACTCCAGCAGTTTCTCCAGCGCTGCCTGCCTCTTTTGTTTATGGTTATAGTGGGGGTGTCTCACTTGCCACAGACAGGGCAGCTCCCTGTACTTGTCTATGAACAGGGGCAGGAAATTGTGGTAGTTGAACCCATCCATTTTCTCTGCAAGACACAACACAAGACAAACCCTAATGTCAGGCAAAACTCCCCTAATCTTGTTACAATATAGGCTTCCATTTCGAAGCAGTATAGGCTCAAGATTAGATCTTACCTTCGTTATCATGATCGGCGTCTCCGATGCTCCTTCCTCCGCTCACAGATCGTACGTAATACGCACGTGTGTTACACTTTATACACACTGCGCATGCGTATAACTCCGCCCGCCCCTGATGTTCTTTCTAGTCTATTCCCCGCCCCTTTTCGTTCGGCGCAGTGGGGGAAGAGCACATGGCGGATAGACAGCAGGTGCGTGCTAATTGTAGCAACGAGGAGGAGGAGGAAAGGCCGGAGCCTGAAACGTCCCGATCCAGAAGGAGATTTAAGGACTCAAATATGTCCTTTGGGGAGATGTTGGAGATGGTGGACATCCTGAAGAAGGCCGACTATGATGGAAAGTATGGGTCTTACCCCAACCCCAATGTCAGAAAGGCCAAGATAATTGCGAAAGTGGTCAAGAGTCTGCACCGGAAATTTGGGGTACGATGATCGAAAGATCAGCTCAGGAAGCGGTGGTCGGACCTGAAATTACGAGAACATGAGCAGTACATAAAGATCTGGAGAGTGCTGCAAAAAGTAAGTAGTTGTGCTGTGTTCCTATTTTTTTTTGTTTATTACGTTCATGCTGCTCCATGTGCTTTTAGGAACTGTTGTACAGTTTTTAAAATGGCAACTTTCATGTTCATGGGCACATTATTCGTTCGGATCAAACATTTTTCGTTCCAACTATAAAATACCATTGTTTAGCCCATATGCATTTGGCCACCATTTTGACGCCCTATACTTGTCTTCAAAGAATTGGGTTGTGTAGATGGCTTTGTTACTAGAATGAAATGCAAACTAGATTCTGTGTAAGGAGAGGACACTGAGCAGCTGTTTTCACATCTGGACACTGGAGCACTATAGTGTGGGACAAAAGAACACAATTTTTATTAGGGGGGCCACACAGGTGCTCCAGTGTATACTATAGGGGGGTCTCCATCTGTGAAGCTTGTACAAAACAGGTAAAGTATTGCAGGTTGACAAAGGACACTAAAAAAGCTACATCTTGGAACTCTGCTAAAATAGACAATTGTACCTCACTTCCAAGCAATGTTTCCTATTTATAGTTCTGACATTAAATATCTGTGTGCTAAGTATACCATTTTTGTTTTACATAGGGGATAAAAGACTCGGACACCCCTCATCTGAGGAGACCAGAGCCTCCCCCTCTGGAAGAAGGGGAAATCCCCCCAACACAAGCTGAGCAGGAGGATGAAGACGTGATGGAACTAGTCACCACAACAGGTGAGTGTCTGCAACCACAGGCTCAGATAAGAGATGGATGGCGACATTTTATTGAAACCAAATTTATTTTGGGGTTCCTCTCTTTTTAGGTGATCGTGATGTTGTGGATCCAGATCCTTTCACATCCGAAAGTGCCCAGATCCTTTCACATCCGAAAGTGCCCAGATCCTGATCGGGGAGATCATGGGGTGTAATTTACAATTGGAAATCATCAAGCAAAACATCAATGATATTCCAAAATATAAAAACATCATTGATGTTTTGGGGCGAGTTTAAAACCCCTCCAAATCACTTTCTTCTTTTGTGTGCTACAATGTGCTAAATGTTTTTGTGATTTTTCCCAAAGCCAAATTTGGAGGATGCACACAGTGTGCCAACATGTGCTATCTGCCATCACGGGAGATCAATGGACGCGTTTTGGGGGTGCAACCCCTTCCTCAACAATAAAGTAGCGGTGAGGAAGGGGTTTCTCCCCCAAAACACATCTCTTGATCCCCCGTGATGGCAGCTAGCACATGTTGACATTGGGAAATTTGTGTGCATCTTCCAAATTTGGCTTTTCCAGGGGTGATTTCCCCCCATCTGAAGGCAATATCAAACACAGTTCCTAAATACTCATGTCTGATATTGCCTTCAAATTCGACCAAATGTGACGTTTGTAAGTTCAAGATGTGTCTTTTCTTGTTTGGTTTTACACAGGCCTGTTTTCTATAAAATGGATATTTTGATTTTGGATAATGCCACCACAAAAATTGTTATACAACAAACATGTTGGTTTGTTTGAAAAACCTTTGGTAAATGCACATGTGATTGTGCAGGTATTAAAAAGATTGTTAAACAAGAATGTGTGGATTATTGTCTCAACGCTACAACACTTTTGGGGTGATGTAATTGTTGTTTTATGAGAAAATGGGGGTTATTTCCTAAGGGCAAATCCACTTTGCACTACAAGTGCAGTTTCAGTGCAGTTGCAAGTGCACTTGTAGTGAAATGTGTTTTTGCATTTAGTAAATAACAGCCAACAGTGCTTTGTATAAGGTTACACAATCACGCCATTTTCTGCACTCAAAACATTTCTGTCAGGGTCAGCTAAAACAAACACAAGCAGTAAATGTCCACAAAGAATTTTTTTTTTTTTTTTTAGTATAAAAAGGCTTCACAGATTGTCTGGCATATTGATAGCCCCCCTACCCGCAAAGAACTCCAGGTAGCGTAACCGGACATCACGGGCACTCAGGGAGGGCAAGCCAGGACGGCCACTTTCAAGAGCCGTCAGTGTGGTTTGATGTATGATTCCGGCCTCAGGCCCAACTGAGCCAGCATAGTTGGCCGAATGTTTCCTTAAAAAGTTATGGAGAACACAGCACACAAGTATAATATGGTTCAGTTTATACTCCGCCATATGGATGGGTGTCATAAATAGGCGGAACCGGCTGACCAGGATTCCAAATGTGTTCTCCACCACTCTTCGGGCTCTGGCCAGCCAGTAATTAAAAACCCTCTGTTCCGGGGTGAGGATCCTCATTGGGAATGGCCGCATCAGGTGGTCCCCCAGCGCAAACGCTTCATCAGCAACGAACACAAATGGGAGTTCTTCAACATTGTCCTCTGGAGCTGGCAAGTCCAAGCTGCCATTCTGGAGACGCCTGTAGAACTCCGTCTGGGCGATGACTCCACCATCGGACACCCGGCCATTCTTCCCCACGTCCACATACAAGAAGTCGTAATTAGCCAACACCACCTCCAACATCACTATACTATTGAACCCCTTGTAATTATAATAGTACGACCCCGAGTTGGGTGGTGGGACGAGGTGGATGTGTTTCCCATCAATTGCCCCTCCGCAGTTAGGAAAGTCCCACCGCTGGTCAAAGTGGGAGGCCACAGTCTGCCATTCCTGTGGCGTGGAAGGAAACTGTTGAGGAAAAAACAATAAACATTACTATTTTTTCACAGAAACATGGCAAGCAGATTAGACACAAACATTATGGGGCAACCTCCAGATAGCATTTAGTAAGGGGAATTTAACAAGGCCAAAGTATAAGGTACACCTATCATATTCCCCCTCCCCCCCCCCCCCCCCCCCTCTCATGGGCCATTTCTAACATTATAGGGGGTGTGTTGAAATCTTGGACAGGTAACCCTCTTCACTAAATTGAGAGATGAATGCCTAAATAATGGGTATTACTTGGAACAGCCCCTCCTTAGTTACACTATTGGCAGCCCACTGGACAGGTAAGAAGTGTCATAATACAAAGATATCAATACACATTGTACACATTTGAGGACATTTGGACATTCTGCTATTACCTGTCAAGATAATAATAGGATACAAAAACTTTAAACAGTACCATTTGAAAGTATACAGGCAGGCCCTTGCACTACATGCTTTGGAGAATTCATCCATAAATCTGACCAGTAAAGAGGTGGGTATAGTGTGTATGGGTTTGGCAAAGTCAGCAGATAGATGATTGAGGATAGATAGAGAATTGGGATCAGCTGACTTAGCAGTTGGGGGAGGGAGGGTTACTAAAAATGATTTGGGGACACCACAAAAAAAAAAGCCTCTGGCACTCTGCCTGAATTTAAATCAAAAATAACATTTCCAAATATTTTAGGGGGTGTTTGGGGTAAAGCACTACTATGGAGCTGATAAAATACATTAAGTGACTACATGAGGTGAATATAGGGCCAGGAGACACCATGCTGGGGAGGTTAGTGAAGGGCAAATATGTATGAAGGACCTAAAATAATAATTACATAAAAATCCAGCATGCATGAGGACAAAGGGGACATTCACAGCATATTACAATCATGGTAATTAGGGAATGAGGAAAGAAATACAATATATTATCAAACATTCAATACAATAAAATGTGATATAAAAGGATTAAAATCTTACCTTCATATACTCATTCTGCAGGACCTGTATGATGGCAGAACAGGTCTCTGGGATTATGATACCCAGAGCCTGGGGGGAGATGCCTGTCGAGAACTTCAAGTCCTGCAGGCTTCTCCCTGTCGCCAAATACCGCAGGGTAGCAACCAACCTCTGCTCCGGAATGGCTTGCCTCATGCAGGTATCCTGCCTGCTGATATAGGGGGTCAGCGAAGCCAACAAACGGTGAAACTCGGGGTCCGTCATCCTGAGAAAGTTCCTGAAATCATCAGGATTATTCTCACGGAGCAAAGGCATATGAGAGAACTGGTCACGCTGAAGCAACCAAATCTTGGTCCATGAACTCCTCCTCACCCTGTTCATGGACTGGACTTGTGTCAAGGTCAGGACCCCAACACCAAGCCCCCGCACAGCACGAACTCTACGAGGAGTACACATACGAAACATGGCTAGAAAACGGTCGGCTGCTCAGAACGAAGTAACAGAATGCACTGAAGAACAGCAAGGCCTGTGAAGAGCGACCTGAAAACCAGTAACGAACGAACAAGAATACAATGACTACTTAAAGTCACACGGAACTTGCTTGCACGCACTGAAGAGCAGATACAAACCCACAAGCACAAACTGAACGGCAGAAAACGATCTGAAAGCCACGAGTCTGAAAAAGCGCGAATCGTCTCACCAAACTTTTACTAACACGAGATTAGCAAAAGGAGCCCAAAGGGTGCCGCGCTTGGTTCTGAACCGGCCTTTTCTAGTCTCGTCGTACGTGGTGTACGTGACCGCGTGGTTGGCGATCGGAAATTCCAACAACTTTGTGAGACCGTGTGTAGACAAAAAAAGTTTGAGCCAACATCCGTCGGAAAAAATCCTAGGATTTTGTTGTCGGAATGTCCGAACAAAGTCCGACCGTGTGTACGCCCTAAAGGAGGACTCCCCAGGCACTATATTTAAAGGATTTTAAACATTGTATTTTCACTTTAACTACCTCAATACTGGGCACTTCCTTCCCAGACCAATTTTCAGATTTCCGTGCTCTTGCACTTTAAATCACAATTACTCAGACATGCTACACTGTACCCAAATTAAATTATTTCCTTTGTGGATATTCACCACTGGGTTTTTTTTTTTTTTTTTTTTTTTGCGATATAAGAGAAAGAGCGAAAATTTTGAAAAACTATTCTACTTTGTTTTTAAAGAAATCCAATAAAATCAAATTTCATCATGGATTTAGGCCAGAATGTATTCTGCTACATGTCTTTAAGTTTGACACAAACCAATTATACACTTATCAGGATTTTTTTTAATAGTCTATAAGCTATGCTATGTATCACTGAAAACTGATCAATCCTGATGTACTGACTGCCTATCTAATTTCTTGAGGCCCTAAAATGGCAGAACAGTACAAATGCCCCCAAATGACCCCTTTTTGTAAAGATGACAGTACAAGGTATTTAGTAAGAGGCATAGTGAGTTTTTTGCAGTTGCAATTTGTATGGTGATACCTCATGTGTGAGACTTTTACACAGCCTGGCCACGTAGGGAGATTCAAAATGCAGGGTGCACCATCAGGCATTCTAGGGGCATAAGTTACACATTTGTTTTGAGTACCTATCACATTTTTGAAGGCCCTGGAGTACCAGGACAGTGGAATTACCTACAAATAGACCCCATTTTGGAAAGCAAACACCTCAATGTATAGTCTGAGGCATAACCAGCTTTTTGAAAGTGTGTTTTTTTTCCACAAGTTTTTGGAAAATGTGAAAAGAAAATAAACTACATTTTTTTTTTTTTTTTTTTTTTTTTTTTTTTTTTTTTTTAGCCATGTTGACAGATTGCTGGGAAAGATGTGGGAGGTGTTTTTTTACTGTGTGGGGACACTAGCTGGGTGATCAGTGTGTAAAAAGCTGTAAAAAAAAAAAAAAAAAAAAAAAAACCATACCCACTGATCCCCCGTCTGGCAGCACAGATCAGCTCTCCGTCTCTTCACTGACAGGCTTTGTGTTAGGAGAAGGATCGCCTGCCAACAGCTCTCTGTTTACATCACATGATGGCTGTGATTGGACATAGCCATCATGTCATCAGGAGGGCCAATCACAGAGCCCTCCTGCCGATCCGAGATGCAGCGTGTCCAGGGGACACGAGCGCATTGGGATCCCGCTTCTTCTGAGGGACGTTTAGGAATGTCCACTCAGGACAAAAAGCACACCCGGTCATTTTATATGCAGTGGCTGGGTGGGAGGAGGTTAAGCATCATCATTAACCACTTGCTTACTGGGCACTTAAAGGGGTTGTAAAGGTAAAAATTTTTTCACCTTAATGCATTCTATGCATTAAGGTGAAAAAACTTTTGACAGTACCGCCGCCCCCAGCCCCCCCGTTTTACTTACCTGACGCCTCGAATCTTCGCTCCTCGTCCTCGTCAGCTTCATTGCAGCTCAGCCTGGTCGCTGATTGGCTGCAGTGGATGGATTGAAAGCAGCGCAGCCATTGGCTCGCGCTGCTGTCAATCACATCCGATGACGCGGCGCGCCGGGGGGCGGGGCCGAGTGATACAGCGAGCGGCTATAGCCGCCGGCTGTATCACGGGAGCGCGCCTGCAAGCACTCACCACCGTGCGAGGGAGCTCGCATGAAGGTGGTAAATGCTTGCGGGGAGGAGCTGAAACAGCCGCCGAGGGACCCCAGAAGACCAGGTTCGGGGCCACTCTGTGCAGAACGAGCTGCACAGTGAAGGTAAGTATAACATGTTTGTTATTTAAAAAAAAAAAAAAAAACATCTTTACAACCCCTTTAAACCCCCTTCCTGCCCAGGCCAATTTTCATCTTTCAGTGCTGTCACTCTTTGACAATTGCACGACCATGCAACACTGTACCCAAATGACATTTTTATCACTTATTCCCCACAAATAAAGCTTTATTTTGGTGGCATTCAATCACTGCTGGGTTTTTTATTTTTTTGCTATATTTTTTTTTTTTATAGTTTATGTAATTTTTCTCGATGTGCGTTGAAGAGGTGGCAATGATGGCACTAATAGGTGGCACTGGTGGGCACAGATGAGGCGGAGGTGGCTCTCACTGTTCGGGACTGATGTCCCTTTGATAGAAGCCGGTGATCAGCTTTTTTTTTTTTTTTTTTCTCGTCATGCTGCCAGCGTGGGCAGAAAACAAATCTAATTACCGATCTTCTGTTTACATCACGTGATCAGCTGATCACGTGGTAAGGTGCCGGGATTGGCCCCTTACTCCGAACTGTAATTAGCCGAATCTCATTGACTGACTCTGTGGTCACAGAGTGTGTCGCTCATGCATGGTAGGATGTCTATTGATGCCCCCCCGGCAATTAAAGCCCACGCTGTAGCCATCTTTCGGCTATAGTATGGGCGGAAAGTGGTTAAAATCACTGCTCCTTTACAAAAAATGTTGCATTGATACATGTCCCTAGAGCACAGGGCCGTAGATAATTTTTTTGTCTGGGGGGGGTTTCAGCAGCTGCTACTAAGTAAAAGTATTTTTAAATAACAGAAATTGGGCCATGTGTTGCTCACAGTAAGCAATCACATCCTTGATCCTCTTGAGAATTGAACCAGATTTCAGTTTTGCCACCTTCCAGTTTTTATGAACATTGCCCATAGAGATTGGTGGTGCACTGTAATACCCAATCTTACTGGGCAGGTGCATACATACAGAACCTACCTCCCAAATTTCGAGCTTGAGAATGAGGGGCATGACAGGAAGGCATACGCGCCGATGCAAAAAAGTGGGTGTGGCCAAACATAGTGAGAGGGTCTTAAGGGACATGGTTAAACAAAACCTGGGCTTCCTTGTACCTATAAAACCTGCTGAGGCTGAGTCTTCCATAATTGCTGTTGTGTTAGCCTATTAGGCCCTGACTGTTCACATGTAGCCATTTGGTATCGTGGGCAGAATTGCTGTCATTCAGCCCGCAATTTCAAATCGCACTGCAATGTTGGCAAAACGCAGCACATGTGTTTTTGTGTTCCATTTACTTTTAGTGGTACCAAAACACGCTGTGGTTTTGGATGCTTGTTGTGTGATAAATCACTCATCAATCACAGCAAAAAGACACCACATTGTGGTACCAGTAAAAATGAATGGAACTCAAACACATGGGCTGTGTTTTGCCAGCATTGCATTGCAGTGTGATTTGGAATCGGGCGTGGTGGCGGGCGGAATCACAGCAATATTCTGCCCACGATCCCAAATCGCTACATGTGCCTAACAGGCTAACATAACAACAATTATGGAAGACTCAGTCCAGCACCTCAATCACCAACTTTGCCAGCAGTTGCCACAATCTCAGATACCTAGTAGAATGACTGAAATGAATTCTGCAGCACTGCAGTTCTAAGCTAGCCTGACTGAGGACACAAGGGAAAGGGGTACACACCTAGTAACCCAGGATGGTAAATGGACAGCAGCACATCATCCACATCTACGTCCACATGGCAGGCTGGTGGCTAACAGCACCCTTGAGGGTCCAGCTCCTCACCCAAGTGGCACTGCAAGGAGGTGGAGCCAATGGAAATAGAGGATTGATGGGCAGGTGGGCTCCGGCCGCTCCCACTCTGCTCAGTGCTGCCTCCTGTCCTGGTGTCTGTGGCTGGATAAGTTAAGTAGACATGATTTCATATAAAGGAACCTAGAGGCACCGAGGTGCGAAGGTGGAACAGCGAGAGCCAGGGCCCTCTTTTAAAATTAAATGGACCCTGGGCAAACATTTTCAAAATTTACTGCGGCAGATCAGGCAGCGATTGTGATTGGTTGTCAGAGGTTACAGCACACATTACGGCTCACTGATTATTTGCGAGAGATTACAGCAAATCATTATTGCTTGCTGAGTGGTTGCTAGAGGTTACTGCACATTATTAGTGCTCACTGATTGGTAGCTATAGATTACTGTTTATCATTACCGCTCACTGATTGGTTGCCAGAGATTACAGCAGTGTGACAAAATACCAGACATCCTGGGATACAGATGAAGAAAAAATTCTGTTAAGCATGCCGGGAGAGTAGTGGGCATGACCAAATTGTGTATAAGAATGGCCTAAGCTGGCGGGCGTGGTCTGCCAGCACCGTAGATGGCTGCCTAGACACTGAGCTTGTCAGCCTGGGGGGAGAAATGGAGCGACACAGGCCCAATCCCGCAGACTATCCATGGCCAACCTGACTCCCTATCACCCGGAGACACCAGGGAACTATGTCCCACAAGCAGATGAACAAGCATTGTCCACAAAAGCTGACGGCCTTCTTCCTCAAGCCCTCACCTAAGGTCAGTAATAGCCAAGATGGTGCCGGCGTGGCCGAGACCGCAACACAGGAGGCATATACCCATTTCCCCCCCGACAAGATCCAGGGGGATCAGGACCCCCAAAACACAACCCTATCCCCTAATCACAGATCGCAGGCTAACCCCCTCACAGGCAGCCCTGCGAAAGCCCGCATGCGGATGGATCTGCAGCCACCGCCCACACAAATTGAGGCCCAGGCTTTCCACCCCTTCTAGTCAAACCAGGCCTTACACTCCTCCATGGCCTCCTTCCCCACCACAGGGCAACCTGTAATCGACACCACCCTAAAGGACATGTTACTATCACTCTAGTCCTCACTAATGACTGATATATCATCCCTGTTTACCAAGATATCCACAGACATGCATGTACTGGATGAGAGAGTGTCGCACACAGAGAACAGCATGGAGGAATGTACCACAACTGTCAATGATTTAATTGACACATATATGACGAAATAAAAGAAGAGCAATCCTGGGTAAGGGCCAAATTGGCAGATTTAGAGGACTGATCCAGGAGGAATAATATTCCTGAATCCATCCTGCCACCTGATCTCCCCAATTTTGCCAAAGAGCTCATGCATACAATCCACCCAGAGGCCTTGCCAAGAGAGCTAATAGCCGATTGGATCCATAGGGTTGCTAAACCCTCTCACCTAGCAGCCTCCGTCCCCAGTGATGTGTTTATTGAGGGTGCACTTAAAAGAGAAACTCCTCACAACAGCCAGAAACAGTCCGCGGCTCCCGGTGGTAAATATACCATGCAATAAAGGAGGCAACTTAATCCAGTCACTAAAGGTCTCCATAATCACAAGATACTATTTAAATGGCACTACCCAAGAGACACATTTTGCTTCTTCAGCTGCACCAGCCTGTAAGAACAACCGCTTGCCACATATCTACACTGCCTCCTTCACCTCAAAGAAAAGAGGTGTGTTAACAGCAATTAAAGACACGGTCACTTTTCAACTGAAACAAGTTACTTCAGACTCTAATGGATGTTATATCATCCTGGTCTGCATAATCAACAAAACGGCTTACACACTAGTCAATCTATATGCACTGAATGTCCGCTAAATCCAGTTTCTCCACAAACTTATGAAAGGTCCAGCCTCTACAACAAGGCCACTTAATACTTTGTGGAGACTTTAATCTAGTCCCAGAAGTTCAATTGGACTCTAATGCCCTGTACACACGATAGGATTTTCCGATGGAAAATGTGTGATAGGACCTTGGTGTCAGAAATTCCGACCGTGTGTAGACTCCATCACACATTTTCCATAGGAATTTCTGACACACAAAGTTTGAGAGCTTGCTATAAAATTTTCCGACAACAAAATCCGTTGTCAGAAATGCCGATCGTGTGTACACAAATCCGATGCACAAAGTGCCACGCATGCTCAGAATAAATAAAGAGATGAAAGCTATTGGCCACTGCCCCGTTTATAGTCCCGACGTACGTGTTTTACGTCACTGCGTTCAGAATGATCAGATTTTCCGACAACTTTGTGCGACCCTGTCTATGCAAGACAAGTTTGAGCCAACATCCGTCGGAAAAAATCCATGGATTTTGTTGTCGGAATGTCCGATCAATGTCCAACCGTGTGTAGAGGGCATAACTGCAGCAAAGCGAAAAGAATCCCACCGAAAAATTTCATTTGTACTCACGATTTGTTTGATGTATGGCGCTGCCAACATGGATCGGAGAGAGTCTACACATGCCTCTCTCCACTCCATAAAACCTACTCTAGAACTGACCTCTTCTTTACAAACAAATAGTTACATAGTAGGTGAGGTTGAAAAAAGACACAAGTCCAACCTGTGTGTGTGATTATATGTCAGTATTACATAGTATATTCCTGTATGTTGAGGTCATTTAGGTGCTTATCTAATAGTTTCTTGAAACTATCAATGCCCCCCACTGAGACCACCGCTTGTGGAAGGGAATTCCACATCCTTCCGCTCTTACAGTAAAGAACCCTCTACATAGTTTAAGGTTAAACCTCTTTTCTTCTAATTTTAATGAGTGGCCACAAGTCTTGTTAAACTCTCTTCTGTGAAAGAGTTTTATTCCTATTGTGGGGTCACCAGTATGGTATTTGTATATTGAAATCCTATCCCCTCTCAAGCGTCTCTTCTCCAGAGAGAATAAGTTCAGTGCTCACAACCTTTCCTCGTAACTAATATCCTCCAGACCCTTTATTAGCTTTGTTGCCCTTCTTTGTACTCCCTCCATTTCCAGTACATTCTTCCTGAGGACTGGTGCCCAGACCTGGACAGCATACACATAGGTGCGGCCGGACCAGAGTCTTGTAGAGCGGGAGAATTATCATTTTATCTCTGGAGTTGATCCCCTTTTTAATGCATGCCAATATTCTGTTTTGTTAGCAGCAGCTTGGCATTGCATGCCATTGCTGAGCCTACTTCATCTACTAGGACCCCAGGTCCTTTTCCATCTTAGATTCCCCCAGAGGTTCTCCCCCCAGTGTATATATTGCATTCATATTTTTGCCACCCAAAAGCATTATTTTACATTTTTCTACATTGAACCTCATTTGCCATGTAGTTGCCCACCCCATTAATTTGTTCAGATCTTTTTGCAAGGTTTCCACATCCTACGGAGATGTTATTGCCCTGCCCTAGTATCGTCCGCAAATACAGAGATTGAACTGTTTACCCCATCCTCCAGGTCATTTATGAACAAATTAAATAGGATTGGTCCCAGCACAGAACCCTGGGGGACCCCACTACCCACCCCTGACCATTCTGAGTACTCGCCATTTAGCAAAGGCAATATAAAAAAACTTAGAGCGCTGCTGCAATATTGAAAGAGACTAACTGTTCCAAAAGATCAGGATTAATGTATACAGTCTGTGCATGGGATGATATAGGCAGCGGAGAAGGTTTGGATGTCACTTTTACTGTGTTCCGTGTGGGGGACTTCCACCATATGATAACACCACGTGAGGGACAACTTCCCCTATGGGGATGCACTCACCAGAAATACAGCCATAATAAGCCCTGGTTCATAAAAAGCTTCTCCACCGCTCCAACGCAAACATCCACCAGGTGTCAGTCACGCTATCTGGCGTTCAGGATGAGCCATAAGGGAGGAATGGAATGTCCACATAGTGTAATATTGTTTAAAACTTTATTCTATAAAATTCCCCCTTAACAATATATGCATACCAATATATAGTAATCATAAAGCAAAAAAAGCACTGTGCCTGTATGAAGCGCAGTGATCTACTGCGTTAGAGGCCAGTATTTAAAGAAATGAGCTCATAACCAATCAAAATGCACAACGACTTAATGCGGCCATTGAGCTGCGCTGTGTAAGTCCATTCATTGTCTCCAATGGATGAACGATACCGCACACACTTCCAATCGTTTTAATGCACCAATCCTAATGATGAAAAAACATCATCCAGATTTGGTGCATGAGCCATCTTTAAACAGTGCAAGATACATTTTATAAACACAAGAACCTATGCATTGAACCAATTGTGGACAAGATAAGAGCATATGGACTGAATTAAACAAAAACTAATCAAACCGCTGCTAGGCATTGATCTTAAGCAATGCACCTATACATAACTATGAGTCAGCGTAAGATGTACAATAAATATACAACAAAATTCATACCTCTGTGTCGATACATGCTTTTAAACGAAAAATGGCTAATTTACAATTGCTACTAAGTTTGAATGTTAAATAATATACAAGCCTGGATAGTCTAAATTGACGTGCATAAGTGTATAGGTATGCAGCAGAGGGATTTAAACGAGTGCATGCCTAATGGATGTTTTATATAAAATAAAGTAAATAGAATGAAATAAATATATGTCCATATATGATGATGCTCCCGCAAAGTAAAGCTGGCCAATCCTAAAATGACTAAAATTAAGATAATATGCTACTAAAATATTATGTTGTATTAAAATGTATAAGATTAGTATGTAAGGTAGCTAAAAAAACACCAGATGATTGTGTGCATGTAGTATATGCATGAATTGGTGCTGATAAATAAGGAGAGATATGAAGGTAACCTAATATGCATATATGGAACCCCACAAGATCACATATATAAATGTCTAAAAAAAAAAAAATACATAGGGATACATTGTGGATGTCTTTAAAAGTGCTTAAACAAAATGAGGAAAATGATGTATCGCTGATAAAACAATTGATGTCTATTTCCACATTTTAGGCCTTTGGGTGTTAAAACGTCTACCGAATGTATCCACTGGGTCTCGCGTTTTGACAATTCGCAAATGTGGTTCACCCCCCTCAATGTGGTTAGAGGTGCTCTACCCCCCAAAACTCGAGTCCGGACGGGTTCATATTATGTTTAAGCTTAAAATGAAGTGACACATTATGATCCTTACACCCTATTTTAATATTATGGATATGTTCCGCAATCCTTACACGCAGCATCCTTTTAGTGCGGCCTATGTAAAGTAGAGCATAAACGACATAGGTGCTATTGCACGTTATAAACTGATTTTAAGGGTCTTATTGTTGGTGGGTGAGATGAAATTGTCGATAGCCCTGAGTGGTCTGGATACTTCCTTACATGCCATTGCAATCCCAGAACGATAAAGGTCGCTTTGGAGGGTCGATCACTTTTTTGACGATCCTATCACCAAAACTTGTAGTTTTCCTGTATATGAATTGTGGTGTGGGAGGCAATACAGTAGTCCAGTTTTTTAATCCATACATAGCACATGCCAATGTTCTTTAAAAATGGCTTCTACCTCCATATACTGTGCATGAAATTCAGATAGAAATCCCTATTCTTTGTTCAGATTTTTTCTAATTGTTACAGCTTCTGGATTAGCATTCTCTTTTTCTTGTAAACAAGTAGCTCTAGGGATGGCTTCTACTTCTCCCACTACTCCTTTTTAATACTTCTGGTTTATACCCCCTGGCTTCGAATCTTTCGATTAAAATTTGAGATTGGGCTATGAAATTGTCCTTTTCAGAGCAATTCCTCTTGACCCTCATAATTTGCCCTTTCGGGATGTTCCTAAGCCATAGGGGATGGTGTCCACTAGAGGTCGGTAAGTAACTATTTCTATCTCTTTTTTTTTTCTTGAAATAGACCTTGGTTTCTAATTTGTCATTTACGGTAAACATTTACATCCAAAAAGTTGATCTCATCTTTATGCCACTCCGAGGTTAACTTTGTTGTCATTGATATTGAGTTTGTATATGAATTCCTCTAGTGATGCAGAAGGACCAACCCAGATGAAGAAGAGGTCATCGATAAAATGTTTATAGAACAGAAGTTCCGATCGCTGTTCTTTGAAGATGACTTTGTCCTCCCACTTGGCCATGAATAAATTCGCAATACTGGGCACAAATTTTGCGCCCACTGCTATTCCCCTTTGCTGTGTGTAGAAGGTGCCATTATACCAGAAATAATTGTGGCTGAGACAAAAGTCCAATGCGTTCCTAAGGAACACCTTCTGGTTGTGAGGCAGATCATCCCTTTTAATCAAAGCCCAATTAAGGGCAAGTAGAGCGTCATCATGCTGAATTATGGAGTATAAAGATGACACGTCAGCCGTGACTAAAAGTGCCTGCTGTTTTCCTGTCAAATCCACAGTTTGGAGAAGATTTAAGAAGTTTTTTGTGTCTCCTAAATATGATCTAGTGCTCACCACGCTTTTCTGCAAAAACTGGTCTAAGTATTGTCCCATTCTAGAGGATACCGAGCCAATACTATTACCAATCGGTCTTGCTGGTGGATTATTGGGATCTTTGTGGACTTTAGGTAGGGTGTATAATGTGGGAATCCGACTACTGGAAGGTAATAATTTTCTCTCTTTATCTGAAAGAACTCTTGTGTGTGATCCCAAATCTACCAGTGCCTCAAATTGATCCCTATAGGATTGGGTGGGGTCCTTTATCCAGTGGTCTGTAGGTTACTTCATCAGATAACATGTCCATAATTTGGGCATGATAAAATTCTTTGGAAAGTAACACCACTCCTCCTCCCTTATCAGCCGGTCTTATTATGTCTTTCCGTTTTTCAAGCATAGCAATACCTTCACTGATATATGCCTAGCACTGACCTCTTTTCTGGGTTTAAGTTGCTCCAAATCACGCAAACTAGTCCCTTAAAAACTTCTACTTGGTGGTTGGGGTTATTTGGGGGATTAAATAGAGATCTATTTCTTTATCGCTATCTACCACTCCCCCAATTCTCTCTTCTCTGGTTGTAGTGCGGGTGTTACACCCAAGAAAGTATTTCTTTATATTGAGCTTTCTTATGTATTTATGGACATCGATGAAGACATTAAATTTGTTAATTGGTTTTTTTTTTTTTTTTTTTTTTTTAAACCACATTTAAGACCTAAATTGAGTGTGTTCATTTCTTTCTGTGTCAATTTCATCCTGGGTGAGGTTGAAAATTCCTCCTATTCTGATTCCCTTCTTTTTTTTTGGGTCCGATGTCCGGCCCTGCACCCACAGTGTTTTCTTTTTTTGATTGCGGATGTGGTGGGTGATCTTTTTTCCATCGTAAATGTGTTCCTTCATGGTTGATCTCTGCGGTAGATCTGGGACTGTGGATCCTGTGTTGGGTCCGGGTTTGGTTGTGTATCGGTGGTCTGCCCCTGCGTGGTGGGTAACCTCGACCCCTCTGGTAGGCACCCCTCCCTAAAAAAGACGAGGTTGGTTTACTATGATTATCCTGCTATTCCGCAACGGTTGAAACCTATTGGATATGGGAATATACATCTGATTGATAATGATTTCACTGATTGCTACCTTCTTTTCCTCCTAGACCTTCCCCCTCCTTGTTGAACTGGGGTAGAAAAAGGGCTGGAGAAACCAATTTGTGTAGTTTCACCATTGTGCTCATTATTATATATATATATATATAGAGATATAGAGAGAGATAGAGAGAGATAGAGAGAGATAGAGAGAGATAGAGAGAGATAGAGAGAGATAGAGTGAGATAGAGAGAGATAGAGAGAGATAGAGAGAGATAGAGAGAGATAGAGAGAGATAGAGAGAGATAGAGAGAGATAGAGAGAGATAGAGAGAGATAGAGAGAGATAGAGAGAGATAGAGAGAGATAGAGAGAGATAGAGAGAGATAGAGAGAGATAGAGAGAGATAGAGAGAGATAGAGAGAGATAGAGAGAGATAGAGAGAGATAGAGAGAGATAGAGAGAGATAGAGAGAGATAGAGAGAGATAGAGAGAGATAGAGAGAGATATAGAGAGATATAGAGAGATATAGAGAGATATAGAGAGATATAGAGAGATATAGAGAGATATAGAGAGATATAGAGAGATATAGAGAGATATAGAGAGATATAGAGAGATATAGAGAGATATAGAGAGATATAGAGAGATATAGAGAGTATAGAGAGATATAGAGAGATATAGAGAGATATAGAGAGATATAGAGAGATATAGAGAGATATAGAGAGATATAGAGAGATATAGAGAGATATAGAGAGATATAGAGAGATATAGAGAGATATAGAGAGATATAGAGAGATATAGAGAGATATAGAGAGATATAGAGAGATATAGAGAGATATAGAGAGATATAGAGAGATATAGAGAGATATAGAGAGATATAGAGAGATATAGAGAGATATAGAGAGATATAGAGAGATATAGAGAGATATAGAGAGATATAGAGAGATATAGAGAGATATAGAGAGATATAGAGAGATATAGAGAGATATAGAGAGATATAGAGAGATATAGAGAGATATAGAGAGATATAGAGAGATATAGAGAGATATAGAGAGATATAGAGAGATATAGAGAGATATAGAGAGATATAGAGAGATATAGAGAGATATAGAGAGATATAGAGAGATATAGAGAGATATAGAGAGATATAGAGAGATATAGAGAGATATAGAGAGATATAGAGAGATATAGAGAGATATAGAGAGATATAGAGAGATATAGAGAGATATAGAGAGATATAGAGAGATATAGAGAGATATAGAGAGATATAGAGAGATATAGAGAGATATAGAGAGATATAGAGAGATATAGAGAGATATAGAGAGATATAGAGAGATATAGAGAGATATAGAGAGATATAGAGAGATATAGAGAGATATAGAGAGATATAGAGAGATATAGATAATATATAATATGTGTCATGGAACTGGAATATTATTCATTAGCGGTAGTGTGGATGTAGGTTTCTCTATGGTGTTTTTATTAACTGGTGATAGTTGTTGCCAGGAATAAATCAAATTAGTTTTAAAATCGTCTAAATCCCTATGGTATTTTTTAATTTTCTTATTCTGTGTCCCTATCCACCTTTTCCAAACTTTTTTTGACCCTGGTATTGAAATCAATGATTTGTTGGGTGTCTTTGGGTCTAATTGCTGTTGTAAATCCACTGATGCGTAATTTTATATTGGCCATTTTCCGTTTTTTTTTCTTTGGGGAATTAATTCTTGTAGCTTAAAGCCTACCCCATTGAAAAAAATCAAGCCATTCTTGTGAGGAGCCCTGATCATCAAGACCATCTTGCGGGGCAATATCCCACCTTGGCTCCTGATGATGATTTTTTTCTTTAATATATTGCTCTAGTGTGCATATGTCCCACCAGATTCTAACCTGTTTTTCTAGAGTATAACCTAGTGCTGACATTGCTCCATTATAATTGACCTGAGTGGTAGCTCATTCATAATTAGTGAATAGAGCTCTTGCACTTTAAATCACAATTACTCAGACATGCTACACTGTACCCAAATTTAATAATTTCCTTTTGTGGGTATTTATTCACCACTGGGGTCTTTTGCGATATAAGTGTCACCTAAGTAGATCAGTGTGTCGTCTACATACAAAGATATCACGTCTTGTCGAGGTCTGCGTCGGAATCCTGTAATATCCTGTGAAGCCTTTATATGTATGGCCAGGGGCTCTAATGCAAGGGCAAACAGCAGGGGTGACAATGGGCACCCCTGCCGTGTGCCTCCTATGCAACCTAAAAGGGGCTGATAGGTCCCCATTAATACGCATTCTCGCTGTCGGAGACTATATAGTAGTTGAACCCATTTTAAAAAAGGTGCACCGACACCAAATCTAGACAATACTTTCCATAAATAGGGCCATTCCACGCTATTGAACGCTTTAGCGGCGTTCAACGAGAAGATGGCCCTATTACCGGATTATCTGTGGAATTTGTAGATTCAGAAATAGTCTACATAGGTTTTGAGAGGTAGATCTTGTAGGTATAAAACCGGACTGGTCTCTATGTATGATCTTCTGGATACCTTTAGCCAACCTATTAGCCGGAACCCTGGCCAACAGCTTGACATCAAATGTAAGTAGGGATATGGGCCTATAGGAATCCGGAGATAGAGCATCTTTACCAGGTTTTAAAAGTACTATAATGATGGCCTCATTCATAGAAGCGGGTAGAGATACTGTTTATAAAATTTTAAAAGGATTGGGATAAGTTGTGGCACGTATCGTTTATACACTTCCACAGGGAGTCCATCCTCCCCAGGTGCTTTATTATTTTGTGTATGAGCTAAGGCTTCCAACAATTCCTCCTCCGTCAAAGGGCACTGAGTAGGGCAGAATCTGAGTCAGATAGACATGGAATGGGATACTTGTCTAAAAAAGAGCAAATATCGTCCTGTGAAGGTTGGACCTTTGAGAAGTATACATCT
Organism: Aquarana catesbeiana; assembly: GCF_042186555.1. NCBI lineage: Eukaryota > Metazoa > Chordata > Amphibia > Anura > Ranidae > Aquarana > Aquarana catesbeiana. The sequence continues at coordinate 85,833,703 of NC_133335.1, read as the reverse complement.
TGGAAAAATAATTTAAATACATCCATTATGGATTTGGTGGTGTAGCTAGTCACACCCAATTGGTCCGTTATAGCCCCTATGAGAGAAGAGGACTGCTGTGATTTGGCCAGCATTGCTAACATATGACCGTACCTTCCCTACCTACCAAAGTGGCTTTGTTGTAAAAAGAACCTTTTGTTTTCTGCCAGCTGTAAAGATAAGTCCCTAAGCATAGATTGGGCCGCCATCCATGATCTTTTCGTATCATCTGTGGGGTTAGCTATATAATTACTTCCGACCTATGAGCTTCCTCCAATACTGACTGTTCCCATTTTTTAGTAGAGGTTTTGATCTTAGAAATCACATGGATAAACTGTCCTCGTAGGTATGCCTTTGCCGTTTCCCAAACCACATCAATAGTTGTGGAATCAATATTATGTCTGAAAAACTGGGTAAGTGACTCTGATATTGGGTCCGGATCCGGCAAAAGCGCTAACCAGAAGGGGTTAAGTTTCCACATAGTATTACTTTTAACCGCTCCCAACCGTAGATCTATTGAAAATGGAGAGTGGTCTGACACCTGTCTCGTGTGGTATTGTGACGAATCCACCAGTGGAAGCAGGATGTCATTCCCAAGCCCCATGTCAATTCTAGATAATCCTCCACTGAAGCAGATTGACATGAATACACCCTAGCCTCCCGATTTGCGCATTCTCCAGAGATCGGTAAGACCCATCTCCAAGAGCGAGCAAAAGGGGTGATACCCTGATGCCTCTGCGAGTCGTCCCCCCCCCCCCCCCCCCCCCCCAGATATGTAGCTTGTCCTTATCATAATCAATATAATTGTTAAAGTCTCCAATAACCAAGACCGGCATCCCGGGGAAACGAGACATGAATTCTGCTAAATTTTTGAGCACACTGGTTGAGAATGGAGGCGGAATGTACAGGCCCGCCATTATACATTAGTGCCATACAGGAGCAAGAGAGAAAAAATATATCTACCATCTGGGTCAATTTTCACTTCTGCAGCCGAAAATTGAACAACCCTTTTTCACTAGGAAACTCACCCCCCTCGAGTATACCGAGTATGTGGCATGGTATTGATGCCTGAAGTGTCGTGTAGCAAATTGAGCACTCAAAGGGAAGTGAGTCTCCTGCAAACAAATTACATCCACGTCAATGCGCTTGATCGCGCGAGCACAGCCAACCGCTTGACCGGACTATTCAGTCCCCGGACATTCCAGGACAAAATTCTGGTTACCTTAGACAATAGTTAACATAACATAAAGGTATTGTCAAGAGTGTACTCTAAGTAATGTAAAATAATCAGGTATAAAAGGTATTTAAGCAGAGTATAGGAAACCATTGTCCCAAATGACCTGTAAAAAAAATATTTAGATGTTGATAGATCCAACCCATAACATATCTCTAAGAAATGGAGCGGAACAGACATGTATGTAGTGGGTATGGCACCGAGTTGCAAAAATAGCACTGAGAGTCCGAGGTGGAGTAGTCCCTGAGGAAAAATAACAAAAGTAAACAGGCCAACATGGCCAAACTGTGTTGCCCCCAAGAAGGTCCTTTTCAGACCTACTGTTGCCCCTTGGCAACAGTGGAAGTGCACATAGTGTCTTTACAACTTCTCAGCAGCAAAAACAGGTAGTCTGGAATGAATTGTAGAATGAGGCATTAAAGGCCTTCTCCGCCTTAGCATTTATAGTATAAAACATTGAAGAGAAAAGAAACAGAAAAACCTCTGAAAACAATACTTCATCCAGCATGAGGATTAAAGTGCCGATTGCGAGCTTCACGAATGGATTGTTTCTCTCTATCCAGCCAGTGTGTAGCCTCAGAAGGTTGATCAAAGAAATGCACTGAGCCCAATGCTTCCATTCTAAGGCGAGCAGGATATAACATAGCATACTTCAGGTCAAGTAATCTGAGTCTCCGCTTGACATCAAGAAACTTAGTGAGTTGCTTCTGTAATTCAGCAGAAAAATCTGGAAAGGATACTTTGGTATTATCTTTAAAGCTTCAGGTTTGATTCTGGCATTTATACAGGATTGCGTCTGTCCTTTTATAGTGAGAAGTTGAATAGGAAGGGTCTTGGAGGGCTCCAGGTGGTAGAAGCCTTGCAGGTACTCTGTGTGCATGTTCCACAGAGAACACAGGAGTAAACACATCTCTACCAAAAGCAGATACCAGCCATTTTTCAATGAATTCCACTGGGTTTTTCCCTTCAATCCTTTCTGGTAGCCCGATCATTCTGATATTATTACGTCTCATTCTATTCTCTAATTCCTCTAAGCGAGAGGAGTGCTGTGTTAGGAGATAGTTGTTGTAAGTGAGATCTCGCTGCATGGGCGCCATGTCATCCTCTATGGAGCTGACCCGGCCCTCTAATGCTGATGCTCTCTCCCTTAGTTTTGTGTATCTTGTCTCAAAAAGGAGATTTCAGCTTTCACCCCTTTTTATCTCTGCTGTGAGGTTTGTCAGGAGGCATTGCATGAGGTTGTAGCCGTAAAGATATCTCTGAGGGCTCTGTGTCAGCATCAGGGCTGGTAGGTGCTTGAGGCCTAGTAAATCCTCCCTCTGGAGTACTCACTCCGTTTAACGTGAAGCCGGATCCACCCGCATCATCCAGGGGCACTGTGTCATCCGCTTCAGAGCTCCCACCGGACGATCCCTCCGGTGTCCCCGGTGCTAGCTTCTCCGTGGCTTCTCTATGTAGATCGTTGGCTAAGCGGTGTGTTTGAGCGCCATTTTGGGCCATGCTGTCTGCGGTCCGGGACAAGTTCTGTCTTTTTACGGCTGACATCGTACCGCAATCTTGGTTCTGATTACAGGGTAATGCCGAGGGGGATGAACGGGAACCGGTCTGTCTTGCGAGGCTGTGCGACGTGTCATCAGGATAAAAGTAAGGAGAGTTCGGCGGAGAGGACCGAGTGCACGTCCGACTACATCAGCTGCCTGGCCACGCCCCCCTCCGACTTTCATTCTTGATTAATGAAAACATTCTTGGAAAATGCTTTCGCTTTGGTTCGTCTTGCGCCGGTCCAAGAATTTCACCTCTAGTGGCACAATACGAATGCCCTCCGGCCGTCCCTCTTTAATCATGGCCCCAGTTCCGAAAACCAACAAAATAGAACCGGAGTCCTATTCCATTATTCCTAGCTGAAGTATTCAGGTGACCGGCCTGCTTTGAACACTCATTTTTTTTTTCAAAGTAAATGCTTCGGGCCCCCGGGACACTCAGTCAAGAGCATCGGGGAGGCGCAGAGAGGCAGGGGCTGGGACAGGCGGTAGCTCGCCTCGCAGTGGACCGCCAGCTCGATCCCAAGATCCAACTACGAGCTTTTTAACTGCAGCAACTTTAATATATGCTATTGGAGCTGGAATTTTTTTTTATTTAGGAACTATAACTTTAAAATACAAGCAGACTTTGCATGGTAGCAAAAAGACGTCATCTGGCAAACATCTAGGACTTTACTACCAGCATTGACATTAGATTTGACCTTACTGGGCCAAACACAACTTTATCACACACTCAAAAAAAGTCAAAATAATATCAATACTTCAATACACTAACAGAACGGTGATCTTCAGGCCCTACAGCCTTATATGTACAAAATTACGCAAAATCTAAGGGGGTGCAGCAAGGGACAGAGATCCACCATCACCACAAGGGCAGAGTGGGAACTTCAAGGCGGTTGGAAGTGGAAACCCCTGCAAAAGCGGGCACACCTCTCAGTACCCACCCTGTCCTTCTCCTGAGTCTGGACCTTCAGCAGTTCACCAAAAATGTCACCCACCATCACATCGACAGGCAGGACTTTGCCCCTAGTGGACAGGAGGACACCAGGCGTGCCACGTGAAGTAAAGAACCACTAAACTTATTAGGTGTTCGTGGAGGAGCTCCTGCGAGCCATATTACCAGACGCTCACTTCTCCCCCTATTTTACGGTAGGGAGAGCTCACCGGATCCCTCCGGTTCCTGGCCCACCTGGTTCAAACCCCCGCACTCTGATCTTTCGTCTGCTGAACTTCAGTGATCGAGATGAGGTCCTTCGGGCGGCTATAGAAGAGCGGGTGAGGTGAAGTATCAGAATGGTAAGCTGCTGTTCTTCCCGGACTATTTATCTCGAGACACAGAAGCTAAGAAGATCCTTTGACCAGGTTAAGATGGGGCTTCGGGCAAGAAATTATAAAGTACAGTATCCTTTTTCCAGCTAAATTGAGGGTACAGGATGGAGAAGCGGTGAAATTCTTCACATCATCACCTCGTGAAGCAGCTGCCTGGTTGGAGTCCCTGCCTTCCCGTCCGTTGACGGGGGTAAGGGGTGAAGGAGTCATCTGCCTCAGCGAAACCTATTTGGTCAGTTTCTGTTTTTTGTTATTTTATTTGACCTTTTAACACTGAACTGTAATAGCTGATGGCCATTATGTGCACTACATGTGTCTTCCTGCTACTGCTGATAATCCTACTGACTGGCTGCAGTGAGATGGCAGAATACACTGGTTCTAACGCCTTCATTGCACTTGCATTGTTCACAGATGGGAAGAATATGGAAGTCTTTGCTGACGCTGAAGGATGAGGTGGGTGGAAAGCCTGGACTGGTATGCACTGCATTAATCTGAACGTTCCCTGCAGGACTGACAGTGGATACCCAGACTCTAAGTAGTGTTGGGAAATGGTGCTATCATGCGGGTAATGTGAGGCAAAAAATTAGGAGGCTGAATGCTCGGGTGTCAGTAATGGCATCCTGAGATAGATATACCCATCTCCCTACTGAATTTGCACTGCCACCGAGGGAAGTAAGGCTGGCTTACTTAGGCCGGATAGGTACTTAGCTGAGTTCCCCCGTTACAGCCTCATGGAAAGGAACACTGAGCAGGATATGCACGGTAAAGAGGGTTAGTAGACCAGATATTTTGAGACTGGCCCTTGTTTTTGACTCAGGTCGCATTTATTGTTGGGATTTTTTTTTTCCTTTTTTTTTTTTTTGTTTTTTTTGTTTTTTTTGTTTTTCTTTGCAACTAAGAACTGTACCCCTGGGGTAACCAGGAGAATCACTGTCAGCACAGTTAACCAGCATCTCTAAAGTGACTTTTAAACGTTCTCTTGCCTCACATTCACGCCCTCTGAACAGTTCTTACTAGTTGGGGTTCAGGGGAAAATATGCATCGCCGTTTTTGGGGGATGCGGGGAGGGGGGCATGTTTGTCTGCCGTTGCAGATAAGGGGGTTTTTTACTGTTAATTTTTCTTTGGAGTTGCTATATTACTGCCGCAAACATGAATATACCTGTATGCATTTTCTTTGTTGCATTTTTTGTTTATGCTAGATTGCAATACACGCCATGGCGTTGTGCAACCGACCGGTCGGATTTCTGGTTCGGGTCTCCGCCGGATGGACCTGGTTGGCGGGGGGGAGAGACATGCGGATCCTGGCAATATGTATATCACATGAGTCACAATGTCTAGCATTACAATTATCTCTTGGAATGTGAGAGGATTGAACTCGGCTGTAAAAAGGGCCTTGGTCTTTAAATTTCTTAAAAAAAAATCTCCCGCACATTTCATTTTTCAGGAGACGCACCTGATTGGCTCCAGGATTCTTGGTCTCCGTAGAGCATTGGGTCGGAGCCCAGTATCATTCTACTTACTCCAATTACGCCAGGGGGGGTTAGTGCTTTGGTCCGCAGGTCTCTTCCCTTTCAGCTAATTGATGTACGTACAGATCCTGGGGTTAGATATGTAATTTTACATGCACAGGTATATAAGAAGATGGTACTAGTGGATTTATATCCCCCCCCCCCCGGCCAATGCTCAACTACTATATGACATTATGCAGATTGTATTAGGATATGGTACAGGAGAGGTTTTTGTATTGGGGGATTTTAATTTGGTGCCCTCCCGGGACATGGGCAGACTACACCCCGTGGCCAGCTCCTCGTCTGAACTGCGGACCTGGGCGGATACATTTGCTCTGACGGATGCTTGGCGCCACTTTCATCCGTCAGATAGGGAATACACTTGTCACTCCACGTCATATTGCTCCCTTTCCCATATAGATTTGGCCTTTGTGTCTGCTGATGCATTCCGCTGGACGAGGGAGGTCAGACATTTAGTGAGGGGAATCTCTGATCACGCTCCATTACAACTAAATTTATCACTTGCTGAATCCAAGGGTCTGCGGTTGTGGCGTCTGTCCGGGTTCTGGGTGACTAAGAGATTGCAGGAGGATATCACGGAGGCGGTCTGTAGTTTTTGGCACGCTAATGAGGGGTCATCAAATGATATAATCCTATGGGACACCTTTAAGGCCCGGATAAGAGGAGATTACATATCTCGCATTGCATCGCTGCAGAGAGAGGCTTCTAGAACCTTGGATCGGTTGGAGGCTGTGGTGGCCGAACTGGAGAAGGCGTATATTGCCTCTCCTAGCGCGGAAAACCATTACTCATGGCGGGGTGCATTGAGGGACCTACAATTACATAATACTGAACAAACTAAAAAGTCCATGTTATACTCCAAGCAAAAGGTTTTTGAGTTTGGCAATAAAAACGGAAAGCTTTTGGCTTGGCTGGCTAGGGGGATGAGGGGCCCCACACATATTGCAAGCATACGAGACGCCCAAGGGGTGTTGGTATCATCTCCTGAGGATATCAGCTCTAGTTTTTGCAGCTTTTTCTAAAATTTGTACACGTCACGGGCATGTACTACACCTGAGGAATTGGAAGATTATTTAGATAAAATTCCATTCCCGGCACTGTCTGCGGCTCACAGGGAGTGTCTGGAGGAGGACATTTCCTTGGAGGAGGTTCAGGCAGCCATGGGAAGCTTGCAGTGCGGGAAAACTCCGGGGGTGGACGGTCTCCCTACTGAGTTCTATACCCAGCATATGGAGCTCCTGGCACCTAGGCTAAAAAACTTTTATCTGGGCTGGGGGAGGGGGGACAGTTGCCTGGGTCTATGGAGGAGGCTGTTATAGTCCTCATCCCTAAGTCGGGCAAGGACCCACAGGAATGTGCATCCTATAGACCCATATCTCTTATTAATGTGGATGCCAAGGTTTTGGCGAAAATCTTGGCCACCCGTCTATCTACAGTCATATCCACATTGATACACAGTGACCAAACCGGTTTTATGCCTGGTAAGGGCACTGATATAAATATCAGGCGCCTTTTTATCAATTTGTCCCGCACACATGACAATGTGGGCAGTAAGGTGGTCGCCTCTTTGGACGCTGAAAAGGCGTTTGACTCTGTGGAGTGGGAATACCTTTGGGGGGTGCTGAAACACTTTGGTTTCGGCCCCGTTTTCATACGCTGGATTCGGATGCTATATCGGGCTCCGAAGGCCAGGGTACGTGTTAACAGAGTCTCGGAGCTTTTCCCACTCCACAGAAGAACTCGTCAGGGATGCCCGCTGTCCCTGAGCCTTTTTGCTCTGGAAATAGAGCCATTGGCAATAATTATTAGAGAGTCTCGAGCAGTTCATGGGTTACGGATTGGCTGCCTAGAAGAGAAAATATCTCTCTATGCGGATGATGCCCTCCTTTATCTGCAGGATGCCGGCCCCACTTTGGACGCTGCCCTGGAACTCTTTGACAGATTTGATACCTTCTCAGGTATTTAGAATTAATTGGTCCAAATCAATCCTTTTCCCGCTGGATAGCCAACCCCCTGCCGGGACAGGGCCTTCATCTTTAGAATGGGTTACTGAATTTAAATACCTTGGGATTAGGGTGGTTAGAGATACAGCTCAAAATTATAACCAAAATGTACTCCCACTGCTGCGCCTTATCAGAGAAAAATGCCAATCGTGGTCTGCCCTTGCCCTAAACCTAATAGGTCGCATTAATATTCTTAAGATGATAATCCTCCCCAAGGTTACATACTTTTTTTAGGAATAGCCCCACATGGATACCGGCGTCATTCTTCCGTGAGGTGGAACGGTGTATAATTTCTTTTATTTGGCATGGTTCGGTTCCCCGTCTGACAAAATCTACTTTGTACTTGCCAGCTCATTTGGGGGGGCTGGCTCTCCCGGATCTGCGGGTATATTATTGGGCGGCGATGCTGGTTACGGTCTATTGGTGGTTCGAGGGTAAGCGTTCTAATGCGGCGGTTTGCCTGGAGGCAGCTTGTCTGGGCTCCCTGCAGGCCTTACAAATTCTAGCATACAGGGGAATAGGAGCTCATGGGGATCTACCCGCTCCAACAGTGGCAACGGCGCGAGTGTGGGGTGTGGCGAGACGTAGATTTTTTTCAGAGGGAGCGTTGGTCGCCAGTGCAGCCGTTATGGGGTAACCCTAACTTGCCCCATTTTAGAACCATTCCTGACCCACAGATATGGGCGAGATATGGCATCCAAGACCTTAAGGGATATTATGCCAGCGGGTGTGTTGCTCTCCTTTGCCCAACTTCGTAGATCATATGAACTACCGGGTTGGATGTATTTTCGTTATATCCAGCTTGGTCATGCAGCTAGGGCTCAATTTCCAGACCCTCCGGTTTTGCAATTTGATCCTGTGGAAGATCTTTTGTCTTGCAGCGATCTGAAGAAGCCTCTCTCTGCACTTTATGGAACACTACTGAATACTGACTCCCCCAAAATGGATAGGCTGTGGAAGAGGGATATTCCCACACTGGAGAGGGAGGATTGGGATGAATGTCTGGAGGCAGGTCCCAGGTTGGTGGTTGCAGCAGGGGATAAATTGACACAAATAAAATTTCTCCACAGAGTCTATTTTACCCCAGTGCGCTTGTCCAAAATGTACTCTAACAGAGACCCTCACTATCCTAGGTGTAGGATGCATTTGGGTACATTTATGCACATGTTCTGGGAGTGTCCAGCTCTTACAAAATTCTGGTCAGAGATTTATGAACAACTTAATGTTAGGCTGGAGCTGGAGGTCCCAAGAACACCGGAGCTGGCCCTGCTGGGCATTCATGAGGATGAGCAGAGGCCACATCATAGTAAACTCCTGATCTCATATCTTTTGTTTTATGCCAAGAAAGAGATTCTTTGTAGATGGTCCTCCTCATCCCCCCCCAGTATATCGACGTGGGAAGAAAAGGTCACAAATTGACCTATATTAACAGGGGCTGCCCCTGGAAGTTTGAGAAAGTGTGGGCATCTTGGATAAACTAGTAACCACAGTTGGGGGCACTGAAGTTCCCTCCCTCCCGGCTGGGTGGATAGAGGGTATTACTGATCAGGTGTAAAAGGTGTGGTTGGCTTGGTTCCCCACCCCCCCTGTTTTTCCCTGACCTGTCTCCCCCCCCCCCCCCCCTTTTTTTTCTTTTTCCCTGACCTGTCCCCCCCCTTCCCCCCCCCCCCTTCCATCCCCCCCCCTTTCATCCCTCCCCCCTCCTCCTCCCTCCCTCCCCCCCCTCCTCCTCCCTCCCCCCCCTCCTCCTCCCTCCCCCACGGGTCAAACCTATTCTTTTTCTTTTGATTTTCTTATCTATCCATTATCACATGAAAATTGGTTGAAGATACCATGAACTGACGTGTAATACACACATTATTTTGTAATGTGACGATAAGTATAAGTATTATGGTTGGTGGCCAAGTAATATAAGATAAAACTCAGTTGATGTATTGTACTGTGATTATATACGCCTGTACTTGTGTATTCAATTTGTATGAAATATTATTTTTTTTCAATAAAGCACTCCTGATTGTTAAAAAAAAAAACTTATTAGGTAAAGTGACGTTAAATCAAAACCCCTCACCGTTTTGAAGGCACCATAGACCCGTTCTGAGTAGGACAAGGAGGAGAGGCGAGGGTAGCCAATGGCACCCCCACTCCCTTGTGAACGTCCCTGTTGAAGGGGCACTGGATCAGAAAGTGGTCCATGGTTTCCAGCGTCCCTCCACACTCCGGGCAGGGACAACCACAGTCCGCAACGTTACGATACTTCAAGTTTGCACTGACATACAGCTGTCCATGAAACGATCTCCATGCAAGGTCCCAAAATTTATTTGGGATCCGCTTGGAATTCAGGAGGGCTAACCCCTCCGTGAGGACCCTTTCCGGGCAGTCCCTCAAGGCTAGTGGCTTCATAAAGTCTGTGTCCATAATCCTTTGGTACAACTCTCGTCGACCAATGGACCCGACCTCCAGCGCAGTTATCCGCCACTTCCTAAGTACCGTCAGCACCTGTGGTACATAGGGCGGGAGGTATTGGTGTGGTCTCCTCAGATCACCCGGCCTTCCACCACATTCCCACTCATTTAGAAACAGCATGAATCAATCCTTACATGAACTCTACCACAAAGAGGGACTGGATGTTAAACTTGACAAAGAGTAGTGAAGAACACCACTGGCTGGATCATGTCCAGGCCACCTACCCTTCTCTGTCGGAAAGTGACGCCCCTCCTGATAAGGTTCAACCTGTTTCCCCACAACAGCAGGAAGAACAGGGCATTGACCCTGGCATGGAGAGACGCTGGCAAAAGGCACACATAGCTAACATAAAGGAATTTGGGCATCAGGTAGGTCTTGATTAGGCTGACCCTTTCCCTCAGAGATAGCATCCAGCTCTTCCAAGCTGACACTTTCTGGGCAGCACCCAGCAGTCTACGCTCCCAATTTCGAGTGGGATAGTTCCCCTGACCGAAATGGATGCCCAGGACTCGAATTTCAACTTGAGGCTTGGGGAATACGTCTGGGAGGGGGAATTCCTCCCCTGCCCTCCCCATCCAAAAAGCTTCACTCTTGCCCCAGTTCACCAAATAACCGGATGCCTCAAAGTAGTCCTTGTGGGGATATTTTAGCTTGCTGTCCACCATTTTAGCTATAAAAATGTGTATCCATTTCAGAATAATATGTATATGTGACGTTTATGAAAAGTTAAGTTTCAATTTCTTATAAATGGTTTGATTTCCCCGAAATGATGTACGAAGTCTTTTCCTGTTGTTAGTTTCTATATGAGTTACTTTTGCTTGTTTTAAACATCCTGAATGCCTCTGTATCTTTACCATATATTAATGAAAGGGTTGGACTTTTGGTTATATAAGTGGAAACACGGAAATAAAATGATCAGACCATTCTGAACTGCATGTATTAACTGTGTGTCATAACTTCTTATCGGAGTGGTCTCCAGGCCTGATTGGGTTTGAGGGAACACTCTAGGCAGGATATCATACGAGGGTTCATTTGATCCTAAAACATCTCTACACCCCATCAGAGCTGGTGTCAGAAGTTCGGCGATCATCATTTAAGTCCGGTGAGTCTGATTTAATTATTTCTCTTACCGTGACTTTTAGTTTAAAAGACCGTTTCCCTATATGGGATTAACAGAAGGTGTAGTGTTAAAAACATTTATGTAAATGTATGAACCTCGGTAGAAGTCCGTTCGGGTGACGGCAATGTAGGGAACTCTGAGATAGTTCCAAGGGGTTCTGAGAAGCCCAAAGTAATATAATACAGTACTGTAAGAAGTTTGATAAAGATATCTGATAGAGTCAGCCAGAAAAACCCAACCTCTTCACTTACTTTTTCTATCGCTTAGAAGATAAAATAAGATGATTTGTATGTGTATTGTGTGGATTTTGTCGGACGCTGCGAGATGAGGTGGCGTCCACCATTATATTATTATGGGTCAGCTTGCAGGGAAGAAGATTCCCCCTCCAGATGTAGGAGAGACATGTAAATGTTATGTAGCCAGAATATGTGGAACTGATTATGTGTATAATAACCCTTGGGTAGATAATCTGGCGGGATGGACTGAAACCATGAGGAGTAGTAACCAGTTTCCCCGACAGGGCCAAAATGATACTTTTCACATGGATATGATTAAGGGCCTTTGTTTGGGAGATAGGGAAGCCTTCCCATATTATATGGGAGACCCCCAATGGGATAAGGAATATATGAGGAAAGGCGGGGAAAATTAGGTTATTGTATGCCCCCTATTGGTATGAGAGAGCGGATAAGAAAATAAGAAAAAAAGTCCAAATCCAAGGGACAAGGAAGCCCCAGGGTTACATACTTGTGAGGAGAGACTTAAATCAGGTTTACCGTCCTTAGTTCCATGTGCACTAGCTCTTGCCCCAGCTCCGTGTGCCCCGCCACCTCCACCTTATGTACCGTAGCCAAACAGGGGATCACCTAAACAAATATACCCCTCGTTCTCAAAAGAGGACCTGGAGTTTTTGGCTGCAGTTGCAGCAGTCCGTCCATTTGAGAATAGAGTGCCACCTGCAGAGGCACCTGTTCTCCCTGCACCCGTTCCACAGCAGAGTGCAGTGGTGGATCAGGCACTGCCTGTGGTCCTACCAGAACCACAGGTTGCTGTCCCAATAGATCAGCCACCGCCTATAGTTTCACAAATACAACAGCCGACCGGTGCTGCTTCCTCCACTACGGATGATGTTTTGACATCCCCAAACAAACACCAGTACCGACACATTACCAGGATAATTTCTCAGGAGATCAAAGGGGAAACTTTTACAAGAAAAGGGAACAGGACAGAGGGGTTATAGTGGTGGATATAGGGGAAGAGGACGGCCACAAAGAGGGGACTTCCAGCAGAGGCAACCTAGGACAGGGTGTTTTAACTGCGTAGGCCCCGGACATTGGAAAGCTCAATGCCCCTGGTATGACCAGGAGTGTACAAATTCAGGGCCACCCGCTGCCCCCACTCCCCCTCAGGCACCAACCCCAGTACAGCAGCAACATGGTGTTAAGTACCCCATTTCTTGGAAACAACAGCAGTCACAATGAAGCTGCCCGGAAAGTAGTATCCCGGCATTTTCACTTGTCTCTCATTCTTATCATGAACAGCCTATAATTTCATTGCTTGTAGACGGGCATGAGGTACCATTCGTGCCTGATTCAGGAGCGACATGCAGTACCATTAGTAAGGCTTTTTATAGGGGAGAGGTCGTGGATGCTGAGCCTTCAATGGGAATAAATGGGATACTTACCAAAACTTTTAAAACACCCCCGCTTTCACTAAGCACCTGTACTGGTGCTGATTGTGATCGCCAACATTGTTTCAGAATTATTCCTGATTGTCCTGTGAGTCTCTTGGGAAGGGATTTGCTGGGAAAATTGGGCATTACAATGAAAATTACTGCAAAAGGAGGGTTATATGTAAAATCTGAGAAGGTTCATCTTTTTACATTGCTCTCACACCCAGAAGAGGAAGATGTTAAATTGAGTGAGGAGGGAGTATGGGCAGTGAATCCTCTTGATGTAGGGTTCATTTCCTGTATGCCCTATAAAGCCACTTTGAAACCAGGAGCTTTACCTGTGTATCATAAACAGTACCCCAAATCCAGAGAAAAAGAAGAGGGTATAGAGCCCATTGTGGAGGATTTCTTGAAGAAAGGTATTTTAAAAGAAATCATCTCTCCTTACAGCACTCCTATCAACCCTGTTAAAAAGCCGGATGGCAGTTACCGGTTTGTACAGGACCTTAGGGCCATAAACAACTCAGTGCTACCAATTACCCCAATAGTGTCTGATGTGCCATCATTGCTCACCTCCATACCATCCGATGCTGAGTGTTTTTCTGTAATTAACCTCTCAAACGCATTTTTTTTCAATTCCTGTGGATGAGGAGACACAGCCACTCTCTGCATTCCGATTTAAAAATCAGACGCTGACCTGGTGTAGATTGCCCCAGGGCTATATAGACTCACCTGTTGTCTATTCTATTCTCCTCCAAACCACTCTTAGAGCTTGGACACCTGAACATGGTTCAGTCTTGCTGCACTACGCGGATGATCTGCTACTCTGCAGCTTGACAAGGGAGGGCCGCCCTAGAGGATAGGAGAAATCTTTTAAAATGTCTTTTTGAAAAGGGTCATAAAGTGTCACAGAAAAAGTTGCAATGGTGTCAGAAAACAGTTTGAATATCTAGGGTTTGTTCTCACAAAAGGAGAAAGAAAAGTCGGTCATAAAAGCTACGGGTCTGCCCCGCCCACTCAACAAGGACATGCTCACCTTCCTAGGTATGATTGGTTACTGCCGCCAATGGATACCTGACTGCTCTTACTATGACAATCTCCTGAGACAGGCCACAGGTTCAGATATGCCAGACTGTGTTAAATGGACAGATGAAATGTGTAATGCTTTTGTGTATTTGAAAAATGCTATGGTAACAGCCCCAGGACTCGGCCTTCCCAATTATAATTGATGTTTTATTTGTATGCCAGGGAAAATTGTACAACGATGGCAGGTGTCCTCGCTCAGGAGCTTGGAGGCAAGCTTCGCCCTGTTGCTTTTTTTTCAAAAGGTGGTACCAGTTCAGGGCATGCCCGCATGTTTCAGAGCTTTAGCATCTTGTGCTATGGTGGTCGAGATGGCTGCAACTTTTACTTTGGGCCATGATACTACCTTGTATACTACTCATAATGTGTCCACATTACTGAGGAATATACATACGCAACACATGTCCACCCAAAGGTTGAGCGGCTATGAGGTGATACTGTTGTCAAATCCAAAATTACATATTAAATATGCTTCCTCTAATGCAGGCCCAGCTCCAATTTTAAATGCCCTGCTAGGATTAAAAGGAGAGCAGGATGAGGTGGTGCCACAACATGACTGCACCAACCTCATTCACCAAGACACATCTCCCAGACCTGACTTGTCCCCTACTGCTTTGCCAAATGTGCAAAATGTGTATGTGGATGGATCTTGTTCTAGGCCAAATGATCACGCATATCATGCAGGATATGCTGTTGTGCAATTTCCAGATGTCATGAGGCCAAACCTATCCCATATCAATCAGCACAAGCTGCAGAATTGATTGCACTCACTAGGGCATGCCAAATATTTGAAGGTCAAGATGTGAACATTTACTCCAAATATGGGTATGGCGTGGTATATTACTTCGGTGTCATATGGAGTCAGCGGGGTTTAATTGCAGCTGATGGAAAAAGCATCTCCCATTCCTCTCTAGTAGTGTCATTGTTAAAAGCTATTCAGTTGCCTAGAACTCTTGCCATATTACATTGCAGAGCACATACAGGCCAACAAACAGAGGTAGCTAGAGGAAATGCCCTAGCTGACTCAGCAGCCAGACAAGCAGCTATCTCTCAACCAGCTCAAATCCTAATGCCAATGTTAGAGCCCGAATTACCTTGTTTTGACCATGTACTGTCTGACCTACAAGATTATGCCTCAGAAGCCGACCTGAGAGATTGGAAAAAAAGTAGGTGCACAAATAGATCCAAAAACAGGACTTTTGTGCAAAGAGGGGAAGGTATGTATACCAATGGCAAGTGCATCACTTTTTATTGCCCAGTGTGTGTATTGTCCAGGTGTATTACTTGCATTAGGAACAACCCAAACATCCCAAACAAAGCGAAACACGAGCATTTGATATATCCCAGTACACCTTTCACCCACCTCCAAGTTGATTTCACACACATGCCCAAGTTAGGAAAAAGACAGGAATATCTTTTGGTAATTGTGGACTTGTTTTCGAGAAGGGTTGAACTTTTTGTAACTACAAAGGGAAAAAAAAACTTTTTGTAACAACAGTAGTGAAAATTCTCACACAGGAAATTATTCCTCGATGGGGATGCCCACTTCAGATAAACTCAGAGGAGGAGAGAAGACAGAGGTCCTGCATTGACCTCAAAAGTATGTCAGGACTTGGTACACTCGCTCCAAATAGAATGGAAGTTTCACATTTCATACCATCCCCGAAGTTCAGGGATAGTGGAAAGGGTAAATAGGACCGTGAAAGATAAAATAAGGAAAGCCACAGGAGGAACTTTTGTTCATTGGAAGAGGGTTCTCCCAGCGGTTTTGGCTGAAATAAGAAGTACTGCTTCCAAAACTACAGGCTAACTCTCCTTTTGAAGTGCTGATGGGTCATCCCTTTCCCACTCCCTGGGCCAGAGCACCTCTTATGAGAGCAGGGGGATTTGGATCTGGTACAGTCAGAGTATGTGAGGAAACTAATCAAAACTTTGGATACATTTGAGAGAAATGTTGCTCGCACCTCTCCTTTTTCTTCACAGGAACCTACCCATCCTTTTAAAGTAGGAGACACAGTGGTGGTCCAGCAGTTAAACAGAAGCAAGAAATGGGAATATATCCTTTTTAATTATCCAGACATAGACTGGGCGGAGGGAACCGCGCATTCATTTAAGGCTCGCCAGTTCCTTAATGTCTTGCAGGACAATTTTATGGGTCAGATGGTAGACGCACCAACTAGAAATAAAACATTACTAGATCTACTGATTACCAACAATACAGACCTGATAACAGATGTGGAAATACGGGGCAATTTAGGTAACAGCGATCACAGGTCAATTAGTTTCAGTATAAATCACACAAATAGGAGACATGAAGGGAACACAAAGACACTGAATTTCAAAAGAGCCAACTTCCCTAAACTACAAACCTTGCTAAAAGGCATAAATTGGGATAAAATATTAGGAACAAAGAATACAGAGGAGAGATGGGTTTGCTTTAAGAGCATATTAAATAAGGGCATTAGCCAATGTATCCCATTGGGTAATAAATTTAAAAGAGCGAACAAACATCCTGGATGGCTTAACTCCAATGTAAAAATGCATATAAAAGCAAAGGAGAAGGCCTTCAAAAAATACAAGGTTGAGGGATCATCCACAGCATTCAGAATTTATAAAGAATGCAATAAGAAATGTAAGGGTGCAATTAGGATGGCTAAGATAGAACATGAAAGACACATAGCGGAGGAGAGCAAAAAAAATCCCAAGAAATTCTTTAAGTATGTAAACAGTAAAAAAGGGAGGACAGACCATATTGGCCCCATAAAGAATGAGGAAGGACATCTGGTTACAAAGGATGGGGAGATGGCAGAGGTATTGAATTTATTCTTCTCCTCAGTATTCACGAGTGAATCGGGGGGCTTCAGTAACCAAAACTGCAGTGTTTATCCTCATGACACAACACAGGAAGCACCTACATGGTTAACAGAGGACGGAATTAAAATTAGACTTGAGAAACTTAACATTAATAAATCACCGGGACCAGATGGCTTGCATCCGAGGGTACTTAGGGAACTCAGTCAGGTGATTGCCAGACCGTTGTTCCTAATTTTTACAGACAGTCTATTGACTGGAATGGTGCCAGCTGATTGGAGAAAAGCCAATGTAGCACCAATATTTAAAAAGGGCCCAAAAAACATCCCTGGGAATTACAGACCAGTTAGCCTAACATCAATAGTATGTAAACTCTTGGAGGGGATGATAAGGGACTATATACAAGATTTTAGTAATAAGAATGATATCATTAGCAGTAATCAGCATGGATTCATGAAGAATCGTTCTTGCCAAACCAATCTATTAACCTTCTATGAGGAGGTGAGTTGCCATCTAGATAAAGGAAGGCCCGTAGACGTGGTGTATCTGGATTTTGCAAAAGCATTTGACACAGTTCCCCATAAACGTTTACTGTACAAAATAAGGTGCGTTGGCATGGACCATAGGGTGAGTACATGGATTGAAAACTGGCTACAAGGGCGTGTTCAGAGGGTGGTGATAAATGGGGAGTACTCAGAATGGTCAGGGGTGGGTAGTGGGGTCCCCCAGGGTTCTGTGCTGGGACCAATCCTATTTAATTTGTTCATAAATGACCTGGAGGATGGGATAAACAGTTCCATCTCTGTATTTGCAGACGATACTAAGCTAAGCAGGGCAATAACTTCTCCGCAGGATGTGGAAATCTTGCAAAAAGACCTGAACAAATTAATGGGGTGGGCGACTACATGGCAAATGAGGTTCAATGTAGAAAAATGTAAAATAATGCATTTGGGTGTCAAAAATATGAATGCAATCTATACACTGGGGGGAGAACCTCTGGGGGAATCTAGGATGGAAAAGGACTTGGGGGTCCTAGTGGATGATAGGCTCAGCAACGGCATGCAATGCCAAGCTGCTGCTAATAAAGCAAACAGAATATTGGCATGCATTAAAAGGGGGATCAACTGCAGAGATAAAACGATAATTCTCCCGCTCTACAAGACTCTGGTCCGCCCGCACCTGGAGTATGCTGTCCAGTTCTGGGCACCAGTCCTCAGGAGGGACGTACTGGAAATGGAGCGAGTACAAAGAAGGGCAACAAAGCTAATAAAGGGTCTGGAGGATCTTAGTTATGAGGAAAGGTTGCGAGCACTGAACTTATTCTCTCTGGAGAAGAGACGCTTGAGAGGGGATATGATTTCAATTTACAAATACTGTACTGCTGACCCCACAATAGGGATAAAACTTTTTCGCAGAAGAGAGTTTAATAAGACTCGTGGCCACTCATTGCAATTAGAGGAAAAGAGGTTTAACCTTAAACTACGTAGAGGGTTCTTTACTGTAAGAGCGGCAAGGATGTGGAATTCCCTTCCACAGGCGGTGGTCTCAGCGGGGAGCATTGATAGCTTCAAGAAACTATTAGATAATCACCTGAATGACCGCAATATACAGGGATATGTAATGTAATACTGACACATAATCACACACATAGGTTGGACTTGATGGACTTGTGTCTTTTTTCAACCTCACCTACTATGTAACTATGACCTCCTACTATGGTGATTGCAGTGACCAGAACGGCTATCCTGGTGGAGAATTCCAATCCTGGATCCATGCCAGCCGAGTGAAAAAGGTTGCCCAAAGCCCCAAGAGCAAGAAGGAGATCCTAAACACAGAAGGCCCTCAAGCAGAAGTCCAAGCAGATGAAGGAGGAGTTCCTGGAAAAGCAGGTCCGGCCAGAGAAGATGACCTCGCTTATTTCACCACAGACTTCTGGCAAGGCATTTTGCCTCCTGATCAACCTGATAGTGTTCCCACCCACTTGGATCATCATTAACTGTATCTACCACCCTGAAAATTTGGGTGCCATTAAAAGTATTTGTGGGAACACACATACACAGGAGAACGTTACAGTGATACAAGTTAGAAATAAGAGAGACATTGAAGATAATTTTGCTGATGATGACAAAATGCTTTTGCTAAAATTTTAAATATGCTTATGCTCAGAAATCAGGATTTCAGAAATGTTGGATCTGTAGCAAACTGCACCCTAGCACCATTAGGATACCCTTAATGGCTATACCTTTAAATATTACTCCCCTTTTGAGAGGAAAGATTCCCCTTGATCTTTTGAATGTCAGCAGAAGAACTAATGACACCATTTCCTTTCACATCAATAGAAGTCATAATCCTACCTGGTGTTTTAATTTAGGGAATTCTACTAGAAATGCTCATACCTGTAGTCAATCGGTTTTGAACATTTCTAATTGCTATGCCCCTAGTGGGAAGTCTTGCTCTTTATATCAAACACACCACTATAAGGTCAGAGTATGGGTTGATCCAAAAAAAACTCTTGCCTCCAAAAATGATAGTAGTAAACCTGTACAGCATTTGTTTCAGGTTCTGGCAATAATTACAGCAGTAGATCAAGAGACTGCTGTGAATATGCCTTTCTCGTTTGGTAACCACACTTATATTTGTTGTGGAAAGACTTGTTATCCCTGGATTTCACAAGAGCAGGGGCGGACTGACCATTGAGCCACTGGAGCACTGCCCGGGGGCCCCATCAGGGTTGCCAGCCTCAGTAAAACTAGGGACAGTATGGACCAGGGACAGCCAATAGACAGTATGGACCAGGGACACTGTGTATACTGTGTGATTGTATACTGTGTGTGTATACTATGTGGCCCCATAATCTCTGATTGCCTGGAGGCCCCATAATCTCCTATTCCCCAGGGGCCCCATGAGTTGTCAGTCCGCCCCTGCACAAGAGGCCCAAGGCTGGTGTTACCTGGCCTCACTGGTGCCCATAATGGGGGTGGTAGGTGATAGTGATGGGATTTACTTGAAGCTAGCATACACCCAAGGTATCCATTAAAACATCGTAATAAGAGAGAGCAATTCCTTGAAAAGGATATGGCCTGGGCATGGTTCCCTTCCTGGACAGGATGGGGAATAAATTTGATGAAAAGGTTAAATAATTACTCAGGAATTATTGATGAGATGATGGAAAAGAACTGATGACATTTCTAAACTTAATGTTGAAACTAGGGCTATTAGAAAACAACTAGAATTGCATGACTTATCCATTGAAAGCATGAGTTCAGCCCTTACAGGATTATGTGAAATGACTGAGGATTATGAATGTTGTACTTGGGTACACAATACTAGTATAGAGGTACCAGATTATTATGATGTGATAGCTCAGCATAGGAAAGAGGTGGCCAAGCTGCATCAAGAGGCTCGCAACAAAGCCCAGACCTGGAGTCCTTTTGGAAATGTTGATTTTGGATTTGGAGGGATATTCTCTTGGATAAGGGATATTGCCATAATTTTAATTATGATTGTGTTCTTTTTCCTTTTCCTTTTATCTTGTGTATAAGCTTATTATGTGCCTTATTAATAGAGCCACTCGCATTTTCAGATCCCTTATCTCAGTATCATCAGAAGCAGGCTGAGAATACCACCATGATAAGGAAGTGAGATCATACATTTATGATCAAAGAGGGGATTGTAGGGATATTTTAGCTTGCTGTCCACCATTTTAGCTATAAAAATGTGTGTCCATTCTAGAATAATATGTATATGTGACGTTTATGAAAAGTTAAGTTTCAATTTCTTATAAATGGTTTGATTTCCCCGAAATGATGTACGAAGCCTTTTCCTGTTAGTTTCTATATGAGTTATTATTAATCTATTTTTGCTTGTTTTAAACATCCTGTATGCCTGTATCTTTGGAAAAAATAAAATACTGCGCTAACAAACAAACAAATTGCATAAGCTGTGGTATACAACACAATCAAATAAACAATAAAAAAAATTAAGTTGCGCTAAAGATGTGAGAAAGGCAACAAATAAGTGCCTTAACCCCATAGAGGAATATGAATATAAGTGATCACTGTGCAAAATAATTTAGTGATAATCAATATATTGAAACAAATTGATAAAACACAGATAGTGTCCATATATCTGTAAAGAGTGAACAGTAATGTGATATGATAAAGGCAACGGGTAAATGCCCTAAAACACCATGGAGAAATATAAATCAAACAATAATCAATATGCAAAGTGAATTGGTATTATATACAGATCTTATAAGGCGCAGATATTGTTCATATTCTGTGCACAATGAACAATAATAAAGTCCGTACATTGTGTATAGCACAAAACGAAAACCAAACATAAAGACCAAAAAAAGGACCAAAAGAAGAAAATGTCCCCAAGTGCCAGGTGAAAAAATATTAATAATCTTGCTGCAGTGAATGGGGTGCGTAGATAAAATCTCCACCTTCAAAAACTGCTGCCTCTTACCAGAGAACGTTGATCCCTTAATTATAGGAGACCTCACTGGGCGGATGGCTGTAACCCCAGCCCGGGATCTGAGAGACAGGCTCTAGATGTCATCCGGTCCATCGGAACCCTCTCCACCGACCATAACAGGATGGATTGGATGTGTCAGCGTGAAAAAAAGGCTCCACATAGCATAAAATCTTCACGTTTATTTGAGTAAAATATAGCCAAAAAATGCACTTACAAACAGCAGTTGTATATAGGCATAAAAAGAAGGCCGGCTCCAGAACAGCCCGTAACTTCCGGGTGCTCAAATAGCGGTGCCATCGGGACGTAGCTCCTCCTCCCTACGTCGTTTCGTCGCTACAGCACGTGGTCACGGGATACGAGCCACGTCCCGACCCACCGCTTATATACAGAGAACAGCAACGCCTCATTGCTGCAGGGATGATTGAAGCGCCATCTTGTCTAAGGGAAACAGTGAGGGCAAATACAAAAAGTCATGTCCATGATAGACATTCCAAGGCATGATGACAGTGTGTCTTTAGCCGCTATCAGAACTGTCATACCGACGCCAGAAACCTGCGGGCTAAAAAGCTGCTATTGCAAAAATTCACTACAAATAAGAACATATTAAAAATAGTCTAATAAAAAATTAATTATAATTGTTAAATATATATATATATATATCAGCAACAGCACCATTAGTGTGCATTCTGTGACTAGTCATTAAAGGACATAATTCAAACGGCCCAGGTAGTCTAACCCAAAAAATTAGGTCGTGTGGGAATAAAAAATAAATTATAAAAAATATTATATTGAATGAAGTATAGATCATGACTGGAATAGCCTGGGTCACTAAACCAGATTTGATAATCCCATATTTCCTGGCCTCCAAATGGCTAGAATATAAATGTAAGTAATCCATCAATGGGGTAATTAATGCTCAAAAAGCAGATAAAGAAATTGTCGTCTCCCTGAGATGAGAAGGCACCCCAAATACAAAGGGTCATATAAACATCTGACATTAAATCCAAAAAATCTTGTGCAATCGAAAAACATAATAAGATTCACAGATATGTGGTATAATTTTTTAAAACTGAGAAAAAAATATAAGAATAAATATGAGAAAATCTTATAATTACCATATTCACCCAAACCACCTAGGAGTTGTCTATAAAGGAATTAACATTGATGTTAAGGCCAAAGGGGGTATATGTCTTTAATTTATGGACCCAGGCCATCTCTAATCTAGAAATGCTCCGAACCTGGACACTACCCCTCCAATGGGGCCTAAATTTATCGATCCCCAGGAAGATGGTGCCTGTGGGATCTCTGCCATGGACAGTCAAGTAATGTTTTGATACAGAGTGCTTAGTGAATCCTCTCCTGATATTATTAATATGCTCGTTTAATCGCACCTGCAGGGGTCCTTTTGTCCGGCCCACATACTGCAGGCCACAAGGGCACTGCAGCAAGTAGACGACCCCCGTGGTGGAACATGTAATAAAGGGCTCGATGGTAAAGGATTTGCGGGTACAAGTAGAGGTGGGATGTGGGCCCCCAAAAGGGAGAGAATGACCTGGAAGGCTGGTACAAGCATTTTAACGAAGCAGGTATCAGTCTCCTGAGATTTCTACTCGAAAGAAAGGCCAGTAAACTGGCTAGACTTGATGAGGAAATAAGGCAGATTAAAGATAAGCTTACCCCCTTTCAATCAGGAGAGGAATATCTGGATAGATCAAAGGGCTTGCTCAAACTTTTGGAAAAGGATAGAGAACAAAAAATAAAAAAAAGGAAAAAATTTAATAGAGACATAGCGGATTATGAATCCCATATAGTATTTGAGTGGCAAAAGAAACTACTCGCTGAACAGAGTGGTGAGGCCACCCAATCTATGGACACTATTCCATATGCCGTTAATCAGGTTATGACTGCTACCCAGGGAGGCCCAATCAACAATGGTAATCATGGTGTGGCCCGGCCTTACCCAGCCAGGGTACAGCCATCTCCCCAGAGGATGAACGTTAAAAGTTCTCTCGCTCCGTACCCTTACCCCAGTCAGTCTGGGTTTGGGGTACAACAATCTCGCGAGGGACCCTCACCTCAACAGCCATACAAGCATGGTTCTCCTCATCGTGGTTCTCAGCGAGGCCGGGGAAGGGGTTCAATGCAGGGCCCACCCCCAGTTCGGGGGCGGGGCTCTGCATCCAACACTAATAATGGCTATACAAACAATTGGCTATTTTCAAGGTGGTCACTCTGACCATCGTACATCTATCCCACCCCATCTTCGGGGCCCTGGGTATGTTCGCCCTAATAATTATGGTGAGCAACATGTGGTACACTATGAGGGAGACTACACCACCGGTTACAATATACCAGTACAGAACAATTTCCTACCCTTAGGAGATATTCAGTACCCAGAGGAAGGCCCCTACCAACCATCCCCTGAAATAAGTGAGGGCATTGGGAACTCTGGTGGCCAATATGCATTCAACCATATTGAAGGTACGGAAATTAACAGTTCGTATAACCCTGGACACCAGAGTTGGGATTTTCCCAGACCCAACCAGGGTACAAAAAGACTGGTAGAACTAAGAGGAACTAGAGGGGGGAGGCGCATTAAGTCCAAAAAGACCAAGGACATAGACGGTGCTGGGATCTTTTAACCTTAGTTCTCAGACTCTGACTCTGAGGTCAGAGTTCTGGACAAAAGTTTAAAATTCGCCCCACCCCGGAATATCAATAAGTTCCAAACGTAAATGTGTTAGAAAACTTAACATTCAAAGGTATATGGTCTCAAACCCCATTAATCCCTCTAGAACATTGACTGATGGCTTCTCCCACTCAGGTTTGTCCAACGCATCTTTGTTTAACCCTCCTGGCCATTTATCCCCTTTGCTCAAAGTCTTTAGGGACTTGGCCCTGAGGGAGTTGGAGGACATGAATGTGAAGTTTGTGAGAAGCAAGAAAGATATTCAGCTAGGCATAGAATCTCTTTGTAGTAATAAACAACTTGTTATCCGCCCTGCGGACAAAGGGGGCGGGATAGTCATCCTGAACAAGAGCGATTTATATGCATGAAATGTATCGCATTCTAGGTGATGACACTACCTACACCCGACTGCCATCTAATCCCAATGCAGCCTATAAAACCGAATTGGAACTCTTGGTTACCAGGGGTTCTAACCTCGGTATCCTGAATAAGAAGGAAAGGGTGTTTCTGGTACCTGGGGTACCGACAATATATTATTTGCCGAAGTTACACAAGAGCCTTGTTTGCCCCCCCGGGACGTCCCATAGTTAGTGGGATCGATTCCGTTACGTCCCGGGTAGGCAAATACATAGACTTTTACCTGCAACCTCTGGTGCGCACTATGAGGTCTTATGTTAAGGACACTCGGGATGTCATCCAACCTCACACCGAGGGAGGGGATGATATTGGTGACAGCCAACGTCACCTCCTTGTACACGGTTATCCCCTACCAATTTGGTTTAGAGGCCGTATTTGAACATCTTAATCGACTGTCTAATCTCCCTGAGGAACAAATTCAATTCATCATGCTATTGTTGGAGTTTGCAGACACTCACAATTTTTTTTGGTTCGATGGGAATTATTATCGCCAGGATAGGGGGTTGCAATGGGGGCTAAATATGCCCCTAGCCTGGCGAATCTATTCATGGCCAGGTGGGAGGAGGATGTCGTCTATGCCCAGCCAAGGCCCCAGGTGGCCTTGTGGGTTCAATACATAGACGACATCCTCCTCCTGTGGAATGGCACTGATTCTGATTTATCTGAATACATGTGCTTCCTCAATAACAACGATAGGGGCATTCAGCTCAACTATGAAGCCAGTCCGGAACAGATCAACTTTCTGGACCTCACCATCTCCATACGCAATAATGTATTCATTACCTCTACATACTTCAAACCGACAGAAGTTCTTTTATTCCCCATGATAGCTGCCATCATGCCTCATGGCTCAAATCTGTGCCTAAGAGCCAGTTTCTCCGATTAAAACGGAATTGCACAGATGCTGTCTTTTTTCAGACCCAGGCACAGATTCTAACCCAGAGGTTTGTCGCTAAGGGCTATTACCCGGATTTTGTTGCCAGTAAGTTGGATCAGGTTGACAAAGTGGACCGCAAAGATTTGCTCATAGAGGGAGTCAAGGACCCGGTTGATGCTTCTTTTCGCTGTCCCTTCATCACTGATTTCACCTGCCAACACTCTAAAGTCAAACATATTATTAACAAATATTGGCATATTCTTAAAAACGATAGGGTGTTGACATCCATCCTACCAGATAAAACTCAAGTAGTTTTTAGGGGGGCACCGTCACTCAAGGATAAAGTGGCACCCAACATTTTTGACCCTCCCATCAAGACCTAACTTTTTTTCGGAACTGACCGGATACTTCCAATGTAGGAGGTGTCAGGTGTGTTCTCTGAACGGTTGCAGGAGTAGAAGATCTGTGAATTTCACCTCTACTTGTACCCGCAAATCCTTTACCATCGAGCCCTTTATTACATGTTCCACCTCGGGGGTTGTCTACTTGCTGCAGTGCCCTTGTGGCCTGCAGTATGTGGGCCGGACAAAAAGACCCCTGCAGGTGCGATTAAATGAACATATTAATAATATCAGGAGAGGATTCACTAAGCACTCTGTATCAAAACATTACTTGACTGTCCATGGCAGAGATCCCACAGGCACCATCTTCCTGGGGATCGACAAATTTAGGCCCCATTGGAGGGGTAGTGTCCTGGTTCGGAGCATTTCTAGATTAGAGATGGCCTGGGTCCATAAATTAAAGACAGATGTTAATTCCTTTATAGACAACTCCTAGGTGGTTTGGGTGAATATGGTCATTATAAGATTTTCTCATATTTATTCTTATTTTTTTTTCTCAGTTTTAAAAAATTATACCACATATCTGTGAATCTTATGTTTTTCGATTGCACAAGATTTTTTTGGATTTAATGTCAGATGTTTATATGACCCTTTGTATTTGAGGTGTCTTCTCATCTCAGGGAGACGACAATTTCTTTATCTGCTTTTTAAGCATTAATTACCCCATTGATGGATTACTTACATTTATATTCTAGCCATTTGGAGGCCAGGAAATATGGGATTATCAAATCTAGTTTAGTGACCCAGGCTATTCCAGTCATGATATATACTTCATTCAATATAATATTTTTCATAATTCGTTTTTTATTCCCACATGACCTAATTTTTTGGGTTAGACTACCTGGGCTGTTTGAATTATGTCCTTTAATGACTAGTCACAGAATGCACACTAATGGTGCTGTTGCTGAATTATATATAGATATATAGATATATAGATAGATATATATCTATCTATATATCTATCTATCTATCTATCTATCTATCTATCTATCTATCTATCTATCTATCTATCTATATATCTATCTATATATCTATATAGATATATAGATTTTAACAATTATAATTAATTTTTTTATTAGACTATATTTAATATGTTCTTATTTGTAGTGAATTTTTGCAATAGCAGATTTTTAGCCCGCAGGTTTCTGGCGTCGGTATGACAGTTCTGATAGCGGCTAAAGACACACTGCCATCATGCCTTGGAATGTCTATCATGGACATGACTTTTTGTATTTGCCCTCACTGTTTCCCTTAGACAAGATGGCGCTTCAATCATCCCTGCAGCAATGAGGCGTTGCTGTTCTCTGTATATAAGCGGTGGGTCGGGACGTGGCTCGTATCCCGTGACCACGTCCTGTAGCGATGAAACGACGTAGGGAGGAGGAGCTACGTCCCGACGGCACCGCTATTCGAGTACCCGGAAGTTACGGGCTGTTCTGGAGCAGGCCGGCTTTCTTTTTATGCCTATATACAACTGCTGTTTGTAAGTGCATTTTTTGGCTATATTTTACTCAAATGTGAAGATTTTATGCTATGTGGAGCCATTTATTTTTTTCACGCTGACACATCCAATCCATCCTGTTGTGGTCGGTGGAGAGGGTTCCGGTGGACCGGATGACATCTAGTGTCTGTCTCTCAGATCCCGGGCTGGGGTTACAGCCATCCGCCCAGTGAGGTCTCCTATAATTAAGGGACCAACGTTCTCTGGTAAGAGGCAGCAGTTTTTGAAGGTGGAGGTTTCATCTACGCACCCCATTCACTGCAGCAAGATTATTAATATTTTTTCACCTGGCACTTGGGGATATTTTCTTCTTTTGGTCCTTTTTTTGGTCTTTATGTTTGGTTTTCGTTTTGTGCTATACACAATGTATGGACTTTAATTATTATTGTTCATTGTGCACAGAATATTAACAATATCTGCGCCTTTATAAGATCTGTATATAATACCAATTCACTTTGCATATTGATTATTGTTTGATTTATATTTCTCCATGGTGTTTTAGGGCATTTACCCGTTGCCTTTATCATATCACATTACTGTTCACTCTTTACAGATATATGGACACTATCTGTGTTTTTATCAATTTGTTTCAATATATTGATTATCACTAAATTATTTTGCACAGTGATCATGCCTGTATCTTTACCATATATTAATGAAAGGGTTGGACTTTTGTTGTGATGTCATTTTGGCTATATAAGTGGAAACACGGAAATAAAATGACCAGACCATTCTGAACTGCATTTATTGACTGTGTGTCATAACTTCTTATCGGAGTGGTCTCCAGGCCTGATTGGGTTTGAAGGAACACTCTAGGCAGGATATCATACGAGGGTTCATTTGCTCCTAAAACATCCCCACACCCCATCAGTCCTCGATCTGTGTTTCCACAAACCGAGCTTCCTCCCGACTTGAGACCACCACTGAGACATCGTCTGCGTAGGCCACCGTCCTCACCGCCAGCCAAGTGCCCCCACAGTGGCCCAGAGAGACCCCGCTCAGATGGTCACAGTTTAGTCTTCTTAGGAAGGGGTCCACTGCAAACACGTACAGAAGAGGGCTCAGAGGGCACCCCTGCCTGACACCAGAGCCAATGGGGAAGGGGCGGCCCACCCAGCCGTTCACAAGGGGGAAGCTTACCACCCCTCTATACAAAGTCTCCAACCAATCAACAAATTCCCCTGGTAGACCGTATCTCCTCAGAAGTTGCCAGAGGTACTTGTGGTCAACCCTTTGTCTGATCCAATGCTAGCAGATACTGCCCAAGGCCCCCTGCCCTGCACCTCTCCATGGCCTCCCGGACACATAGGAAGGCACTAAATGTGCTACGGCCAGGAACCGTGCAGTGCTGGGCCATGGACAGTAACCCGCCAGCCTTGGCCAACAGATGTGAGAAAAGCACTTTTTCCAGAATCTTCCTTTCTGTGTTAAGAAGGGCAATAGGCCGCCAGTTCTCAATCACAGTTTGTTCCTTACCTTTAGGCTCGATTCACACCTATGCATGTTGCTTTTGAGCGTTTTTGGAGGTTTTTTTTTCATGCTTGCCGCGTTTTTGAGCCGCGTTTTAGCGGCGTTTTTGCCGCGATTTGCGTTTTGCGTTTTTTTTTTTTCATTTTTTTTACAGTCTTACAAAAAAATGACAAAAAAAAAAAAAAAAAAAAAAAAAAAAAAAACGGCAAAAACGCACCAAAAACGCATCAAAAACGCTGCAAAAAAGGTGCACTTGCGTTTTTGATGCTTGTCCATTGAAAACCATTACATGCAAAACGCTGCATTTTGCATGAGAAAAAGTCCCCGACCCTTTCCAAAAACGCGGAGATACAAAAAAGCATTGATGTGAACATGTTCCATAGGAACCCATGTTAAAAAATTCCCGTGCATTTCTGCAAAATGCAAAATGCATCAAAAAACGCGCTAGTGTGAATGGGGCCTTAGACAGAAGGATCAGAGCAGACTTCCTCATTGAGGGTGATAGCAGGCCCTGGGCCAAACTGTCATTGAAAACCACCATCAAATGAGGGGCTAATAGGCCCTTGAAGCTTTTGTAAAATTCCGCCATCAGACCATCCGGCCCAGGCGATTTTTTTTTTTAGGTGACAAAGAGTCAATGGCTTGCGATACTTCTTATGCAGTGATCTCAGCTGCCAAAGAGCCTAGGGAGTCAGACCCCACTGGAAGCGGGGTCTCATCAAGGAACTTGCTCATCGTATGTTCGTCAAGAATCTTTGGTTTCAGAAGCTTAGAAAAGTGCTCCCCAACAACACCCAGGATACCTGGTTTTGACCTTACCAGGGACCCAGAGGCATCGCGGAGGCCATGTACAACCTTCGAACCCGTCGATTCTCCACAATTCTTGTAGGGGTCAGAGGAGCAAAACTTCCCATAATCCCTCTCAAAAATGAGAGAAGCGAGGCGGTCATACTGGAGCTCCCTTAACCGAAGTTTCAAATCGGACACCTGTTCCTGAGAGCCACCAAAAGAGACTAGGCAATCCAATTGCCCCCTCAGCTTCTGACAGGCCCTGTACTTGGAAAAAGCCCGGTGCTTTGAGACATCCCGGAAAAAGCCCTCCAACCTTTTTCTTTACTGCTTCCCACCATTGCAGGCAGGACCAGCCGCTCTCAAGGAGCACGGCTTGGTCCGAATAGAATGTCTCAAAGGCCTCCCTAATTACAGGATCCTCAAGGAGCGTCACATTCAGATGCCAGAGACCTTGGCCTCTCTGAGGGATCTCTTCTACATTCAGAACTACCGACAGAAGTAGGTGATCAGAGAACTCCACCACCTGTAGCTTAGGAGCCGCAGAGACAGAGTCCCCCTTTAAAAAAAAAACCTGTCTATTCTAGACCTACTACTACCTCTAGAGAAAGTGAAGCCCGTGTGGTTGGGGAGGTGATGAATGTGCACATCCACCAACCCAGCATCCCTTACTATGCTATTTAGAAAAATGCTATCATATCCCAGGGCTCCACTGGCGCCCGCCCTGTCTTTGGGCCTAGTGACGGTGTTAAAATCACCACCGAAGACCACCTGCTGGGATGAAAAAAGATAAGGCTTGACCATCGTAAGGAGGCTTTTCCTGTCCCTCTTGGTTTGAGGGCCATAAAAGTTGATTAGCCGGAGGAACTGCCCCCCCACGATGGCGTCTACCACTAAGCACCTTCCAATCTCTACTTCAATGACGCGTCGGCAAGCCACCGACCCAGTTTTAAAAAGAACTGCCACTCCACTACATGGCTCGGCCGCAAGAGACCAAAGGGAGGCTCCCCATCTCCACTCCCTTTTAGCGAGAAAAATCTCTGCCGTAGATGCTAACCTGGTCTCCTGCAAAAATGTCAGCTTCAATTAGGCTGAGAAAAGTGAAGGCCATGTAACGAGGCCTTATAGATTTTATGCTTGCAATATTAATGGTTGCAAGCTTGATTGGAGGGGGTACCGCCATTCTTAATCGTTAAAGTAGATCGTTCTGTTACACACACACAAAAACACATCACCCCTCCACCCACCTCCTCCTCCATCCCTTCAACAGGCTGTTTGCCTGGGAGATCCATGTTGGTGGGATCAAGGACCATAAATTTGTTGTTCAACAAGGTTTGTGGTACTGCTGGGCCCGTGCCAGTGTTTGGTATTGGTTCCCCGCCAACTTTAGAAGTGGTAGGATTTTTGTTCCTGCCACGGGATTTCACTGTCTCCCAACCTTCATCTCTGTATTTTTTTCCTGCTCTGGGGGGTAGCTGAGGCTGAGTCCCCTGAGCAGACTTCTTCCTTAACCTTTTCCCCTTTCTTGGGGATCGGGGTGTCGCCTCTGGGGGGTCTGAGGCCTGGGAACTACCAAGCTCCATGCCATCTGAGGGCAGGGGGGCAGGTTCTTGGGACCACGTGGGGATCAGTTGTGAGTCCCCTAGATGCTTAAGCATCACCCTAGGTTCTGAACGAGGTTTATAATTTTTGGAGGTTCCCGAGGATGTGTTTGGCACCTGGATCTGGGGGGCCACTGCCGCATTAGGTACATGTACCTCTGCACCCTCCTGATCACCACCCTCTACCAGGGGCGGGTTCCTCTCCCTCCTTTTTAGCCAGCCGACTCAATTTTGAGGGGCTTTTATTTCCCCTGGGAGGCGGGCTTGACCGCCGACCAGATGGGGGATCTACTTTCCGGATCCTATCATGAACCCTTGGCCCTGGACCAGTGGGGCACCATCAGTCTGGAGGGCAATGGCCGATGTGACAATTGACCTGGGACCTGCGAGCCCAGTAGGGGTTGTAGGAGCCACCGGTGCACCGCCACCCCCAGCTGACAGATTGGCCTTAACGGCTGAAGGGGTGGCCCATGATACCACACAGGTTACACTGTATACGGGTGCACCCCTCAGCCGAATTCCCTACTTCATTGCACTTTGCACATCTGGTTTTAG
The DNA here is from genome assembly GCF_042186555.1 of Aquarana catesbeiana. Lineage (NCBI taxonomy): Eukaryota > Metazoa > Chordata > Amphibia > Anura > Ranidae > Aquarana > Aquarana catesbeiana. The sequence continues at coordinate 85,802,122 of NC_133335.1, read as the reverse complement.
TGCAATTTGCACTGTAGTGCAGGGGACTGTTGCACTTGAAGCAGAGCTTGGGTTGCTCTTGATAAAAAGCAAGAATCCGGTCCCTCCCTATGTAACCTGAAGCTGGAACATGAGTTATAGAGGCCAATTTTGCGGTGCTTTTTTTGGGGGGGGGGCATTACCTGCCCAAATTTGCCCAACCATGTTACAATATCCTCCGCTGGGACCGACTCATTCCTGAAGAGAATCGTAACTTTCTTGACCTCATCCTGATGGGATAAAGGGATCATCCGAAAGGATTTCCAACTCGGGTGGCCCCTGACCACCTCATAACGTGACAGGAAGGACTCCATAAGTATGGGGGTCATGAAACTTATGTCGTACTCCGAGGAGTTCAAAGAGTGGATAATGGCAAAGATTTCTGCAACCTTAAACCCCAAGGCCAGAACCATATCCACCACCTCGCCCCTCCTCGGAGCACGATCAAGGCCCTCCTGCCATCGCAATTGTATAACATTGCATCTCCTTTCAACAACCCCAGTTGCACGGGTCCACGCTGAAGCTGCAATAGCTCCCCTGAAAGCCATGGGCCCATGCTGATTGTAAAAATGCCCCAGCTGGACACGGCCACCGGCGATGTCCGCAAAAGACATCCCGGTCCTGAGGGCCGATGTCAACTGTGCCCCTGGGACCCACTTATCATGAGGGGGGCGGGGGGATTATCACCAGATGTAGGTGGCTGGGAACCATCTGGTACCCTTGGAACCACAGAAATTACATTCGGAACAACAGAAGTCGGATTTGCAACCATAGAAATCACATTACATTCTTTTTCAATATTTACAGGAACAACGTTTAACATTTGGATCCCCCAGAGGGACAGCGGGACCTGCAGGCATTGCAGTGGGTGAACCACTGCCAGCTTGGCGACTTGCCGCTGGAGGTGCCTCTGCATTACCCTGCTGCCCCATCTGGGATGGGACCATCCCCTCTTCTGGATTGACAATCCCCTTAGCTGAGGGGGGGCGCTGCGGTGGAGGGTATCACGGTCTTGGGGGACACACCGGGCTCACTGCCACCCACAACCCCAGGCTCACCCTCAAGTTGGCGGAGGTAGTCTAGGGCGAGGCTTGAACACTGCAAGGAGCCCTGAGAGCACTCACCCCAATCTCCAGCCTAATGAGGGGTCAACGCCGTTTCCGGGGACACTGGGGCCGGGACTATGGGAATTGAGACTTCCGGGGACACTCCACCCACTCCAACCTCCATTAAAGCCCCAATGTCATGCTGCACGGCGGCAGTGATAACATCAGGCTGCGTGGCGGCAGCTGCAAGGCCAAGTTGCACAGCAGCAATGGTAGCTTCCAGTTGCACGGCGGCAACAGATGTGGCATCAGCCGAGTTGCAACCACTCATGGAAGTCTCATCTACAAACCCTCTATCAGCCTCACCCGACTCCTCCATGTCCATAGAGACCAAGCTGACACTCTCCTGCAAGCCGGTCACAGATCCTGACGGTCCCGGGGTTGTCGCCACAAGGGGTGCTTGATCAGCCAGGCTGGTGCTGGCCTGATGGTCGCCCTCTGCTGGCCGGGCCGAACTGGCCTCTGGCTGGGATCCCCGTCTAGGGACTTGGCTGTTTTTCCCCTGGGCCACACCAACCCTCCTGCTGAACACAGCCAGTTCAGGGGTTATCTGCCCTGCTGACCGGCTTAGCCTCCCTAAAAGACCGCTGGAGCAGGCGGTCTCCTCCAATACCGCAATTCTGTATCTAAACCTTTTCCTTTTTAGTTTTTCAGACCGCATCCCGGGCACTCCTGAGCCGGGAGAGCTCCGCAAATGTAGTCTCAAGGAAAGTACAGACCTCACTCATCAAACCATAGATTCTTGCGACTCTTACCGCTGACTTGGCTGCGTTTTCTCCTGGCTGGGGTCTGAGCCAGCTGATGCCCTCCTGTGTCCCCAGGAAAGGATCTTTGTGGCTCCAGGCCGTATGTCGTTAAGGCATTTCTGAAAATTTTCTAGCCCATAATGAGGCTCTGTTGTTTCATCCACAGGCTGTGGGTTCGGTCCCTCTCCTGGGCTGGCTGCTTACATCGCTCTGGAGCTTCCAGGAGCTCCTTGCAAACACGACCGCACCCTTTGGAAATTTTTGTTTTATTAAAAAACTACTGACAAAGCATAACAAAACATGGCTATCTGCCAAAACAAAAACATACATCGTACTGATATAAACAAGAAACATATTAATTAACCTACTCTATACATAAAAACTCTTAAACTAAACAGCCCACCCTAACCCACTATTTACAAAACGGCATCCTCCACTCCCCTCAGAACCTCCAGGTTAAAGGGGCACTGGACCAAGAAATGGTCCATGGTCTCCAGTACCCCTTCACATCCCTGACGCGGACAGTTCCTGTCATCCAGGTTCCTATATTTTAAGTTCGCACGGACATAAAGGCGTCCATGGAACGCCCTCCATGCGAGATCCCAAAATTTGGATGGAATTCTCGGGGAATTCAGAAGGGCTAATCCCTCCCCGAGGACTCTCCCTGGGCAATCCCTTAAGGCTAGTGGCTTCAAAACGTCCGAGGCCATGACCCTAGAGTGCAGCTCACGCCGACCCATAGAGCCCACCTCAAGGGCGGTTATCCTCCACTGCCTCAGTACCTTTTAAGGCTTGTGGGACGTAGGACAGGAGGTACCTGTGCGATCTCCGCAGATCATCAGGCCGTCCCCCATCCCCCCCACTCTTCCAGAAACAGCAAGAGCCAGTTCCTGCATGAGCATTCCCACCACGAAGGCACGTCCACAAAGATAGACTGGAGGTTAAACTTTACAAACAGGACAGTGAAAAACACTATCGGGTTGACCATGTCCAACCCCCCATGCCTCTGCTGTCGGTACGTGATCTCCCTTTTGATCAAATTTAGCCTATTTCCCCACAGCAGTAGGAAGAATAGGCCACAGACCCGTGCATAGAGAGACGCTGGCAAAAGACATACGTAGCTGAAGTAGAGAAATTCCGGCAGTAGGTAAGTTTTGACCAGACTCACCCTTTCCCTTAAGGTCAGCTTCCAGCCCTTCACTTTCTGAGTGGCACCCACCAGCCTGCTTTCCCAATTTAGCTTGGGATAGTCACCCGGGCCAAAAAGGATGCCGAAAATCTTAACTGTTGGCTGGGGCCGGGGGAAAACGTCCGGCAGGGCAAACTGCTCGCCCTCCCTTCCCAAGCAGAGAACCTCACTCTTGCCCCAGTTGACCAGCGAACCAGATGCCTCAGAGTAGCCTCCGATCTGTGTTTCCACAAAAAGGGCCTCCTCTCGGCTAGACACCACTACCGACACATCGTCCGCATAGGCCACCACTCTCACCGTCGAAACTTAGCCACTGCAGGGCTCCACCGGAAACCTCCCCCAGACGCTCAAGCCTCCTTACGAAGGGATCTACTGCAAAGACGTAGAGCAGGGGACTCAGTGGGCAACCCTGCCTGACACCAGAGTCCACCGCAAAAGGGGGACCCACCCAACCATTGACAAGTGGGAAGCTCTCGGCCCCTCTATACAGAATCTCAAGCCAATTTACTAATTGATCAGGCAGGCCGTATCTCCTCAGGAGAAGCCACAGGTACTCGTGGTTCACCTGGTCAAAAGCCTTCGCCTGATCTAAAGCCAGCAGATACTGCCCATCCCCCGTTGCCCTGCACCTTTCCACAGCCTCCCGGGCGCTCAGGACGGCACTAAAGGTGCTCCGGCCAGGAATTGCACAGTGCTGGGAGACAGACAGTAACTCGTCAGCGACAGCCGACATACGTGAAAACAAGATCTTTGCCAGAATCTTTCTATCCGTAGTGAGAAGGGCAATGGGACGCTAATTCTCAACCACGGACAGATCTTTACCCTTTGACAGGAGGATCAGGGCTGACCTTCTCATAGAGGGAGGCAGCAGGCCACAGGCCAAACACTCATTGAAAGCCTCCCTCAGATAAGGAGCCAAAAGACTCTTAAAGGTTTTATAGAACTCCGCCGTGAACCCATCAGGCCCAGGCGACTTCTTAGGTGACAAAGAGTCAATGGCCTGCTCAATTTCAGCAACCGAGATCTCCTCCACCAAAGAGTCAGGGAGGTCAGACCCCGCAGGAAGCGAAGTCTCATCCAGAAATTTCCTGGCTTTCTCCAAATCTAAAGGCTTTCTCTTCAGGATGTCAGAAAAATGGTCTCTGATCACTCCCAGGATCCCTGATTTGGACCGAACCAAGGACCCAGAGGAGTCCCTCAGGCCATGTATGATCTTCGAACTCACGGCCTCCCCACAGGAGAACTTCCTGTAATCCCGCTCAAGGACCAGAGAGGCGAGACGATCATACTGACACTCCTTCATCAGAAGCTTCAGATTAGATATCTGCTCCTGGGGGCCCCCAGAAGAAACCAGCAGGTCTAGCTGCCTGCGCAACCTCTGGTAGGCCAGGTACTTGGACGTAGCCCGGTACCTAGAAACCTTACGGAAAAAGCCCTCCGACCTCTTCTTCACCACTTCCCACCATTCCCGGCTGGAGCAGCCGCTCTCAAGGAGCGAGGCTTGATCCATGAAGAAGGCCTCATAGGCTTCCCTAACCTCAGAGTCCTCGAGTAGCGACCCATTCAGTCGCCACAACCCCTTCCCCTTCTGAGGAGTCTCGGCGACATTCAGAGCCACAGAAACCATACAGTGATCGGAGAACTCCACCGCCTGCAGCTCAGGAGCCGCAAAGACAGAGTCCCCCTTTAAAAAAAACCTATCTAGTCTACTCTTGCAGCTACCTCGAATAGGTGAACCCCGTGTGGTTGGGGAGGTGACGAACATGCACATCCACCAACCCGGCCTCCCTCACTGTTCAAAAATAAACTATCATATCCCAGGGGGTTAGAGGTGCCTGCCCGATCCTTTTGATCTGGTGACCATGTTAAAGTCACCACCAAAAACCACCTGCTGGGACGTAAAAAGATAAGGCTTGACCATCGTAAGGAGGCTCTTCCTGTCCCTTTTAGTCTGGGGACCATAAAAATTGATTAAGCGAAGGAATTGCCCCCTCATGACGGCGTCAACCACCATACATCTTCCAATCTCCACCTATCATACCCATTCTCTGAGTCCGAGGATAGACCCTCATACCGGTTTCCCAGTGGCAAAGGGGGATGACCCCCAGCACTACTCGTGCCAGGCTGTGGGCCTACACCACCCTCCCCCACCAGGAACCTTCCTCTTTTTATTTTTATTTCTTTTTTTCCCACCCAACCTCCGGAGCCTCCCTCTCCACTTCAGAGAGGCCACTAGAGGCATCTCGTTTATACGGCCCTTTCCCTGGGCCCGAGACCTCCATCATCTCCTGGCCAGGAGGATGACGGGAGGACCTGGAAGAACGGGAGGGGGGAGCAGAACGGGGGGGGTGGATGGAGGGGAGGGGGAAAAGGGAGGAAGAAGGGGGGGGAAGAGGGGGGGGGGACTCCACGAGGGGGGGGCCCGAAGGGGCTAGATCTTTTTTATTAGAGGGACCCCTTGTCCCAGAGCCACCCACCGACCTGGGAGCCGGTACCGGTTTCTTGGGACCAGCTGACCCACCTGCCCCAGATGTGGCCGAAGCCGCAACATTCTCCTGCCCACGCCTCCCCACCCTCTGTCTCTGTGGGAGAGGCTCCCCCGGGCCCGAACGGGTTCCAGTCTCCTCAGCACCTGCAGTCGGTCCTGAACCCTCCTCCACTTGCATATCCCCTGAAGGCTTTGGGGCAATGGCTGAAAGGGTGGCCTAACTCACCACAGAGGTTGCAGACAATAAGCCTGCAAGACTCTGGGGAGTGGCCAAAGCCGTTGCACCTTACGCATCTCGGCATGGTGCAATCGGCACTGAGGTGTGCTGGGCTGCCACACTTGAAACAGCGACGGGGCTGGCCGGGGTAAAATACCAGGATCCGGTCCCTTCCAATGAAGGCACTACCTGGAACGTGGGTCACGGTGTTTCCTTGGCGCTTCAACCGGATCCTGGCCGACCACGCCCCGGTCCAGACCCCGCGCTCGTCCAGGTTCTTTTTTCAAGGGGCACTGTAACTGCCCATACCTCCCGAGCCAGGTCATGATATCCTCAGGAGGCAGGGACTCGTTCCTCACCAGCACTGTGAGGGTTTTCACATCTTCCTGCCTGGACAGAGGAACAACCCTTATGTTCTTCCAGGGGTCTGACCCTCTCACGACCTCATAGATGGTGAGAAATAACTCCATCGAGACCGCGGAGACGAAGCTGACATCAAACTCCCTGGTATTTGTCGGGTGAATCACAGCAAAGAGGTCCGCGACCTTGAACCTCAAAGCTAGCACCCAATCTATAATCCTGCCCCCGGCTGGGGCACTGACCAGTCCCTTCCCACTTGAGCTGGACTACATTATGTCTCCTTCTCTCTGGACCCCCTGTACCTCTTGACCACATGCCCGGACCCTGCATCTGGTCGGCAGGGGGCGCCCTAAAATTCTGCACCCCAAACCGACTATACAGGGGGGCCAGAGGGACACTGGCTCCAGCCACTTGGGCAAAGGACCTCCCCTCCTTCAGGGCCGATAGCAGTCCCGCCTCCTGCGACTGGTTCAGTACCCGTTCTGGGCCAGGGGGAGGAGCCCCCACAGAGACAGCCGCATCCCCTGAACCACCCACCGCCCCCCCATCCCCCTGATTCCCCACACCCCCTGCCTGCCCCGCCTCCTTCCTCCTAACGACCTGCAGAGGGGGGGAGCGGGGAGGGACCACCCGGACCTTACCCATGGAACCACCCTCCAGTTCCCCCTGAGACCCATCAGGGACAGATGGACCCGGATCTTCCACCACCTCCTGCATATCAGCAGACTCAGCAGCCGGCTGGTCACTAACATGCTGGGATCCCTCCAACTCTCTGATAAATCCCATGGCAGAACACTCCCCCTGGAGCTCCCCCATAGGACATTCACCCCAGCTTACCGGCTGCTGAGCTGCTCTAATCCCAGGTGACTCTGGACCATCCATCCCCTCTCCTGCAGCCAATCCCTGACAGGAGGAAAACCGGAAGTGCCAGAGGGCCCGGACCGGAAGTGGCCTGAATCCACCCCCTCCACACCCAGCACAGGCTCTGCCGTCAGCCCCTCCCCCACCCCCGGGAGGACGACCACACCCTCTCCCAATGGTGCCAAAACGCCTGCAAACAATGGATCACTAGCCGCCTCTTCCTGAGCAGGCAGTGATCCATCCACATCCCCAACCTCGCCATCCACCTCACCACCCACCTCCATATCCTCCCCCACATCCCCCCCAGCACCTGGGTCCATGGTGTCCATACCAGAGGCATTTACAGCCAAACGTCCATTACTGGCAGGCACCTGCCCCTCCCCCACCACATGTGCAGGCATAGCAGCCATTTTGGCTTCACCTGCTGGGATCACCGGGGTGTCAGGGCTGCAAACAGTCCCATCCTTCTCTGCTGCCCCTCCATGCAGCTCCGACCCCCACTGACACCTGCAAGTGGTGTAAGCACCACTACCGGCCGGATCCCGCCACTTACCTCCCGGGCTGCTGCATCATGGGGTGCCCTACCCGGACCTGCCTGTGCACCAGCCTTAGCTTCAGGCTGGGCTACAGCAAGGCTCCGGGGACCCTCCTCAGCATTGCCTCCAGGGGTCACACAAGGCTGGGGGGGCCATGCAGGGTCCGGGATCCATACTGGGTTGGGGAGCCACTGCTCCACCGCTGCTGCTGTCTTCCACTCCACCGGTCTGCTCCAAACTGGTCACAGCTGATTCTCCTTCCATCCTGGCTTGCTGGGAGGAGGACTGGCCGTGTCTCACTGCCTGGGTCCCTTCCTGGGATGCTCTCCTGCACTGCCTGCGGATATCATCCAGGAAGGTCTTCTCTCCTGGTCCACGATCACACAGGCCCTCCAGTAGGGTCCTCAGCTCGCTGGTCTGGCCTTTCAGGGAACTCACCCCTCCGGGAGCTGCTCACTCGGTCCCTTTTGTTCCGCAGGGAGGACAGGCTCTCCAGAATATCGCAGTAACTGGATACTCCTTTCTGGATGAGCCCTTTCACCCTTGTCTTCCTCTTCTGCAGCCTGGAAGCGTCCTCCCCAGGCTGCGCTCTGGTCCAATCAAGGAGATCAAACTGAGTCCCCAGGAACAGCCGTTCCTCCCTGGACAGACCTCCGGATCCAGGGGGGGGGTCATCATGCTCCCAGGCCGGGAATGGTGGCCCGATCCTGGGATTAGAGAGGCCATAGCTTCCCCTCTCTCTCACAGGCTCTGGTTCTCACTGGAACTCCAGCAGCCACGTTCTACTCCTTCGAAAGCTGGAGATTTTTATTATTTTTAAAACTGCTGCCAAACGTGTATACATATACATAACTAATCATAAAGAAAACAGACCATTCAGGTTTAGAAACAAAAATCATACTACAACCAGTCAACGGTTTCCTAAAATAAACTTTGGACGGGCAAGCACCAATCTCAGGGTGCCTACATCAATATTACACATGCCAAACATCATCTGGCGTACCTCCTGCTGGTATCAACCCATACCTGGAGAACCACTGCAGAAAAAAAAGGTCATAGCCAATAGGGATGAGCCGAACACCCCCCCGGTTCGGTTCGCACCAGAACCTGCGAACGGACCGAAAGTTCGCACGAACGTTAGAACCCCATTGACGTCTATGAGACTCGAACGTTCGAAATCAAAAGTGCTCATTTTAAAGGCTAATTTGCATGGTATTGTCCTAAAAAGGGTTTGGGGACCCGGGTCCTACCCCAGGGGACATGTATCAATGCAAAAAAAACTTTTTAAAACGGCCGTTTTTTCGGGAGCAGTGATTTTAATGATGCTTAAAGTAAAAAAAAAAAAAAGTGAAATATTCCTTTAAATATCGTACCTGAGGGGTGTCAATAGTATGCCTGTAAAGTGACGCGTGTTTCCCGTGTTTAGAACAGTCCCTGCACCAAATGTCATTTTTAAAGGAAAAAATCTCATTTAAAACTGCTTGCGGGTTTAATGTAATGTCGGGTCCTGGCAATATGGATGAAAATCAGTGAGACAAACGGCATGGGTACCCCCCAGTCCATTACCAGGCCCTTTGGGTCTTGTATGGATATTAAGGGGAACCCCGCACCCAAATTAAAATAAGGAAAGGTGTGGGGCCACCAGGCCCTGTATACTCTGAACAGCAGTATACAGGCTGTAGGTTTGTTGTTAAGTAGAATCTCTTTGTAATTTTGAACGGGTACATTTTTAACGTGTTTAGCTCCAGCCAAAAAATCTTTTTTAAGCTTTTTGGAAAACATAGGGAAGGGTTATCACCCCTGTGACATTTGTTTTGCTGTCTTTCCTCCTCTTCAGAAGATTTCACCTCACTTTTTGTCCCAATGGATTGGAAAGCATCAGTGGAAAGGAGAAATGTTTTTCCCATATTAACTCTTACAGGAGAGAATTTCCCTTCCTAGGGGTAGATTTCACTTCCTGTTGTCTCCTTCCGTTTGCAAGTAGGAGTCGTTTGTAAGTTAGTTGTTTGAAAGTAGGGTCCTGCCCTATATACTCAGCAGAAATTTGGGCCTTAGGTGTTGCTGTGGCCACAACACTGTAAGCCCTCACAGGGCTCTGCTGTGAAATATTAGATCAAGAATTGTAATGAACAGGAGCTGAAAAATTAGGCCTTAGGCACTGGTGCTGGTGCCACAACACTGCAACCCCTCACAGACACTCTAGTTGGAATGCAGGAACGAGCCCTGCTGCAAAGTATTACATCAAAAATCGTAATTACACGCCCCTGTTAAACAGGGGCTGAAAAATTGTGCCTTAGGCACTGGTGGTGGCACCCAGAACCAAAAATGTTCTTACAAGCTATCAGCGTGATGATTGAGGAGGAAGAGGATAATTACTCAGGGATAGTCACTCAGCATCAGCATAGGCAGTCTTTGAAGGGATCTGAGATTTCAAAAAAAATTATTCGGTTACATCAGCATCAGGTGCTTGGTAGCTGGTGGTGATCCAAGACTCATTCATTTTTATGAAGGTCAGTCGATCGACCGAGTCAGTGGACAGACGCACCCTGTGATCGGTTACCACGCCTCCAGCAGCACTGAATGTGCGTTCCGAAAGAACGATGGATGCAGGACAGGCCAGTAGCTCAATTGCATACTGTGCAAGCTCTGGCCAGTGATCCATCCTCAAGACCCAGTAACCCAGAGGATTTTCGGTGGGAAAGGTGTCCAAGTCTGATCTTGTCCCTAGGTATTCCTGCACCATGTAAAACAGACGCTGGCGATGGTTGCTGGAACCGATCATACCTTGGGGCTGCGAACCAAAAAATTGTCTGAACGCATCGGTCAGACGGCCACCTTCTCCACCGCTCCTTCTTTGACTGACCGAAGCCTCAGCAACACGTTGTCCAGAAACAGGAGTTTGTAACCTCCCAGTCTCTGGGAACGCGTTGCACAGACCTTTCTGCAAGGCCTCCCGAAGATGTTTCATCCTCTGCTCCCTCTGCGATGGCAAGATAAGGTCCGCAACCTTACCCTTGTAACGTGGATCAAGGAGGGTTGCCAGCCAGTATTGGTCCTTCTCCTTGATACCACGAATACGAGGATCCTTACGCAGGCTTTGCAGGATCAGGGAGGCCATGCAGCGTAGGTTTGCTGAGGCATTTGGTCCGGAGTCCTCTGGGTCACTAAGGACGACATGGTCCGCAGCCACCTCCTCCCAGCCACGTACAAGTCCATGTGTTTCTTGGGACTGATCCCTTAAAGACTGCTGCTGATGCTGAGTGCCAGGCTCCACCTCCATACTGACACAATCTTCCTCCTCCTCCTCCTCCTCTTCCTGTGTGATCGGCGGGCACGCAGGAACACTGTCTGGATAAAGGGGGCCTTGAGAGCTAAGGAAGTCCTCCTCTTCCTGCCTCTGTTCTGCCTCAAGTGCCCTGTCCATTATTCCATGCAGCGTGTGCTCCAACAGGTGGACAAGGGGGACAGTGTCACTGATGCATGCACTGTCACTGCTCACCATCCTCGTGGCCTCCTCAAATGGTGACAGGACAGTGCATGCATCCCTGATCATGGCCCACTGGCGTGGGGAAAAAAAAACAAGCTCCCCTGACCCTGTCCTGGTGCCATAGTCGCACAGGTACTCATTGATGGCCCTCTGCTGCGTGTGCAGCCGCTGCAGCATGGCCAACGTTGAGTTCCACCTGGTGGGCATGTCACAGATTAGGCGGTTCTTGGGCAGGTTAAACTCCTTTTTGGAGGTCCGTCAGCCGAGCACTGGCATTATATGACTGGCGGAAATGCACACAGACTTTCCTGGCCTGCCTCAGGACATCCTGTAAGCCCGGGTACCTGCCCAAGAACCGCTGCACCACCAAGTTAAGGACGTGAGCCAAACAGGGCACATGGGTCATTTGTCCCTGTCGGAGGGCAGAGAGGAGGTTGGTGCCATTGTCGCAAACCACCATTCCTGCCTTAAGTTGGCGTGGCGTCAACCACCTCTGAACCTGCCCCTGCAGAGCTGACAGAACCTCTGCCCCAGTGTGGCTCCTGTCCCCCAAGCACACCAGCTCAAGCACCGCATGGCATCTTTTGGCCTGCGTACTTGCGTAGCCCCTTGAATGACTACGGAGCACCGCTGGTTCCGAGGAAGAGGCCATGGAGGAAGAAGAAGAGGAGGGGGTGGAGGAGAGAGGTGTGTCACAATCATTAACATTTTGGAGGCGTGGTGGCGGAACAACCTCCAACACTACTGCACCTTGTCCTGCATCCTTCCCAGCTGCCAGCAGAGTCACCCAATGTGCCGTGAAACTTAGGTAACGTCCCTGTCCATGCCTGCTGGACCATGAGTCAGCGGTAATATGCACCTTACCGCTGACCGCCCTGTCCAGCGAGGCATGGACATTGCCTTCCACATGCTGGTAGAGAGCCGGAATTGCCTTCCGTGAGAAAAAGTGGCGTTTGGGTACCTGCCACTGAGGAACCGCACATTCCACAAACTCACGGAAGGGGGCAGAGTCTACCAACTGAAAAGGCAGCAGTTGAAGTGCTAGCAATTTTGCCAAGCTAGCATTTAACCGTTGGGCATGTGGATGGCTGGGAGCAAACTTCTTTCGGCGGTGCAGCAGCTGGGGCAGGGAAATTTGCCTGGTACAATCTGACGTCGGTGTACCAAAATCAGATTGCCCACAAGTACGTGGCTGTGACACACCTAATTCTACACCTTCATTCCTCTCAGTGCAGGTCTCAGAGAGGACTGAAGGTCTAGTGGGGTTGGAAATCTCAGCTGATGAGGAGCAAGCAGAGGTCCTCTTTGTTATTTGGTGTGGGTCTTTTAGATACGCTTGCCAACGAACTGCATGGCAGGTCAACATATGTCTGGTCAAGCATGTGGTACCCAAGCGGGAGATGTTTTGGCCACGCGAGATACGCTTGAGACATATGTTGCAAATAGCAGCGGTGCGATCTGATGCACTCGTCTCAAAAAAGGCCCACACCAAAGAACTTTTTGAATAACGCGCAGAGACTGCAGCGCCCTGCACATGTGGAGCTTTGGGGTGTGATGCAGTCAATGTGCTGCCCTTAGGCTGGCCCCTGGAGGGCATCCTGCCTCGTTGGTGATGTGCCGCCTCCTCCTCCTCTCTCCTATCAGGCACCCACGTTGAGTCAGGGACCTCATCATCCCCTCCCTCCTCATCACTGGAGCAAACCTGGCAGTATGCTGCAGCAGGGGGAGCATGACTGCCAGATTGCTGTCCTTCTTGGGCACCCCCTCTGTCCGTGCTCATGTTACTGCCTTCATCGAGCTCAGTATCATCATCAGAGCCTTCCAAACGCTGGGCATCCTCCTGGAGCATGTACCCAACACTGTGGTCAAACAGTTCGAGGGACTCCTCAGGAGGACATGGTGGGGCTAGGGAAGGAGTCACTGATGACATTGAGCCAAAGGAAGAGGCCGCTGCTTTGCCAAAGTACCCTGGGCATGGGTGAGAGAGGATGAGGAGGATGAGGACGGCTTGGTCATCCACTCGACCAAGTCTTCCGCATGTTGCGGCTCAACATGGCCAGCTGCCGAAAAAAAGGCCAAGCGTGTCCCATGGCCACGTGCTGATGAGGATGCACCGTCTCCACGACCAGCACTAGACACAGAGCCTGCTTGCCCTCTCTTATTGGCTTGTGACTGTCTGCCTCTCCTTCTTGGCCTTCCAGACATACTAATGGCCTGTAGCTGCACTAAGCTGGGATATATATATATATGTACTGATACTGCAGCTAGCAAAATCAACTGCCTGCCTGTAGTATGAGAACACCACCAACCTTCTACAGGTAGCTTTAGCTGAACACTGTGAGGTGGACGCACCCCACTAACTTGTAGGTTTAGCTGAACACTGTGAGCAGGGCGCACCCCACTAACTTGTAGGTTTAGCAGAACACTGTGAGCAGGACGCACTGCGCTAACTGTAAATAGTCTAGCTGCCTGACTGTGGTACTAATAGGATCAAAAGAACACCAGCAATTTTCTTTAAAATACTGTAACAAGACAAGCCTGCCTGTCAGTAAGAAGATAACAGGAACGGATCTAGCTGAACACTGTGAGCAGGACGCACCCCACTAGCTTGTAGGTTTAGCTGAACACTGTGAGGTGGACGCACCCCACTAACTTGTAGGTTTAGCTGAACACTGTGAGCAGGACGCACCCCACTAACTTGTAGGTTTAGCAGAACACTGTGAGCAGGACGCACTGCACTAACTGTAAATAGTCTAGCTGCCTGACTGTGGTACTAATAGGATCAAAAGAACACCAGTAATTTTCTTTAAAATACTGTAACAAGACAAGCCTGCCTGTCAGTAGGAATATAACAGGAACGGATCTAGCTGAACACTGTGAGCAGGACGCACTGCACTAAATGTAAATAGTCTAGAAGATAACAGGAACGGATCTAGCTAAACTGAATACAGTGTGTGTGTATGTATGTATGTATGTATATGTGTGTGTATGTGTGTGTGTGTGTGTATATGTGTATGTGTATATATATATATATATATATATATATATATATATATATATATATATATATATATATATATATATATATATATATATATTATGCAACACCTGGGATGCATATATATAGACAATACACTTTAAGTGCAGCTAACTGACTGACTGTCCTGCCTAATCTAGCTAACTCAAATGAAATGACACTGTCTCTCTCTCTCTCTCTCTCTCTCTCTCTCTCTAAGCACACCGGAACACACTGCACAGGGCCGCCGTGCAGGCGGCCTTATATAGTGTGGGGCGTGTACTAAATCCCCTGAGCCATAATTGGCCAAAGCCTCCTTGGCTTTGGCCAATTATGGCTCTCTGTTAAGGCGGCGCTGTGATTGGCCAAGCATGCGGGTCATAGTGCATGCTTGGCCAATCATCAGCAAGCAATGCACTGCAATGCCGCAGTGAATTATGGGCCGTGAGGCGCCACACGAATTTGGCGCGAACGGCCCATATCGTTCGCAATTCGGCGAACGATCGAACAGCCGATGTTCGAGTCGAACATGGGTTCGACTCGAACACGAAGCTCATCCCTAATAGCCAACCTATCTTAACATTCTACACATACTAATGATTTGAATAAACCACACCACACTACACGCCACACCATTTTTACAGGCGAGAACGTATAGACCAGAGTTGTCTGTAACCTTATTTCTAAAAGAACTGAACTCAAAATCTAAGGGGAGTGGAAAGGACAGAAAGGACCACCACCCAACAAGGAAGAGAGTCTGGCTCAAGGAGGCTGGAAGTTGAAACCCCTCCATAAATGGGCACTCATTTCCGCCCCGACTCTTTCTTTCAAGACACCTCACCTTATCCAATTCCCGAAAGACATCACCCACTACCTCATGCACAGACAGGATTTTACCCCTAGTGGATAACAAACACCTAGCGTGCCAAGTGTAGTAAAGAACGACTGTGCTAACTAAAAAAAGTGACAACCACTCAAAACCTCTATGAACTCTGAAGTTACCGTACACCCTCTCAGAAAGGGACAAGGCCGAGAGGCGGGGATAGCTGATGGCATCTTCCACTCCCCTCAGAACCTCCAGGTTGAAAGGACACTGGACCAGAAAATGGTACATGGTCTCCAGTGCCCCCCCACACTTCTGACGAGGACAATCTCTGTCATCAAGGTTCTGGTATTTTAGGTTTGCACAGACATAAAGGCGTCCATGGAACGCCCTCCATGCAAGGTCCCAAAACTTTGGTGGAATTCTCGGGGAATTCAGAAGGGCTAGCCCAGGGGTCTTCAAACTGCGGCCCTCCAGGTGTTCAGGAACTACAATTTCCATCATGCCTAGTCATGTCTGTGAATGTCAGAGTTTTACAATGCCTCATGGGATGTGTAGTTCTGCAACAGCTGGAGGGCCGTAGTTTGAGGATCCCAGGACTAGCCCCTCCCCGAGGACTCTCTCCGGACAGTCCCTTAAAGCCAGTGGTTTCAAAATGTCCGAGGCCATGACCCTCGAGTGCAGCTCACGCCGACCCAGAGAACCCACCTCAAGGGCAGTTATCCTCCATTGCCTCAGTACCTTTAATACTTGTGGGACATAAGATGGGAGGTACCCATGCGATCTTCGCAGATCACCAGGCCGCCCCCCATCCTCCCACTCACTCAAGAACAGCAAGAGCCAGCCCTTACATGAGCGTTCCCACAGCGAAGGCATGTCCACAAAGATGGACTGAAGGTTGAACTTTACAAAAACGACAGTGTAAAACACTACCGGATTGACCATGTCCAACCCCCCCATACCTCCGCCGCCGGTACGTGACCTCCCTTTTGATCAAATTTCAGTCTGTTTCCCCACAACAGCAGGAAAAACAGACTATAGATTTGAGCATAGAGAGATACTGGCAGAAGACAAACGTAGCTAACCTAGAGAAATTCAGGCAGCAAGTATGTTTTGATCAGGCTTACCTTTTCCCTCAAGGACAGCTTCCAACCTTTCCAGGCATTGACTTTCTGAGAAGCACCAACCAACCTGCTCTCCCAGTTTAGCTTGGGATAATCACCCGGGCCGAATATGATGCCTAAGATCTTAATTTTCGGCTGGGGCACTGGGAAAACATCTGGGAGGGCGAACTGCTCGCTCTCTCTTCCCAACCAGAGAACTTCGCTCTTATCCCAGTTGACCAGCGAACCCGATGCCTTGGAGTAGCCCCCAATCTGCGTTTCCACATACTGGGCCTCCTCTCAGCTAGACACCACCACCGAGACATCGTCCGCATAGGCCACTACTCTCACTGCCAAATCTGAGCCACTGCAAGGCTCCACCGGGACCCCCCTCAGACGCCCGCAGTCAAGCCTCTTCACAAAGGGATCTACCGCAAAGACATAGAGTAGGGGACTCAGCGGGCAACCCTGCCTGACACCAGAGTCCACAGGAAAAGAGGGACCCACCCAACCATTGACAAGCGGGAAGCTTTCTGCCCCCTGTACAAAACCTCAAACCAATTCACAAATTGGTCAGGCAGGCCGTATTTCCTCAGGAGAAGCCAGAGATACTCGTGGTTCACCCGGTCAAAAGCCTTTGCCTGATCTAGTGCCAGCAGGTACCGCCCGTCCCCCGTTGCCCTGCACCGCTCCATGGCCTCCCGGACGTTCAGGACAGCACTAAATGTGCCACAGCCAGGAACCGCACAGTGCTGGGAGACTGACAGTAACTCATCAGCAACTGCCGACATACGTGAAAATAATATCTTCGCCAGTATTTTCCTATCCGTAGTGAGAAGGGCAATAGGTCGCCAATTCTCTATTACGGACGAATCTTTCCCCTTTGACAGGAGGATCAGCGCTGACCTTCTCATCGAGGGAGGCAGCAGGCCTTTGGCCAAACACTCACAAAAGACCTCCCTCAGAAGAGGGGCCAAGAGACCCTTAAAGGTTTTATAGAACTCAGCCGTGAGACCATCCGGCCCTGGCGACTTCTTTGTTGACAATAAGTCAATGGCCTGCTCAACCTCAGCAACCGAGATCTCTTCTGTCAAAGAGTCAGGAAGATCAGACCCCACCCGAAGCGGGGTCTCATCAAGGAATTCCCTGACTTTCTCCATATCCAATGACTTCTTCTTTAGGAGGTCCGAAAAGTGGTCCCTGACGTCTCCCAGGATCCCTAACCTGGACCGCACCAGAGATCCAGAGGAATCCTTCAGGCCATGTATGACCTTCGAACTCACCGCAGCTCTTGGAAGGATCCGGGGAGGAAAACTTCCTGTAATCCCTCTCAAGGACCAGGGAGGCGAGACGGTCATACTGACACTCCCTCATCTGAAGCTTTAGATCGGATATCTGCTCCTGAGGGCCCCCAAAGGAAATCAGGTCATCCAGACGCCTGCGCAACCTCTGGTAGGCTAGGTACTTGGAACCTGCCCGGTACCTAGAGACCCTACGGAAAAAGCCCTCCGACCTTTTCTTCACTACTTCCCACCATTCCTGGCGGGAGCAGCCGCTCTCAAGGAGCGAGGCCTGTTCCATAAGGAAGGTCTCATAGGCTTCCCTGATCTCAGAGTCCTCGAGTAGCGACCCATTCAGTCGCCACAAACCCTTCCCTTTCTGAGGGGGTTTCGTCCACATTCAAAGCCACAGATACCATACAGTGATCAGAGAACTCCACCGCATGCAGCACAGGAGCCGCAAAGACAGAGTCCCCCTTCAAAAAAACCTGTCTAGCCTACTCTTACAATTACCTCGGGTATAAGTGAACCCCGTGAGATTGGGGAGACGGCAAACATGCGCATCCACCAATCCAGCTTCCCTTAGTATAGCATTAAGAAAAATACTATCATATCCCCGGGGGCCTGAGGTACCTGCCCGATCCTTTGATCTGGTGACCATGGTAAAATCACCACCAAAGACCACCTGCTGGGACGTAAAAAGATAAGGTTTAACCATCGTGACAAGGCTCTTCCTATCCCTCTTAGTTTGAGGACCATAAAAATTTATCAAACGGAGGAATTGCCCCCTCACGACAGCGTCCACCACCAAACATCTGCCAGTCTCCACTTCAATCACTCGTCGGCAAGCCACCGGACCAGTCTTAAAAAGGACCAACTCCACTGCAGGGCTCAGCCGCAAGAGACCAGAGGGAAAGTCCGCACCTCCATTCCCTCTTTGCTAAGTGCACCTCTGCCACTGATGCCAGCCAGGTCTCTTGCAAAAATAAAATGTCAGCATCAACATGGCTGAGAAAAGTAAAGGCCGCAAAACGAGCCGCCACAGAACGCACACTTGCAACATTAATAGTCGCAAGGCGTATTGGAGAGGGTACCGCCATCATTAATGATTGAATGGGTTACGTTCTCCTCTGTTACAAACTAATAATCATCACTCTCCTCGGTATCCGAAAAGAACCAGTACCTATTATTAAGAACTAGAGGGGGATGGCCCCCGGCATAACTAGTGCCGGGCTGCGGCCCCATACCACCCTCCAACCCTGGAACCTTCCTTTTTTCCGTTTTATATATTTTTTCTTTTTCTCCCACCCGTCCGCCAAAACCTCCCTCCCACCCTCGTCCTCAGAATGCCCACTAGGGGATTCCTCGAACGTTTCAGGAGCCCCTTGCCAGGCCCCGAAGTATCCATCTGCTCCTGGCCAACAGGATCAGAAGGGGGGCAGGAGGGAACAGGGACAGAAGATACAGAAGGGAAGGGGACGAAGGAGAAGGGGCAGGGGAGACAGGAACAGAAGGGGGAGGGGGCGGGGCAGGGGAGGGCAAACGAACTGGAACAGGGGCCCCGGGGGCACTCCTCCCAGGTGTTTTTCTTGAGGTACCCACAGATCTTGGTTGGGCACTAGGAGTTGCCTTAGCCCCAGAACCCCTCTGGGCCCTTGGTGCTGGCACCGGGGGAACAGACCTGCTGCCACCAGGCGCAGCCGAAGCTGCTTCACCCCCGTGTCTCCACCTACCCGTCCTCTGCCTCTGAGGAAGAGGATCAGGAGGGCCCGCTTGAGCCCCAGGACCCTCAGTACCCGTAGTCAGTACCAAACCCCCCTCCTCCTGCCCCTCAGCTTGACCAGGACCACAACCTCCCGACGCATACCCTCTGAAGGCCTTCGGGCACCTGCTAAAGGGGTGACCCAGCTCTCCGCACAGATTGCAGACAATGAGTCTGCACGTCTCTGGCGAGTGCCCGAAGCCGTTGCACTTCACACAACGCGGATTGGTACAGTCCGCACTGAGATATGCTGGACTGCCGCATTTAAAACAGCGACGGGGCTGGCCGGAGTAAAAGACCAAGATTCTGTCCCTACCGATAAACGTGCTCCCAGGGACATGCGTCACACTGTTGCCCTGACGCTTCAGGCGAATCTTGACCGACCATGCCCCGGTCCAGACCCCGCGCTCGTCCAAGATCTTTTTTAGTGGACACTGCAGCTGCCCATACCGCCCGAGCCAGGTCATGATGTCCTCGGGCGGCAGAGATTCGTTCCTTACCAGAACTGTTAGGGTTTTCACCTCCTCTTGGCAGGACAGAGGGACAACCCTTATACTTTTCCAGGGATCTGATTTCTTCAAGATTTCATAGATAGTCAGGAACAGTTCCATCGAAACCAAAGAAACAAAGCTCACATCGAATTCCCTGGAGTTTGTAGGGTGAATGACGGCAAAAAGATCAGAAACCTTAAACCTCATTGCCAACACCCAGTCTATAATCTGTCCTCTGGTAGGGCACTGCCCTGACCCTTCCCATTTCAGCTGCACCACATTACGTCTCCTTCTCTCTGGACCCCCTTTACCCCTCGACCATGCACCTCCCTGCATTTGGTCTGCCGGGGGAACCCGAAAGTTCTGTGCCCCAAACTGACCATACAGGGGGCCCAAAGGGACACTGGCACCAGCCACTTGGGCAAAGGACCTCCCTTCCTTCAGAGCCGTCAGAAGGCCCGCCTCTTGTGGCTGGTCAAGCAAACAACCCGGGGCAGGAGGAGGACCCTCCCCAGGAACAGCATTTCCCGCTGACCCACCCTCCACCCCTTCCACTCCACTCCGGGGCTGGGAACCCCCAACCTGCCTTGCCTCTTTCTCCTTCCTCCTCACCACCTGCGGAGGAGGCTCACTTGGGGCATCACCCAAAATGGCCGCCAATTGGCTGTCCTGCAGGTTGTCCCAATCTGCTGGGACAGAATCCCCCACAGCACCTCCCCCAACCTCCGCCATACTGGGCTGACCATCGGCATGCTCCTGGGAACCCTCCAGCAGCCTAATAAAGGACAGCGCCGGACATTCCCCTTGGAGGTTTTTATTTTTTCAACTGCTGCCAAACCTTATTTCAAAAAGTACTGAAATCAAAATCTAAGGGGAGTGGAAAGGACAGAAAGAACCATCACCCATCAAGGGAGAGAGTCTGGCTCAAGGAGGCTGGAAGTTGAAACCCCTCCATAAACGGGCACTCCTTTCCGCCGCGACTCTCTTCCTTTGCAGACACCTCACCTTCACCAATTCCCGAAAGACATCACCCACTACCTCGTGCACAGACAGGATTTTACCCCTAGTGGATAACAAACACCTAGCGTGCCAAGTGTAGTAAAGGACAACTGTGCTAACTCAAAAAAGTGACGATAACTCAAAACCTCTGTGAACTCTGAAGTTACCGTACACCCTCTCAAAAAGGGACAAGCCCGAGAGGCGGGGATAGCCGATGGCATCCTCCACTCCCCTCAGAACCTCCAGGTTGAAAGGACACTGGACCAGAAAATGGTCCATGGTCTCCAGTATCCCTCCACACTCCTGACGAGGACAGTCTCTGTCATCTAGGTTCCTGTATTTTAGGTTTGCACGGACATAAAGGCGTCCATGGAACGCCCTCCATGCAAGGTCCCAAAACTTTGGTGGAATTCTCGGGGAATTCAGAAGGGCTAGCCCCTCCCCGAGGACTCTCTGGACAGTCCCTTTAAAGCCAGTGGTTTCAAAATGTCCGAGGCCATTACCCTCAAGTGCAGCTCACGCCGACCCAGAGAACCCATCTCAAGGACAGTTATCCTCCACTGCCTCAGTACCTTTAACGCCTGTGGGACATAAAACGGGAGGTACCCATGCGATCTTCGCAGATCACCAGGCCGCCCCCCATCCTCCCACTCACTCAAGAACAGCAAGAGCCAGCCCTTACATGAGTGCTCCCACAGCGAAGGCATGTCCACAAAGATGGACTGAAGGTTGAACTTTACAAAAACGACAGTGTAAAACACTACCGGATTGACCATGTCCAACCCCCCATACCTCCGCTGCCGGTACGTGACCTCCCTCTTGATCAAATTCAGTCTGTTTCCCCACAATAGCAGGAAGAACAGACTATAGATTCGAGCATAGAGAGATACTGGCAGAAGACAAACGTAGCTAACCTAGAGAAATTCAGGCAGCAAGTATGTTTTGATCAGACTTACCCTTTCCCTCAAGGACAGCTTCCAGCCTTTCCAGGCATTAACTTTCTGAGAAGCACCAACCAACCTGCTCTCCCAGTTTAGCTTGGGATAATCACCCGGGCCGAATATGATGCCTAAGATCTTAATTTTCGGCTGGGGCACTGGGAAAACGTCCGGGAGGGCGAACTGCTCGCCCTCCCTTCCCAACCAGAGAACTTTGCTCTTATCCCAGTTGACCAGCAAACACGATGCCTCGGAGTAGCCCCCAATCTGCGTTTCCACAAACTGGGCCTCCTCTCGGCTAGACACCACCACCGAGACATCGTCCGCATAGGCCACCACTCTCACTGCCACATCTGAGCCACTGCAAGGCTCCACCGGGACCCCCCTCAGACGCCCGCAGTCAAGCCTCTTCACAAAGGGATCTACCGCAAAGACATAGAGTAGGGGACTCAGCGGGCAACCCTGCCTGACACCAGAGTCCACAGGAAAGGAGGGACCCGTTCAACCATTGACAAGCGGGAAGCTCTCCGCCCCTCCGTACAAGATCTCGAGCCAATCCACAAATTGGTCAGGCAGGCCGTATTTTCTCAGGAGGAGCCAGAGATACTCGTGGTTCACCCGGTCAAAAGCCTTCGCCTGATCCAATGCCAGCAGGTACCGCCCATCACCCGTTGCCCTGCACCTTTCCACGGCCTCCCGGATGCTCAGGACAGCACTAAATGTGCTACGGCCAGGAACTGCACAGTGCTGGGAGACTGACAGTAACTCATCAGCGACTGCCGACATACGTGAAAATAATATCTTTGCCAGTATCTTCCTATCCGTAGTGAGAAGGGCAATGGGACGCCAATTCTCAATAACGGACAAATCTTTCCCCTTTGACAGGAGGATCAGTGCTGACCTTCTCATCGAGGGAGGCAGCAGGCCACTGGCCAAACACTCACAGAACACCTCCCTCAGAAGAGGGGCCAAGAGACCCTTAAAGGTTTTATAGAACTCAGCCGTAAGACCATCGGGCCCAGGCGACTTCTTTGGTGACAATGAGTCAATGGCCCGCTCAAACTCAGTGACTGAAATCTCATCTGTCAAAGAGTCAGGGAGGTCAGCCCCCGCACGGAGCGGAGTCCCATCAAGGAAGTCCCTGACTTTCTCCATATCCAAAGGCTTCCTCTTTAGGAGGTCCGAAAAATGGTCCCTGATGACTCCCAGGATCCCTGATTTGGACCGCACCAGTGATCTAGAGGAATCCCTCAGGCCATGTATCACCTTCGAACTCACCGCCTCACCACAGTTCTTGTAAGGATCCGGGGAGGAGAACTTCTCGTAATCCCTCTCAAGGACCAGGGAGGCAAGACGGTCATACTGACACTCCCTCATCTGAAGCTTCAGATCGGATATCTGCTCCTGAGGGCCCACAAAGGAAATCAGGTCATCCAGGCGCCTGCGCAACCTCTAGTAGGCCAGGTACTTGGAACATGCCCGGTACCTAGAGACCCTACGGAAAAAGCCCTCCGACCTTTTCTTCACTACCTCCCACCATTCCTGGCGGGAGCAGCCGCTCTCAAGGAGCGAGGCCTGTTCCATAAGAAAGGTCTCATAAGCTTCCCTAACCTCAGAGTCCTCGAGCAGCGACCCATTCAGTCGCCACAAACCCTTCCCTTTCTGGGGGGTCTCGGCCACATTCAGAGTCACAGATACCATACAGTGATCGGAGAACTCCACCGCATGCAGCACCGGAGCCGCAAAGGCAGAGTCCCCCTTCAAAAAAAACCTGTCTAACCTACTCTTACAACTACCTCTGGTGTAAGTGAACCCCGTGTGATTGGGGAGACGGCAAACGTGCGCATCCACCAATCCGGCTTCCCTTACTATAGTATTGAGAAAAATACTATCATATCCCAGAGGGCCTGTGGTACCTGCCCGATCCTTTGATCTGGTGATCATATTAAAATCACCACCAAAGACCACCTGCTGGGACGTAAAAAGATAAGGTTTGACTGCCGTAAGGAGGCTCTTCCTGTCCCTCTTAGATTGGGGACCGTAAAAATTAATCAGGCGAAGGAATTGCCCCCTCACGACAGCGTCCACCACCAAACACCTACCAGTCTCCACTTCAATTACTCGTCGGCAAGCCACCGGACCAGTCTTAAAAAGGACCGCAACTCCACTGCAGGGCTCAGCCGCAAGAGACCAGAGGGAAGGCCCGCACCTCCATTCCCTCTTTGCCAGATGCACCTCTGCCACCGATGCCAGCCAGGTCTCTTGCAAAAACAAAATGTCAGCCTCAACCTGGCTGAGAAAAGTGAAGGCCGCAAAACGAGCCGCCACAGAACGCACACTTGCAACATTAATGGTCGCAAGGCGTATTGGAGAGGGTACCGCCATCATTAGTAATTGGATGGTTTACGTTCTCCTCTGTTACCCTAAAACTAACAATCCTCACTCTCGTCTGAGTCCGAAAAAAACCAGTAACGATGGAGGACTAGGGGGGGGTCCGCACCATCAACCGTCACTGGAACCTTCCTCTTTCTTTTTTTATTATTTTTCTTCTTTTTTATCCAACCTTCTTCCTGAGACTCCCTCCCGCCATCGTCTTCGGAGCGCCCGCTAGAGGCCTCCTTTAGGCGCTTCAAAAGGCCCTTACCGGGCCCCGAAGTGTCCATCCGATCCTGATCCCCAGGATCAGGCGGAGGACAAGAGGGACCAGGGGTAGGAGAAACAATGGGCATGGGAAGGGAAGGGGACAAGGGGGACAGGAACAGACAAGGGAGGGGGTGGGGCAGAAGGGGACAAATGAGCAGGGAGAGGTGCCCCAGGGCCACTCCTCCCAGATGGTTTTGGGGGACCCATAGATCTAGATTGGGTACCCGCTGGAGCTGCCCTGACCCCAGGACCCTTCGAGGCCCTAGGCGCAGGCACCGGGGGAACTGATCTTTCAACACTGGGTGCAGCAGGGGCTGCTACATTCCCTTGCCTCCGCCTACCCGTCCTCCGCCTCTGCGGAAGAGGGTCAGGGGGGTCTGACTGAGCCCCAGGACCCTCAGGACCAGCAGTTAGCACCGACCCCCCCATCCCCCTGCCCCCCAGCTTGACCAGGACCACTCTCTTCTGACCCATACCCTCGGAAGGCCTTCGGGAACCGGCTGAAGGGGTGACCCAGTTCCCCACACAGGTTGCAAACAATCAACCTGCAGGTCTCTGGCGAGTGCCCGAAGCCATTGCACCTCACGCAGCGTGGCATAGTACAATCTGCGCTGAGGTGCGCCGGGCTGCCGCACTTAAAACAGCGCCGAGGCTGGCCGGGGTAGAAAACCAAGATCCTGTTCCTGCCAATGAATGCACTGCCAGGGACATGCATCACGCTGTTTCCCTGCCTTTTCAGGCGGATCTTGGCTGACCACGCCCCGGTCCATACCCCATGCTCGTCCAGAACTTTCCTTAGTGGACTCTGCAGCTGCCCGTACCGCCCGAGCCAGGTCATTATATCCTCGGGCGGCAAAGACTCGTTCCTCACGAGTACTGTCAGGGTTTTCACCTCCTCTTGGCGGGATAGAGGGACAACCCTAATATTCTTCCAGGGATCCGATCTCTTCAAAATCTCATAGATGGTAAGAAACATTTCCATCGAAACTGAAGAAACGAAACTGATGTCAAACTCCCTGGAGTTTGTGGGGTGAATGACAGCGAAGAGATCCAAGACTTTGAATCTCATCGCCAACACCCAATCGATAATCTGTCCTCTGGTGGGGCACTGCCCTACCCCTTCCCATTTCAACTGGACCACATTGCGTCTCCTTCCCTCTGGACCCCCTGTACCCCTTGACCAGGCACCACCACCCTGTGCCTGGTCTGCCAGGGGGGGGCCCGAAAATTCTGAGCCCCGAACTGACCATACAGGGGGGCCAGAGGGACACTGGCACCAGCCACCTGGGCGAAGGACCTCCATTCCTTCAGGGCTGTCAGAAGGCCCGCCTCCTGTGGCTGGTCAAGCAATATACCTGGGGCAGGAGGAAGACCCTCCCTCACAGGACTAGCATTTCCCGCAGACCCCCCACCACCCCATCCACAGTACACTTGGGTTGAGAACCCCCAACCTGCCTCACCTCTTTCCTTTTTACCACCTGAGGAGGAGGCTCACTTGTGCCATCCCCCAAGATGGCCGCCAGTTGGCTGCCCTGAAGGCTGTCCCAATCTGCAGGCACAGAATCATCAGCATCTCCCCCTATCTCCGTCACCCCGGACTGATCTTTAACATGCCCTTGAGAACCCTCCAACATCCTTATGAAGGATAACGCTGGGCAATCTACCTGCAGTGCCTCCATCCGGCTCTCTCCCCATCCAACCGAACGCTGGCCGGCAGGCAATTCCTCCACAGATCCCATCCCCTCACTTCCCATCTCCTCCTGACCTGATGGCGGACCGGAAGTCGCGGCGGACACAAGCCGGAAGTGGCCTGGAACCACCGCCAGCGGCTCCTCCGGCAAGCCCGCCCCTCCCGGCCCCTCCCCCAACTCGCGGGCGACGCCCGCCTCGGCTTCGGCGTTATCAGCCACGGCCGGGACACACAGACCTTGTGGATCACCTGGCCCACTTGCACCCTGCATATGAGCCGATCCACCCTCACTCTCCATCCCCTTACCATCACCCCTTACTGCCACCTCCCCCGTAACCACAGCTTCACCAGAGTCCACCGCCGGAGTTTCTTCAGAAAGTCCCGCACATGTCTCCCCCTCCCCCATGGCGTGTACTGGTGCAGCGGCCGCCATTTTGGCTAAACCGCCCTGCATCTGCTGGCCACACACCGGGATCACTGGGTTTTTGCACTGAACAATTATAGCAGTCTCTGCTGGTCTTTCCTTAGCCTCCTCCACTGGTTCTTCCCCACGGGATTTCTGGGTGCCGTCTGGGATCTTTATCCTAGCAGTAGCCAGCGGCTTCAGCAGCACCACAGGTGTCAAAGCCGCCCTGCCCCCTCCAACCGCACCTGGCTCCTGTGAGACTGATTCATCAGGTACCCTACCCGGATCAGCCTGTGTCCCTGCCACAGACACAGGCTGGGTTACAACAGGGATCCGGGGACCCTCCTCAGCCACACGGACAGGGATCGCACTTGGTTGGGGGGCTACACCACCGCTGGCCTCCACTACCTCATCCATCGGCTCTGACTCCGGTACCGCCTCACCCCTCTCCTCCTGCAGGGACTGCGGGGAAGGTCCTCCTCGCCTTGCAGCCTGGGTTCCCTCTTGGCTGGCCCTCCGTATTTCTCTGCGCCCCTCTCACCGACACCACGCTCACAAAGACCGTCAATCAGGTCCCATTCTTCAGCGCATTGCGCCTTCAGGAGCTCTATTGCCTCCCGAAACTCACGCCTCTTAGAGCTGTTGGCTCTGTCTCTCCGGTTGCGGAGGTCAGACAGTACCTCCATCTTTTTACAAAAGGCCAAGGAGGCCTTCTGAATAAGGCCTTTCACCCTCGCCCTCCTCTTTTTCAGCTTCGGCGGATCCTCACCGGGCTGGGCTCGAGTCCAGTCAAGGATCTCAAACTGGGTCCTCAGGAACAATCTTTACTCCCTGGACAGGTTCTTTAACCCCGGGATGGACTGCATACATCCAGGCCGGGCCAGCTGCCCCGGTCCTGGGCTGGAGGAAGCCATGGCTCCCCCTCTCTCCAGCAGCTCTGGTTCTTGCAGGAGCTCAGCAGGACACAACCTTCACCTTTTGGATATATTTTTATTTGAAAAACTACTACCAAATTGAACATAAAATATTAAACACACCGAAAGACACCATTTACATCATGGTATAACAAAAAACTATTAAATTATTTATAAGATATTCACGGCATACCCACTGCTGGATTATTAGAATTATAACATCCACTGCAGGGAAAAGAAGGGTCATAGCCATAGAAAACATATAAACTTATATTCAGTCAAGACTGGAAAGGAAAACTGAAACCAGGCTTACCTTCTGCTGGATCCTTACTATCACAGGACCCACTGCAGAATCAAGGTCATAGCCATCCATATCTATACAACACAATTTATATATACATAACAATTGCACACAACACGTCACACCATTTTTACAGGCAAAGACGCATAGACTATAAATATCTGTAACCTTATTTAAAAAAAAAACATATATACAGAAAATCTAGGGGGGTGAGAAAGGATAGACAGGCCCACCACCCATCAAGGAACAGGGTCTGGCTCAAGGAGGCTGGAAGTTAAAACCCCTCCACAAACGGGCACTCCTTTCCGCCCCGACCCTCTCCCTTTCCAGACGCCTCACCAGCTCCCGAAAGATATCCCCCACCACCTCATGCACTGGCAGGATTTTGCCCCTTGTGGACAACAAACACCGAGCATGCCAAGTGTAGTAGAGAACTGTCGTACTAACTAAAAAAAGTGATAACTCATAACCTCTATGCACCCTGAAACAGCCGTACACCCTCTCAGGAAGAGACAGGGCCGAGAGGCGGGGATAGCCGATGGCATCCTCCACTCCCCTCAAAACCTCCAGGTTGAAGGGGCACTGGACCAGAAAATGGTCCATGGTCTCCAGTGCCCCCCCCACACTCCTGACGAGGGCAATCCCTGTCATTGAGGTTTCTGTATTTTAGGTTTGCCCGGATGTACAGACGTCCATGGAACTCCCTCCAGGCAAGATCCCAAAACTTCGGCGGAATTCTTGGAGAATTCAGGAGCGCTAACCCCTCCCCAAGGACTCTTTCAGGACAATCTCTCAAAGCCAGTGGTTTCAAAATGTCCGAGGCCATGACCCTTGAGTGCAGCTCACGCCGACCCAAAGAGCCCACCTCAAGGGCAGTTATCCTCCACTGTCTCAATACCTTTAATGCCTGTGGGACGTATGATGGCAGGTACCCGTGCGATCTATGCAGATCACCAGGACGCCCCCCCATCTTCCCACTCACTCAGGAACAGCAAGAGCCAGGCCTTGCATGAATGCTCCCACAACCAAAGGCATGTCCACAAAGATGGACTGGAGGTTGAACTTTACAAAGGTGACAGTGTAAAACACTATCGGGTTGACCATGTCCAACCCCCCATGCCTCCGCTGTCGGTACGTGACCTCCCTTCTGATCAGATTTAGTCTATTTCCCCACAATAGTAGGAAAAATAGACTGTAGATCCGTGCATAGAGAGAACTAGGCAAAAGACAAACGTAGCTGACATAGAGGAACTCAGGCAGCAAGTATGTTTTGATCAGGCTCACCCTTTCCCTCAGAGACAGCTTCCAGCCCTTCCAGGCATTAACCTGAGTGGCACCCCTCAGCCTACTTTCCCAGTTTAGTTTGGGATAATCTCCTGGGCCAAATATGATGCCAAGAATCTTAATTTCCGGCAGGGGCCTAGGGAAAATGTCCGGGAGGGCAAACTGTTCCTCCTCCCTTCCCAACCAAAGAGCTTCACTCTTCTCCCAGTTGACCAACGAACCTGACGCCTCGGAGTAGCCCCCGATCTGTGTCTCCACAAATCGGGCCTCCTCTCGGCTAGACACCACCACCGAGACGTCGTCCGCGTAGGCCACTACCCTCACTGCCAAAACTGGGCCACTGCCAGGCTCCACCGCGACCCCCCTCAAGCGTCCGCAATCGAGTCTCCTTACAAAGGGATCAACCGCAAAGACGTAGAGCAGGGGACTCAGTGGGCAACCCTGCCTGACTCCAGAATCCACAGAGAAGGAGGGACCCACCCAACCATTGACAAGTGGGAAGCTCTCCGCCCCTCTGTATAATATCTCTAGCCAATTTACAAATTGGTCAGGCAGGCCGTACTTCCTCAGCAGAAGCCATAGGTACTCATGGCTTACCCGGTCAAAAGCCTTTGCCTGATCTAATGCCAGCAGATTCCGTCCCCCGTTGCTCTGCACCGCTCCACGGCCTCCCGGACGTTCAGGACAGCACTAAATGTGCTACGGCCAGGGACCGCACAGTGCTGAGAGGCAGACAGCAACTTGTCAGCCACCGCTGACATACGTGAAAACAGTATCCTTGCCAGGATCTTCCTATCTGTATTGAGAAGGGCGATGGGCCGCCAATTCTCTATGACAGACAGATCCTTACCCTTTGACAGAAGAATCAGTGCCGACTTTCTCATAGAAGGAGGCAGCAAGCCAGTTGCCAAACATTCAACAAACACCTCCTTCAAATGAGGGGCCAAAGGACCCTTAAAAGTTTTGTAAAACTCAGCCGTGAGCCCATCGGGTCCCGGCGACTTTTTTGATGACAAAGAGTCAATGGCCTGCTCTACTTCAGCAACTGTAATCTCTTCCACCAAAGAGCCCGGAAGGTCAGACTCCACACAAAGTGGGGTCTCATCAAGGAAACCCCTGACTTTCTCCATATCTAAAGGCTTCTTCTTTAGGATGTCTGCAAAATGGTCTCTGACAATTCTCAGAATCCCCGGCCTGGACCGGACCAGAGATCCCCGAGAATCCTTCAGGCCGTGTATGATCTTCGAACTCATGGCCTCACCACAGCTCTTGTAAGGATCTGGGGAGGAAAACTTCCCATAATCCCTCTCAAGGACCAGGGAGGCCAGACGATCATACTGACACTCCTTCATCCGAAGCTTCAGATCAGATATCTGTTCCCGAGGGCCACCAGAGGACACCAGGCGGTCCAGCTGCCTACGCAGCCTCTGATAGGCCAGGTATTTAGACACTGTCCTGTACTTTGAAGCCCTGCGGAAAAAGCCCTCCGACCTCTTCTTCACTACCTCCCACCATTCCTGGCGGGAGCAGCCGCTCTCAAGGAGCGAGGCCTGATCCGACAAAAAGGCTTCAAAGGTGTCCCTGATTTCAGAGTCCTCAAGCAGCGACCCATTCAGTCACCACAGACCCTGCCCTTTCTGAGGGGTTTCGGCCACATTCAGGGCCACAGATACCATACAGTGATCGGAGAACTCCACCGCATGCAGCACAGGTGCCGCAAAGATGGAGTCCCCCTTCAAAAAAAACCTAACCTACTCTTACAACTGCCTCGGGTATATGTGAAACCAGTGAGGTTGGGAGAATGGCGAACGTGCGCATCCACCAACCCGGCTTCCCTTACTATACTATTGAGGAAAATACTATCATATCCCAGGGGGCCAGAGGCACCTGCCCGATCCTTTGATCTGGTGACCATGTTGAAGTCACCTCCAAAGACCACCTGCTGGGACGTAAAAAGATAAGGCTTAACCGCTGTGAGAAGGCTCTTCCTATCCGTCTTGGTCTGAGGACCATAAAAATTGATCAGACGGAGGAATTGCCCCCTCACAACGGCGTCTACCACCAGACTTCTACCAATCTCCACTTCAATCACTCGTCGGCAGGCCACCGAACCAGTCTTAAAAAGGACCGCTACTCCACTGCAGGGCTCAGCTGCAAGAGACCAGAGAGAGGGCCCACATCTCCACTCTCTCTTTGCTAGATGCATCTCTGCCACCGATGGCAGCCAGGTCTCTTGCAAAAATAAAATATCAGCATCAACTTGGCTGAAAAAAGTGAAGGCTGCAAAACGAGCCGCCACAGAACGCACACTGGCAACGTTAATGGTTGCCAGGCGTATTGGAGAGGGTACCGCCATCCTTAATGATTGAAGGGTTGCGTCTTCCTCTGTTCATAACCTTCCTATCTAGGGATCCACGTCAACCTCGGAGTCCGAGGAAGGATACCCTAATTCTGACCCCATAGCCAGGGGAGAATACCTGTTACCCCTGACTATCGAACTCGTGCTGGGCTGGGGAATGACAACATCACTCCCCCCAGACAGCTTTTTTTTTAGTTTACTCTTTTTCTTTCTCTTCATCCATCCTTCGCCCTGAGGAGCCTCCCTACCCTCCTCCTCAGACTGCCCACTTGAGACAGCCTTAGGCC
Organism: Aquarana catesbeiana; assembly: GCF_042186555.1. NCBI lineage: Eukaryota > Metazoa > Chordata > Amphibia > Anura > Ranidae > Aquarana > Aquarana catesbeiana. The sequence goes on along the minus strand of NC_133335.1, from coordinate 85,770,818 downwards.
TCTTCTGAGGCCCTCTTATGGGCACTGAGGTGTCCATGGACACCGGATCCTGACAGGATTCAGGAACGGAACCAGGATTGGATGGGGAAAGAGACCGGGAGCTAGGCCGAGAAAGGACTACAGGGGGGAGGAACAGGTGAACGGGAAGGGGGAGGAGGAGGGGGAACAGTGGGTCTCCTGATGGTACCAGGAGATTTTCTAGACTCAGCTCTGTCTACACCAGAAGCCTCTGTCCCCCTAGGGGCTGACCTGGAAGCACCTGGCTCCCCACTAGTACCAGCACTAGGTCTATCTCCGGAACCACCCTGTCTGCGCCTCCCAGACTGCTGTCTCTGGGGTAACGGGACTTCCTGTCCCCGACCCCCAGAACCCCCGAAGGACCCTGCCCAGTCCCCGAATGGGCCCCAGGGCCCGGGTCACCACCATCAGTCGCGCCCCCCCTATACGCCTTAGGGCAGCGGCTGAATGGGTGGCCCATCTCCCCACACAGGTTACAGCAAATTAACCTGCAGGTCTCCGGGGCATGCCCGAAACCGTTGCAACGGATGCACCTCTGAATTTGTGCAATCCGCGCTCAAGTGCGTTGGACTACCGCACTTAAAGCAACGGCGAGGTTGGCCGGGGTAGAAGACCAGGATCCGATCTCTGCCTATGAAAGCGCTCCCCGGGATGTGCGCCATGGTGTTATCAAGGCGCTTGAGACGAATCCTGGTCGACCAAGCCCCAGTCCAAATCCCACGCTTGTCCAGGGACTTCCTCAAGGGACCTTGCAGTTCACCGTACCTTCTCAGCCATGTTGTTATGTCCTCTCATTCCGAACAAGAATGGTGAGGACTTTAACCTCCTCTTGCCGGGACAAGGGGACCACCCTGATACTCTTCCACGGGTCCAGCCTCCTGACCATGTTGTACTGGGTCAGGAACAGCTCCATTAGGACACTGGACATAAAGCTAATGTCGAATTCCTTCGACCCTGTCGGGTGGATCACGGCGAACAGGTCAGCGACTTTGAAGTTCAAAGCGAACAGCCAGTCAATGACCTGCCCCCTAGTTGGACACTGACCCGCACCCTCCCACCTGAGTTGCACCACGTTACGGCGCTTTCTCTCTGGACCCCCTGTACCCCTGGACCACGGGCTTGCCCCCTGCAGATGCTCCGCAGGAGGGGCCCGAAAGTTCTGGGCGCCAAACTGGCCGTACAGGGGGCCCAGAGGAACACTTGCCCCCGCAACCTGAGCAAAGGACTTGCCCTGTTTAAGCGCAGACAGCAGGTTCACCTCCTGCGATTCCCCAATCAGTCTTGTTGGACCAGGGGCAGGAGCTTCATTACCCGCAGCCCCCCTAGAAACAGGAGTCCCCGCAGAGACACCACCCACCACCCCACTCCCTGTAGAATCCCTCCCCTGGACCTCCTTCCTTCTTACCACAAGAGGGGACCCTCCGCCCCTTGACCACCACTCAATAACTCTCCCAACTGGCTTCCTGCCAGGCTGTCCCAGTCAGCAGCCCAACCTGGATCAGCCACCTCCGTGTATGCGCCCACCGAATCAACCATAGGTTGGCTTGACACAGACCCCCCCTGCGAGCCCTCCAGCTGCCGAATATAATCAAGTGCTGGGCACTCATCCCGCAACACCCCCATTTCCGTCTCACCCCATGCCGGACCTTGGGCCGCACACACTTCTCCCGAAGATGACACTCCTTCCATCACTTCCGGGATACCTCCGTCACCCACTTCCGCCCGGCCGGGAGAGGAACCGGAAGTGCCAGGAACCTCCGGCCGGGAGCAAGCCGGCCGACCTCCGCCCACTTCCAGGGTCACTGGAGCACGCCGCCCCCCCCCCACCCGGACGCCCTCCAAACTTTTGGTACATACAGGCGGCTGGGTTTCCAAGCTGAGTGAGGTCCGCACCTCACCGTCCATTACTCCAGGTGGTTGATCCACCTGACTGACCGCCACCATTACCCCATCTGAGCCAACAAGGAAACCCGCCACCCCCGCACCATCCGCACTAGAATCAGCGGTATTGGCTGACGCAGCAGCCCTCCAAGACGGGCTCAGGTCTCTGCTGGAAACAGCTGCTGGTGACTCTCCCTCACCCTTAGTATCCACGGCAGGGGTCACTGAAACAGATGACGCCCCACCGCTCACAGGGCTCACCGGGATCTGCACCTCAGCACCAGCTACTTTACAAGCCTTTCCCTCCACCTCCACCACCTCACCCCTGAGTCCCGCCAAAGTCACACTCTTTGGGAGTTCTTCGAGCACGACCCGGGGCCTCAACTGCCGCCCCTCCCCGCTCGGCATGGCTGCCGTCTGGGACCCGCCTGCTTCACCGGGCTCCCTCCCCGGTCCTGCATCCACACCAGCCTCTCTCACAGGCTGGCTTTCCTGGGCAGGTACCCGGGGGCCCTCCACAGTATCAGGCCCCATAGGGCTCGCACATACCTCCTGGGGTTTCACTCCTCCGGCCTCCACCGCTCTTGCGTCCACTTCCGGTTCAGGAGCTGCCACCTCCATTCCCAGGGACGAGCCGACCTGCTGCTGTCTCCGCCTCGTAGATTGTCTCCCTTCCTCCAGGGCTTGACACATCTCTCGCTTCACCTTGACCAGAAAGGCCTGTTCTTCCCGGCCTCTCTCACACAGTCCTGCCAACAAATTCCACAGCTCTCCACAGATTTTAGGGCCTCAATGGCTTCCCTGAACTCTCCTCTATTCAGGCTGCTCACCTTGTCCCTCCTGTTCCGCAGACCGATGAGATAGGCCATCTTCATACGGTAAGCGTTTGCAGCTTTCTGGATAAGGCCTTTGAC